>NC_135432.1:32557239-33157239 GCF_051991255.1 Vanacampus margaritifer | reverse complement strand
AATAAGCATAGTTTAGAAAAATAACACTAAAATGATTTTAGTGATTTCTTTTTAAATACACTACATACAGTATATTGAAAGTGCTACATACTCCAAAATATGTACATTTTCCAAAAACGACTAATAGAATGCATTGCTTTTTCCAATTAATTAATCAGACTACAGTTATTCATTAAAGTCATAAAATGTTACAATGCAGTACAGTATATTTTCAGGTCAACTTGAAGGTGATGTCAGTATTTCATAGGATACAGATAATTATCAGCAGTGAGTAAGAATTGGCAAGAGTTAAATAAACAGCATAAACTTTTCAGACACGAGAATCCCACACATAAATATTGTGCATGCAACAACAAAGCTAATAGTTCATGTGTAATAAAATACAGGTGGACAAATGGCTGCTGGTTTGCTTGCTAGCCCAATAGCTCGCTAGCCAGCTACCAATCTGCAGTTTGTTATTCTTATCAAAACCACAATTTCCAAAACACCAAACTATTTTATGGATTTTTGTGTGTTTTAATTTTGTTTGTTTTTTGCCGCCTGTTTGCAGAGTAGTTTAGAGTTGACATCCCAAGTGTCACCCCCAAAAAATTACTGTACTGATTCAACCAATCAGATCATCATTATTGTTTTTTCAACCACTGACTGGACACAGACACAATCACTTCCACATTTTCCCATTCTGTACGGAATGTAATGCTAATGGGGTGCCATTCTGACATGGGTCTGTACAGCAGTTCCAAAATAGCATAGGGACCCGTTTTGACTTCCTTCTGCCCCTTCTCGAACCGATGTATGAGTTTTTGTTTCCTTTTATTGTATATGTTCAAGATAAATAAAGATCAAATCAAACCAAACCACACAGTTACACAATAGAAGAACCACAGCCAGCCCGCAACGGTCAATTTCAACACAAGTTTGTCAATTTTTTACAAAGATATTTGGGCGTGGAAACGGGAATATATTACAGCATCGTCGTGAGTCATTGGGAGGACACGTTACATTGTTTGTAGCCTACAATATTTTTGTGCTAATTCATTGATCTTGCTCTCTACAAATATATGTTTTTATGTGTTTGTATTGTGTGTTGTAAATGCTCTAATAACATGACTAAGGTGTCTTTCTAAATGTATATGAACCATGGCGATGGAGGGAGATTTACTGTAATACTTTGAAATTGCTCAAAACGTGACGAGGAAGCAAAACAACACAAGTAGAAAAAGTGTGTTTTTATTAGAAACATCTTGTATAAAAATGAACATGCTCTACACATCTGTATTCTTTTCTATATATAATTCATAAATATCCAGGCACTGTATTTATTTATTTTTTCCCCCTTTTTTAAAATAATTCCCGTACATAAAGCAAACATGATCAAACCATTTGGAAACGTACATTTACTTGCCACTTACTGTAGTTTCACTCAGCACTTAACATATACTATTTGGTAACACAGACAGTGTTTAAAAAAAATAAAAGCAATATTGTGACAAAAAAGCAGTTCATTGTATTCATTTATACAAACACTTTTCCCACAAACAATACTTTATCCAACCGATGAAAAAAATAGATTTGCAGCAATATCAAGAACTTTTGTTCCAGCTGAGAGCTGCAAAAAAATTGATTCTGTTGGTGAATTATAATTCTTTGCAATCGTTTTTCTCCTGGACATTTGACCTGAATATCAATTTGTTCACAACTTACATTTTTTTGACATGCAACATACATATTCTGCATTGCTGAGGATAAGATTTATTGTGACAAATTCCATAGTTGCTTTTTTTACGAGGAATATTGAAGGAGAACTAAAGACTGAAGACAGAAATGGGAGTTTTCACATTTAGATTTTGTACACTGAACTCTTCCTAGTGTTTGAACAGAATGCACTCAGACGTTACGAAGCATACACCACCATGAATGGTCCCTGGAAGTTCAGAGCACAAAATGAAGGTAATGGCTCTTGTTTATCAAGCAGCAGAATGGCAACCTGTGAATGTATGTTTTCATCCAAGTTACATAAATATCACTAATTGTAAATATCAATAACAGCTTTCAAAATCCTGTGAGGATCACAAAAATGTTTCATAAAAAAAAAAACTAGATCAATTGACAGTAGTTACGTGATAGTAACCATGCTTCCGAGTTGTATTTGTCCAAACAGAAAGTATATCAAACTTCTTTCCATCCAACTGCCTCAGTTTGTGAATGATAAATAAGAGCCATTAAAGTCTGGATGTTTAAGGAAGACTCCACACCTTCATTGACATAGAGTAAACATACCAACTTCTGTTTTGTCGGGCTCCTTTTTCTGTTTATATACCAGAGGGTGGCTAATGGTCTCCACTGTTAATGACAATCATGACACATCGCATTCCATTGACAACACAGCACAGTACATGTGATGCTCCCACAAGCATGCTCTGGGACTGTACACTAGGTTTGCCAAAAATGATGGCCATGTTGACATAATTATGAAACACTGATAGAAAAGAAAAATAAATCAGAATGGCTGAGTGATTTTGTTGTTGTTTGTTGCCAGATATGGTGAGTTCATGTTGCAATACTCGAACTCTTGTAAGGCATGTACAGATTGACGAGTAGCAACTCCAGTGCCATTTACAGTTCAACTGCAAAAACCCGCATAGCTCCATCCCCCACCAAATAGCTTTTTTTCCCTGTCTGAATGATTCTAATGGCTGAGCCCCAGAGATGCCTGAAATGTGTGCTATTGACTTCTGAAAGAAAACATAATGTTGGTTTCAGGTGGCGCATTCATCCTGCACCTGGAAAACATCAAAACCCAACATTATGTGTCTCAGGAAAGGAGGAAATGAATAGTCCAGTCTTTTCATCGCTCATCTCTTGCTTGCATTCCACTCATTTCTGATAAAAGCGGCATTGATTATCTAAAAAAATATGACATCCTTTCAATCCCATCTTCCCTCTCTGCTGCAGCAGCTCTTCCAGTATCTTTTCTCAGGCCCACACTCGGCTCGCTCTTAGATGGCGTGGTTGCTGTAGCTTATATACGTCTGCTTGGAGGCCAACGCTGCAGGGGGGGGAGCAACAAGAAGAAGAACATGAGTTAAAAATGCTCACTGGGTGATATCTAACTTGGCTTTAAATGGCAATCTTGGGTACACATGTAGATGCCCTGATTAATGAGTTCTATTTACGGATGACTTTATCAAATGAGGGCAGAAAAAGTAAATTTTTTCCCCACCATTTTACAGAATTTTTGTCAAATCAAGTAGCGATAAGGATTTCAAAAGAATGCCCAAAACAAATGATGCCCTTACTATCACAATGTTATATTTATGGTTTATACTGGGGAACAATTACAAAAAAAAGATCTGTTGAGCCAGATTTTTATGATTTACGCTAAAATTGGCATGCTGATTTCAAACTTTCTCGAGAACATAGTTGTTTTTTTACTCCACAGCTTACACTACAGATAAGCCAAATACTACTGAATAGCTGTAGTGAGACTGTAGTAAGAAGTGCTGATTACGATTTGACTAACCTACAGCTACTTGGCAACTTTTTTGTGCAGTCACAAATGACACAGTGTGGTGAGAGGTGTGTGCAGCTCCCAATAGGTCTTTATTATTAATATGTGCAAACACTAAGGGCAAATACATGGACTAATTGAAGCTTTTTTTTTGTGTATCATTGCAAATTATTATTATTATTATTTTTAGTTTTCAAAGCTTGTAACGCTTCCATCTTAGGGCTCTATTTTTGTAGACTACCATACATTTGCTGGGTGTAAAAATGGGCATATTTCCATTTTGGTGACTCTTGCACCTATCTAGGATTCCAGAGGATACAGCTGCCGCGCCTCTAGCGCATCTGGCAGTTTGGTAACAGAAAATAGACTCAGTTTACGGGGGCAAGTGTTATTCTAGCATGTTTGTGAATTTGGTAGATACACTGCTCCTCCCTGGGCGTTCGAGGGTGCTGCGGCCACCAAAAGTAGACTCAATTCTAGATTGCCTAAAAGGATGTCTAGGTGAGCTAATGCATTTTTTTTTTAGGTGGGGTAGTGGGGGCTTGGGGGATTCCGCACCCAAAATTTGTTTGACCTGACTCAACAAAATATCTGTTCCCCAGTGTTAGTGTTATAGCGTAACGTGTTATACAATTACTGAGATCTAACAAACTTTTGGAAGTTACTTCAACTGTTTGATTAGCCAGCAAATGTTTATTCAGTGTTATTGAATGTCATGATAAAGAGCAGTATATCCTAGTATTTTGTACTTTGAACGGGTTATGCATGAGCAGAGATTATATCAATATGCATGTTTTAGAAATACACAATTTGCAAATTGTGCCTTAAAATGAAGTAAGTTAGCTGTTGATGACAATGCATGTAATCCCTCTTGGCGCTGTAAGTGTCCTCATTCATTTTTGATAGCTAATTTATGACGTGCTCTTCCTGTTCATGCAATCACCTGTGATCTGTGAGTCAAACTTGTAAGACTGATAGAAAACAGCAAAACACGTTCCGTGTATCAAAATCAAACTGTCCCCAGTGAGCATGCTCGGTGTTGGTAATCACTGTTCCAATCAGCCCGCGCAGCGGATTGAATGTCAGATGGGATGAATGAATCCTGTCAGAAAATTGCTGAGTGCCAGCGTCAGGCTAGCGGTGCCACAGACAAGGCGATGGCGTGCTTCCAGATCAGCGACACGCTGAATAGAGGTGTAATTATAGCCATTTTCTACAACAAGAGCATTGATAAATTAATCTTATTTGAATATTTATGGACTGCGAGGCCATGATAACGAATAGATGGTCCAGAAGTAATTGGAGCCACCTGTTTTTTACAGTTTACTCTTATTTTTATCGTTGTCTCGTGAAGACACAGCCCTCCTTTTGTCAACCGGGAAGTAGCAAAATATAGATTGGTGCCATGTTCACAGTCCTGGCTAACTGTTTGGAAGCACCACACGGCAATATTGGCATCAATGTTGGCGTGGGCTGATCAAGTGACAGGTGACAATAATTGTGCCGCGTGCTTTGTTTCCTTTCGCTTGTGTGTGCGCACAGTGGTAGTGAGCATCAGCAGAAAGGGAATGATCACAAATAAGAGAATCCAGTAGGTTACCTGCGATGATTCCTAACATCCTTCACAAGGCTCCCCTCCCTCAACACAGTCTGACACAGACAGACAGAGCGGTTGTTAGCTGTTACCTGTTCAAGGCAGTGTGCGAGAGTCAGCATGTACACCGATTTGCTATAGCTGGAGCGACTGCATTCTGAGGTTGCAAAAAGGCAAGAATGTATGTGTAGGCGTATGCTTTTTAGTCGCAGTACATAATATTTCATACAGTTGAGTTGGTCCGTGAATAAAATTGGGACTTGGAGTAATCATGTGCACGGCTGCTTGATTTAATCCTTCCCCCACACGGAGACCGCATATTCATACATTTTATCTTGATGATTGAAAAAAAAATCCCTTTTGCTCCACTACTCGTCTCTTTCATGCCTTTCAAAATCAGACTAGTGTGGGCTTCCTGTCACTACGCCTAATTGGCAAAAGTAGTACTGGAGTTAGACAGAATGAAACCTTTTTATGTACCATAGGGGGAGAATTTTGTTACCTCCTGCTTTTTTTTCTGGTTTGTAGGCAAGATTACATAAAAACATCTATAAAAAGCTTAATTCCATAAAGCTTTGTGGAGGGGTGAGACACGGACAAGACCCTGTTCAACTTTGGTGTGTATTTAAAAAAATATCTATATATAATAAAATAAATAAATAAATAAAAAGTTCCTTCTTCTTAACATTACCACGATGTACAGGGTGTCCATAAAGTCTCTTTACCATTTCAAAAATTTATTAAAAATGCAATTGATTAGATATTTTATTTAGATTTGTTCTATTGTATTCAGCGTTTATTAAAGTTTTTTTTTTTTTACCTCTTTTAATACACTTCTACATGGGCATCATTAGTTGCACGAAGCACATCAAGACGGTACTCGATTTCTTGTCATGTTCGCTGTAGCATAGCCTCATCAATTGTGGCAATGGCATCAGTAATCCTTTGCTTAAGGTCAGTAATGTTAAACACTGTGTGTTTTTTTAAACACTGAATACAATAGAACAAATCTGAATAAAATATCTGATCAATTGCATTTTTAATACATTTTTTAAATGGTAAAGAGACTTTATGGACACCCTGTATTACTGTATTTCCGTAGTTAAAGTACATGTAGTGCACAAATCCTTATGGGAAGAAACATCTCAATCTCATATCATGAGTAAGTGTATCCAAACTGCACTGTGTGCAAGAGGTGGCTATCAATGATGGTGTATAGTATTGTGCTGATCCAAATTTGAATTTTTCATTCCACTTGAAGAAATTATTATTTTACCTCACTGTAATGCATTTCTTCCCCTAAAGACCATGAAAAATGTGAAGAGCTAATGAACATTTCATCAGATTGATCTTTATCTATTCCATATTGGACGCATTTGAAGTAGTGCTGTGACTGTCAAAGTTAAAGCGTTAACTCATTGATTAACCACAAAAAATTATCCCATTAATCATATATTAACGCAAATTAATCGCACTGTTATTATTATTTTATTTTTTAGCTTGACAGCGGATGGTTACGTTAAAGGTAGCACAGGTTGTGCTTGAGCAATAAATAAAACTATATGCATTAAAGTAAAGCATTTGATAAATGTTTGCATATGACATTCAGAATATTTGTTCTAGTCAAAATATTGGGGTCATTTTTTTTTTCATTTTAAATTACGCAAGTAATTACTGATTAGAAAAAGAGGATAAGAGTTGATCAAAAATGTTGAAGACAACCTCATAACATTAAATGTCAAAAGAATTAACACATAACAGGTGTTCTTGAAATTTGGCGGGCAAAAAATGTTGATTAATTTAGCAATTAATTGTGATTAATCCAAATTCTAAAATGTAATTAATGTGATTAAAAAATGTAATAATTTGAAAGCTCTAATTTAAAGGTAATATATTGTGTAGTGTTCTTTATTAAACAACTTTATTTTAGAAGTACAAGATGACACCCATTAATTATTTGCACCTTACAAGAGTTTGTTGTGTGTATTATATATAATAACATCATGGTACACTCAAAGCTGTCACAACTATTTACTCCATCTGGGTAATCAAGACCAACCTTGTGTTTCCAGACTTTCGCAGAGTTCTGACTTTGCCTCCCCGTTGGGCCTCAGACCACCTTTTGGGTTGAACTTGTTGGACATAGTGGCTGCAGTGACCACAGCCTTCAGGCTACGCTTGCGCTTTGGTACGTTCTGCTCCGGATGAAAGAGAACCACGTAGACCTTGGGCATGTAGAGCATTCCCAAAGAGACGGATGCACTGAGGCTGACAGAGATGGTCAAGGTTGTGGTTTGGATGTACATCTGCATTATAGAAGAGAAAGTACATGCCAAAGTATTATTTGTTCAGGCATAATGGCACATGTTAAGAATGCATCTAATCCATAGGCATTTGTGTCAACTGAATGAGGACATTAACAGTTTCTCATATCTCCACTGTATACAAGATCTATCAGAAAGGTTCCAGGAATGGTGTCACAAAAATATGTATTTCAAGTTAAGTTTTTCACGTCAAAGTAACACTCCCAACCAGCAAAGTGGCTAATGTACACTCACAGAAATATTTCAAGCCTAACTTTAAGATATATGTAATTTATTTACTGACAAATACCCATTTACTTCTTTCTTGCTTTCTTTCTTTCTTTCTTTAATTTCTAATTTTTAACATAAACCTACCATATAAACCTTATTTAATACATATTCATTAACCTAATAAAAACCTATTTATTTGGAATTCATAATCCTCACGTTTATGTATTTAGTATTAATAAAGTATAATTACTCTAAATTAATAATAATGAGAGTATTTATTTAAAATACATTAAGTATATTGTTTGAATTGCATAACAATCAGGTTATCTATACACGATAAATATACTGCTATGTGAAAAACACTTATGTCCATTTTTCCCCCCACTTTTTTATTTTTATGTTTTTGGGATGAAACTGAATGAAGAGATCCCAAAAACGTAAAACAAAAAAACAAAAAACAATTATACTTTATTAATGCTAAATATATAAACCTGATGATTATGTATTTCAAATATATACCGGTAAGCTTTATTAGACTAATGAATATGTATCATATACGCTTTATTTGATAGGTTTGTGTTAAAATGTATCTTAAAAAAAAAGTAAATGAGAATTTGTCATGTAAAAAAAATCATAATTCTTAAGTTAGGCTTGAAATATTTCTGTGAGTGTACTTTTCCAGGATGCTCAGCAATTCTGTCGTCACGACCATGATGATGTCATCCATGACTTAATCACAAATTGTCTTGATGACCCCCTGAGACTTGGGTGAAAGGGGGGGGGCATGGCTCTGTCAATCAACAATCCTTTTATTTTATATCATGTATACCAAATAGAAGTGTGCCTTGGTGAGCGGGCTGCTTATTTGTTTTTGCTTTGACGGTTTAGACCACAGCATGAGGACTTTTTGCTCGCTAAGGCCAGTGACAGCTGCAGCTCACAGCTGAAAGTCAGAAACATAGCCACAGGCTACGAAAATGGAGCAGACACATATCTTCCCAGTCCCCAAAACAAGTGTTCCTTTTTCTTTTCTTTAGTTTTGACGAGCTCTGTCCACCTCACATTTGTAGGAGAAATTCTGACTTTGTGGAGGGTTTGACATATGCAGCAGTTATATGCAGCATGTCAATCATGTCAAGCCAATCCAAATGTAATAGAATGCTGGTGAAATACCGAAGAATAGAGAGGTTGGTACCACTTTTCATAGTGTGTACTTTTATGTATACCTTGTAAAATGTTTGGAATGATTTGCCTTATGTGACTAGGCCCATTGCACCATGGTGGTAGAAATCCCTTCAGAGATTGTCCTCAAGTTTTCAAGTGACAGTAGATTTATTAGTTGTTTGGTATGGGATTAGCTCTAAGGGGTATGAGTCAGTGGCAGCTGTATTGTATTGTACAAAATAAGGTTTTGACATGATGCCTTGATGTAAGCTTGTGCAATATTTAATGTCCTCATATGATGTATGTGTATATATATATTACATTTGTGTCAAAACTGAAACTGAAAGTACAGTGATTACGTCATCACACAAATGTCAAACAAGGAGGTGTTTATAGCATATACAATATTTTTTTCTCTTGTAGTACAACGATGTATAATCACTCAACACAACTTGCAGGAGATTTAATGATAAAAAGATTACGTGTGTACAAAGATAATGTTTGCTCTGTTTTTATTGATTTTGAATTGGAGAGGTGTTTTTGTTGTTGTTGGTGCATTTAGTTTGTAGAGATTGAAATGCACTGTATCATAATAAGAGCTGTGAATACCATTTTGTTTAGCATAACATGTAGAGTGGACCAGTAGATTTCTGCCAGGTAAGATGTCAATACATACAAAGTGAAAGTGATAGGTCATCGTGTACCATCAACATTTCTCCATGCTGGACTGGCAGTGCTGTAATCTCCTGAGAAGATTACACATTGCCCGGGGTAAAATCACAACACAGTGCTGACCAGAGTCACTGTGAGGAGAGTGGAAACCATTGTCCACTTCCTGCAGCCATTCAACATCAATTTTCCCTGACATGTTGATATGATTGTCCATCTGCCGCATGCACATGGAGAGGCAACAGTTCACAGATGCTGAAACTGAGCAATTTCGCACTTTGTTCAAGACTGAATTGCTTTCTTTTGTCGTAAGGCACCCACAAAACATGTTTCTGTAGTATGAACTCGGGTTGCATAATATTTAGAGGTGTCTTTGAAATTGTACACAGTAAATTTTGTTGAGTAAATTTGACTCTATTTAGAGTGGGACCAAATGGAAACAAAAAGTCATCCAAGTGTTGTGGAACGAACTCCTTCAGCTTGGGAGACAGCTGAGCTACTCCCTGAGCCACGCAGCTCCTGCAATGTTTTTGGGCTCCTCTCCTTAACACAACTTATATAAAAAAAAATTAAATTCTTTATTTTACTCTCTTCCAGTTCCAAGTGTAAATTTTATTCTAAAACTGAGTCTATTTGGTCCCACTCTAAATACAGTCACATTTACTTGCCAGAATTGAATGTGTACACTCAGTTAAAAATAAAATGATTTGTGTATCCCATTAAGGCAGCTCTTTTTTGTGAGACTGATGGTTATCTTTATCTTGGCTACATGCACTGGCCTGGTCTCGAATAATCTTGCTCTTGCAAGATATATTCTCGCGGTATTTGTTTGCAAACTCCCGAGAATCCCTCTTGTACCGCTCCCATTGATTTCCACCGATACGAACCACAGGTGGTTCGGACCAATCACAGAGCGACATTTTATTTGGGGGCGGGATATGCAGCTGAGACGAAAACAAGAAGCGCCGAAGCCGTGGGAAGAAACAAACCAAACATGGTGACACAGGTGGACGAATGCGTGGACGCTGCAATTAATTCTGTTCTCGCTGAATTAGTCTCTTGTAACGGCATATCAACGTTGCAAAACGGACAATATAAACTCAACGACATGATAACATTTTCATCCTTTGCCATGATTGGTCGAAACAAAAGTTAGGTAGATGTGCACACGATACTGCTTCGTCCAATCAGCTCGAAGTAATGTACAGCATGCTCCGCCTTTCCTGAGCAAATCAACGGGGAGCAGTTCCAGACTGATATTGTGGAGAACTCTCTCAAGTGAAGCACAAATGAATCTAGCTATTGCCAGGCTAGGTTTCGACCGCGCTTGATAAAAAAAAAAAAAAAAAAGAGTCCACCCTGTCCGAGACCCTTGAAAAGTGATCTGAAAACTACTGTTGTTCCTATACCGTCCTGCGGCCGCCACCGGTTCCCGTTCCGGCGGCACACGTCGTGCGGCAGCAGCCCCTGGCATCCTCGCCTGTGCCGCTGCTGCCCCTGGCATCATCGCCGGAGCCTTCATCCGGGTCCCGCTACCGACGTTGACTTTTGTTTGGGACGTCTAGGATCCGTCCCTTAAGGGGGGGTACTGTCATGTCTGGGAAGATCTGGCTTTGGTTGAGGGCCCTGAGTGGGTTCCCGCCCTTCCGCGGGTTGACCAATCCGGGCCCTCAGCCACTTGTGCCTGTTCCCAGGTGTGTCTAGTTACCCAATTAGTGTGGGTGTATTTAGTTCCCGGGTGGTGGTCAGTCCGTGTGGGATCATTGCCGCTTGTCACGGTCACCCCCGGAGTTCTGTCTGTCTGTCATTTTGATTTTGTATCTTTTCAGTTCCTTGTTTAGTTAGCATTAACCAGTACCCTGGTTAGTGTGTTCTGTAAAATAAAGCACGCCAGTCTCGCCTGCACTCCTGCTGTGGTTCTCCTGCCTCCCTGCATTTTGGGTCCTCCACCTCACACGCCGACAGACACCACGCCGCTCCGTGACCACAAAGTGACACCCCCCCCAATACCGATTCTGATACCCAGTTTTGCAGTATCGGAGTTCAGAGCATTCAAGGGACAATAGGATATCTTGGCTTGGCATGCAGTGAACACGTCACACATCAGTGAATGTCATGCGCAAGCAAGACACAAGATGCTGCATCCAAAGTCCTATATTAACGTCGGAAATATGATTCCCAAAAAGTTGAGACACTATACAAATTGGAAATAAAAACTGAATGTAATTATGTGGAAGTGCCAAATTTCAATATTTTGTTCAGAATAGAACATAGATGGCAGGTCAAAAGTTTAAACTGAGAAAATTTATCATTTTAAGGGAAAACATGTTGATTGTAAATTTAATGGTGCCAACAAATCAAAAAAAAAAAGTTGGGACAGGTAGCAATAAGGCTAGAAAAGTCAATTGCACTTGTAAAAATAAACAGCTGGAAGACCAGTTACTGCTAATGAGGTCCATTGGCAACTTGATTGTAGTATAAAAAGAGCTTCTCGGAGTGGCAGTGTCTCTTAGAAGCGTAGATGGGTAGAGAACCACCAATTCCTCCAATGTTGCGCAGAAAGATAGTGAAGAAATATCAGAAAGGTGTTTACCAGCGAAAAATTGCAAAAAGTTTGAAGTAATCATCATCTACAGTGCATAACATCATCCAAAGATTCAGAGAATCTGGAACAATCTCTGTGTAAGGGTCAAGGCCGAAAAATCCTACTGAATGCCCATGATCTTCCCGCCCCTTAAAATGCTTACTGTAAGGGAAATCACAGAAAAGGCTCAACAATACTTCCAGAAAACATTGTGGGTGAACACAATCCACCGTGCCAGCCGCCGTTGCCTGATGAGATTTACAGTACAAAGAAGAAGCCATTTCTAAAGCAGACCAAGAAGCGCAGGCGTTTCTCTGGGCCAGGGTTATTTAAAATAGTGTGGCAAAGTGGAAACCTGTTCTGTGGTCAGACGAATCACGATTGGAAGTTCTTTGTGGAAAACTGGGGCGCTATATCAAACTGACTAAAGAGGACAAGGACAACCCGAGTTGTTATCGGCACTCAGTTGATAAGCCTGCATCTGTGATGGTATAGGGTTGAATGAGTGCGTGTGGCATGGGCAGCTTACACATCTGGAAAGGCATCGTCAATTAAGAAAGGTTTATTCAGATTGGAGAACAACATATGCTCCCATGCAGGCATCATCACTTTCAGAGAAGATCTTGCAATTTTCAACACGATAATGCCAGACCACATGCAGCAACAATTACATCATGGCTGCGTAGGAAAATGAAATGGCCAGCCTGCAGTCCACTTCTTTCACTTCTAGAGCACATGTGGTGCATCATAAAGGGGAAGGTGCAACAAAGAAAGCCCAAGACAGTTGAGCAGTTACAGTAGAGAGACGCGTGTTGGACAAGAATGGGACAGCATTCCTATTTCTAAACTTGAGAAACTTGTCTCCTCGATCCCCAGACGTTTGCAGACTGTTGTAAGAAGAAGAGGGGATGCCTCACAGTGATGAAAATGGCCTTGTCCCAACTTTTTGGAGATTTGTTGACACCATGGAATTTAAAATCAACATAGTTTTCCCTTAAAATGATACATTTTCTCAGTTTAAACTTTTGACCTGTTCTCTATGTTCTATTTTGAATAAAATATTACAATTTGTAACTTCCACATAATTGCATTCAGTTTTTATTCACAATTTGTATAGTGTTCCAACTTTTTTGGAATTGGGTTTGTACTTGTAGTACTTGCTGATGCTGATACCACTTTTTTAATGCAGTATCAGGGCCTCGCCCGATACCAGTATTGGAACGACAGTACTTAAAACCAAGACCAATCTCGGGAACTACAACACTACCAACAGCCGCAAAGGAAATTAAATCAAGTGACCATGATTGATAATTATAATTTTGTTCTGAGAGATATGAGGGAATAAATTGTTATTCATCCATCCATCCATCCTTTTTCCGAACCGCTAATTCCTTACATACCTAAAAACAACCTCTCACACTCTTTTCTGTTGTAATCCAAATGCTGCTGGCGACTAAATGTTATCCTATTATAACCTATATACAGTAGTACTGTATCTTATTGTGATGGAATTTGACCTTTTCGAGTCTCTGACACATGGTTGAGAAACTGCATATAAGATACATACATTTAAGGTGCAGATGTGTTACTCTGACTTCCTACTCGAAGCAGAACACATAAACACAAAGAACAGATTCCAAGAATTATCCTGACAAAACACGTAATCTTTGCGGCAAAGGTCTAGGGTAGACCCAGTGACTCATCAGTCTGACATCTTGTACAAACAATAGTCAAGTGGCCATTTTCTTCACAAGGAGGCACACAGGAAATGTAAGAACTCAAGTGGAGCACTGACTTCCAACATGTGTAAACTAAATTAACAGCCTTGCTTTCATTGTTTCAATACTAATGGTAATAAAAAAAATATTTGAAGGGGATTTACTTCTTTGAAATGCCATATTTACCTTTTCTGCTGATTGTGAAGTGCCAAAGAAGATGGGGATAAAGGCAAGCCATACTATGCAAGTGGTGTACATGGTAAAGCCGATCGGTTTGGCCTCGTTAAACGTCTCCGGAACCCCTCTGGTCTTGATGGCGTAAACTGTGCAGGTGACCATGAGGAGCATGCTGTATCCCAAAAGACAGATTAGAGAAAGGTCCGATATGTCGCACTTTAAAACTCCGCGGGCCATATCAGGATTAGCTGTGCGCTGGTCTTCGTAGTCGATGATGGCTTGTGACGGGTCAACTCCAAACCAGATACACACCCCAAGGAGTTGCACTGAAATCAGGCTGAATGTGATGACTAACTGTGAGGCTGGGGAGATCAAGCGGGGGGCACTGACTGACATCTTGCCTTGCTCAAAAATTCTGTAGATACGATTCGTCTTAGTGAGCAGAGCTGCGTAGCTGATACTCATACCCAGGCCAAGGAAGATCCTGCGCAGTGAGCATATAAACACATCAGGGGCAGAGATCATGAGGAATGTTGTGGCGTAGCACAAGAAGATGCCAGTCAGAAGCACATAGCTCAGTTCTCGACCTAAAGCCTTAACAATGGGTGTGTCGTTGTAGCGCACAAATGTAACAACCACAAACACGGTTGCCATGATGCCCAGGACTGCAATAAGGACGGGGATGACAGCCCATGGGGAACTCCACTCCAGCTTGACAATGGGAATGGGAATGCAGCCAGTGTGGTTGTCATTGGGCCGAAGGTCGAAGCGACACATCTTGCACGTGTAAGTGTCTGCCTGGTACTGGTAGCCATCACAGTTTTCACAGTGCCAACAACACGGAATTCCTTTCACAGTCTTCTTGCGCTGGCCAGCACGGCAGGGTTGGCTGCAAATGGAGGCGGGCACTTCTTCTGTTTCACCGGGCCACTGCATCTCATCTGTCTGTCGGAGGATGGATGGAATAAAAAAAAAATAATTAACAGAAATCATCCCTTTATGTAAAATTCTATATTCTTCTTTCTTGTACTGTACTTTTTTATAATGTTATAAGTAATTTGCTTTACAGTGTACCTCTGGTGGCCTATTTCGTCGTATTGATGGGGAAACAGACCAATATTGTAAAGTTTGCTAAATATCTAGTGTTCCCGTTTTTTAATTTAGTCCTGTATTTGCCCAAATAATTCCTCTGGTTAATTTTAATGCAGGGCGCCATGATGGGACGGACGTGACATCACTATGTTGACAGGCCGTCACTCGCACTCATTAGTTACTATTGAGTGATACGCCAGATCGCTTTCCTGGGGAACTAAATCTGTCATCTAGCCTCGGATAATTATTTATTATTATTATTTAAATGGAAAGGATATAACCTGACCCGCCAGACAGGCTTCCGCCTCTCATGCGGCGAGTTATTATTTATATGCGCTGCAGCACCGGACTCATCTGTCATCCAATGGGCGTAATCAGTGACGGATTGACAGACTTTCCATTAGTATTGACTCTGGAAAGTTGCGAGAACGACTTTGTTAGAAAATGCCGCGTTTGATTGGGGAGACAGACGGCTGGGCCAAGATGGCTTTCAACGCTGCTACGTCACGGCTTTGCTTCTTGCAGGCAATTATGGCTGCACGCATTAGCTATCATGGTGCCTCAACAAACAGGTTCTGTGAGTTATTATTAGCTTCCTTTAATACAACCAGTGTAACAGAGAACACGTTTGGATGCCGGTTTTCTTGATAAACATAAACCATATATTTTTCTCCCTCTGAGCACCACAGGTACACTTGAAATTATTTTTGACTGCATAATATCAGTGTTTATTATTATGGTATTGAGGAGCAACCATTTTGAAGCATAATCAGTTTTTTTCCCCGTTTATAATTGGAAAAATTTGGGGGAAACCTAATGATACTAAAAACTAGAAATGTTTTGGCCATGTGCTACTGCTAACTTCAGCCGTGTGCTTGCAGTTTACAAGAAAAAAGTTCACTGACAGACATTTTGCATTGGGCTTCATTAATGTAAACAATAATAATAATAATAATAAAGACGATGCTGCTGAATTAGAGTAGGCTATTTGCCATGAAGTGCTAAAACATGTACATTATACCTAATGTATGTGAAAGCAATTTTTTTTTACAAAAGTAACACAAAAAATGTATACACTACGCCCCCAAAATAAAAAATAAATCAAATAAAATCCAATGACTTCTGTTGGCCCATGATCTCCAAATACTTAGAGATGTTCGTAAGTCAAAATAGTTGCTAAATCTTGCACTCATCCTATGCTCATGACATTACCTCCTTAAAAGAATGAAAGAAAGTTACTTGAGGTAAATCGAAGTAAATAGAGTGCAGCCATTATCTCGCATTACATCTTTCTGATGAGTAATTTAGTAGTGGGGCCTATCACATTTCAATATTGAATTCATTGAATAACCTAACCTTAATCCTGTAAAAGGCTGTCTTCTACACTTGATTTGACAACCAGAGAGAGACAACCTTCAGTTTTCCCAAGCAAAATGGCTTTTACATCATTCATGTTCCTACTTTTTGACTTTTGATAGGGTCAGTGTACAAAGTAAAAGGAAAAATGAAATCATCAGTAGGAAGGGACATACAGCTATGAATATATAATAGTTATAGAGTTATTGTTTCTACATCTTCATATGGCGTTCATGATTTTCCTGGGAGATTTCTGCCAGGCACTTGGGTACGTCGTTGAGTGGGCAAAAGAAACACAGGACCTTGATGTCTGCAATAATTCAGTAGGATACCTGTGCTGTGCGCAGCAACAAAAATAGAGTACCTGAGGGCTTGAGTATAAATGATTCATAACCATAAAAATGAGCTATGCTCATTGTTCCTGTGGTAGTTTGATGTTAGCATTTGCGACACTGTGGGTTCAGATGTTTTGCTTATGAATAAACTGGAGTTTTATGTCACAGATGAAGCAAAATGTTAAAACGAAATCAAATCTAAAAGCTTTACTTGCCCTTTTCCCACATTATATGTTGTTTGTCTATGAGTTTATGGAGTATCACCAGAAAGGTGAAGATTAGCACCACAACATGCATCCATGCATTTTCTATCCTGCTTGTCATAGTTAATGTGCCGAGTCAGCTAAAGGCTTTCCTTTCAAGTCAATTTATCATAAAGGGAGAGATGCCTACATCCAAGTGTAGATGGTCGGTCCAGTGGCCAATGATTTTATACTCTGTGGTATTATTTTTGATCTGGTATTGGTAGATTTCATAGCGACCAGGAGCATCTCCATTCACATTGAAGACCACGGGGGTGCCAGCGATTCCTGCAAATGACACAAAAAACAAAAAAACACGTGTTATTGTAATTGTGCATTGTTGTTTAATGCCCGATCCCAGTGATATGCAAAATCTGAAATCCCTTGTTGTTGTAATTTCCAGAGATTAAATTACTCTGCGGAGCTGTTAGAGTTAATGATAGGACGAAATAGATGTTGACAGCTAGGCTGTCCTGGTTATTTGACAAGGGTCCACACAGCTGTCTGTTCGTGTTCCCATATCATTTCACACGCCTTCATTCCGCTTATTGCCCCATCGCTTTCAAGGTTGTCCTCAGAGTGCAGACAAACGACAGCACTGATTTTAATTACCACTTTGAGGTCTCTATTGAGGTCTCATCCCTCCTCTTCCTTTTCTTTACTTTTACTGAGCAAAGCTTTTGGACCCTCCTTGAGCGTCAATTAATTGTTAAGAGCACAAGAGATTAAGGTTCAGTGATCAGCCTCCATCTCTGTGAAAAGGCCTATCAGCAGCATCTTCATCTGTTTTCGCTGACAATTGCAAATGCTTGAAAAAAGACCCTCAGCTCGTAACTTGCAGGCCCACAATGGCTTGGTTCCATTTTGATAACATTGAAGTTACTTCCACAAGATGTCATGCCATGTCACTTATTCAACATTGTACTGCTATTGAACTATGGTATTCAAAAATAGATCAATAAAAGTGCTCCAATGTTGGCAGATACAGGTATAAATCGTACAAATGTATCTAGCATAGGGGTCACCTTGAAAGTAAGAGCCTCTGCAAAATAGCGTGGACATCGGGGAAAGTGTATCTGGATTGGGAGACCGAGGCAGTGGTCCGTGGAGGGTGTGTTCCAACTACAGCGGGTTCACACTCTTCAGCTTTGAGCTGGAGAGGATGATCTGTCTGGAAGTTGATTTAAAAATTCAGGAGGAGCAGTGTGGTTTTGGTCCTGTCTGTGCAATTGTGAACCGGCTTTTTACTTTCAGCTTTGGGTGCATGGGAGTTTGCCCAACCCATCTACGTGTGCTTTGTGGAAGGCGTTCAACTGAGTCCTCCAGGGGTCTTGTGGAGAGTGCTTAGTGTGTACTGTATGTGGTACTGTACCGCATCTTAATAGGCTGTTCTGGCCCTGTACGTCAGTGTCAGAGTTAGGTCCGCATTGCTGGCAGTAGGTTGGCTTTGTTTCCAGTGAGAGTTAGACTTCCTAACCTTTATGGACAGAATTTCTAGGCGGTGTTGAGGGGGTCTACTTCAGTATAGCATCTCTACTTTTTGCAGATCATAGATCATAAGAACATAAACTACCACTAAAGTGGTGCTGAGTGGTGGAGTGCCCTTTCCGGGTTGAGTATTAGGTCACACAGTCAGACTCTGCATTGTTCTGTCGTAGAGAAGTAAGCGCTAAGCCAAAAGCGAAGCTCTCAGCTCATGGACATCACCCAATTCTGAATTTTATCCATAGAGATATTTTCCCAGGCCTTCTTCACTTTCTGCTTGTTTGTAGGTCTTGCAATGTTAAATTCAGTAAATTGTTGGGCATTTGGCTGGAGATCAGACCACGGTTTTTGTTTGGATTTTTGGTTTAGTGCTTGTCAATCAGGGGTTTTCACAGTGAGTATCTCAATGACGTTTTTAATTTGGGTGCCCTACTTGAAGACTATTCAGTTGCTTATATAGCTTATATAGCTATAGCGTACATTCACTGTCACAATTCTATTTATGTCTGTCAGCAGTTACCAGTTCATCACGATCATCATTAAACACCAGTTATACATAGTTAACATAGTGCTACACGACACACTGTACTGAGTCAGATGGTGCACCAAGGGTTGCTTCCTCTTCCTGGACTTCATCTTAACAAACCACCCCCAATACGTCAAACTAGATCACCACCTCTTCTCCACCCTCACCCTCAGCACTGGCTCTCCACAAGGTTGTGTATTGAGCCCCCTCCTCTTCTCTTTATACAGAAATGACACTCCGACTTACCCCTCTAACACCATCATTAAGTTTGTGGATGACACCGCAGTGGTCGGGTTCATCTCTGAAGATACTGAGTCTAATTACAGATATTAGATTAGCAGAAAGACAGCTTGATGTTCAGAAAACAACTGATCATTGAATACCACCAAAACCAGAAAGATCATTCTGGACTTCAAAAAGGACAACCTGGCCCCATTCTAGATAACACTCCATTTGATTCATGAACATGTAGATCTCTGACGACCTCTCCTGGACTGCTAATACTAGCGCAGTGGTGAAGCCCAGCGCCAACTTCACTTCCTGAGAAGAACAGAAGAAGAAAAAGCTGCTGGTGATTTTCTACAGGGCCACCATAGAAAGCGTCCTAGTTTTCTGTATCACAACATAGCATGTAGGGTGTATGGCAGCAGACAGAAGAGTACTGCAGAGAGTGTACAAACAGGCCAGAAAATCACTGGTTGATCTCTGCCCAAGCTGGAGGACATCACCAGCTCTCACTAACTTAACATAGCTGGCCACATCATCAAGGAGCCCTTTGACCCCAGTAACTACAAACTGCTACCCTTGGGCTGTCGCTCCAGGTTACACAATGCTAACAGACTGAGAGCTAACTTCTTCTGCTTCTTTCCCGCAGCTACTGCATCTCTACAATAAACAACTGGAAATAACAACTGTTCTAATAAATGTCTTAATCATTAACCAGACATGCAATAATTGCTGATCTTCTGGGCAATAAATGCTTCACTTCTGTGCAATAAGGCTGAGATGAGAGCAATGTTTGTACCTCTGTGGAATATCATCCTTTCATGTAACCTGCAATAACTGCTTATTACTTGCAACCATTAGTTCATTGTTCTTAAGCACATGCACATTTCTGCATTGTATATACTTTTGTATTGTTTTCTTAATTTATTTCATTGTATTGCATTAGTAGTAAATATTCTGTTCATAACTTTTATAAACATAATTTCTAGGTGCAGTCTAAGCGTTGAGGGGGTTCGGTTTGGTGGCCTCAGTATAGCATATCTGCTTTTTGTAGATGATGTGGTGCTGTGGTGCTGTTGGCTTCATCAAGCCATGATCTCCAACTCTCACTGGAGCGGTTCGCAGCCGAGCGCGAAGTGGTTGGGATGAAGTTCAGCACCTCCAAATCCGAGACCATGGTCCTCAGTCGGAAATAGGTTGTGTGCCCTCTCCGGGTCGGGGATAAGATGCTGCCCTAAGTGGAGGAGTTCAAGTATCTTGGGGTCTTGTTCACGAGTGAGGGCAGGATGGAGCGGGAGATCGACAGGCGGAACGGTGCAGCGTCTGCAGTGATACAGACTCTGTATCGGTCCGTTGTGGTGAAGAAGGAGCTGAGCCAAAAGGCAAAGCTCTCGATTTACCGGTCGATCTACGTTCCTACCCTCACCTATGGTCACGAGCTGTGACCGAAAGAACAAGTCCTGGATACAAGCTCCTGAAATTAGTTTCCTCCGCAGGGTGTCTCCCTTAGAGATGGTGGCGGGTGAGAGGCTTGGTCATCCGTGAGGGATTCAGGGTCGAGCCGCTACTCCTCCGCGTTGAGAGGAGCCAGTTGGAGCCAGAGGTGGCTTGGGTATCTGGTTCGGATGCCTCCTGGACGCGTCCCTGAAGAGGTGTTCGGGGCATGTCCCACCGGCTGGAGGCCCCGGGGACGACCCAGGACACGCTGGAGAGACTATGTCTCTCGGCTGGCCTGGGAACACTTTGGGATCTTGCCGGTGCAGCTGGTTGAAGTGGCTGAGCTTCCCTGCCGACCCCAAATTAAGCAGTAGATAATGGATGGATGGCTATTAGTAAATATTTTTATATATAAGCACCAAGAAGTAGCTAACTCGATTTTTGTTGCATTAACTGACAATAAAAGTCATTCTGATTCTGATTTTAATTGTTAGTAATTTGTTAGTAATTGTTGGATGCTGAGAATCCTTTTCTTGAAGAATGGAATATACAGTATATGCAGTTTGCCAATTAGTGACATGTTTATGCATTTGTACTCATACATTGACATACCCCTAGGGAATCTAAAATTATAGGCACAACTGTACTAATGTGTATGTATTTATATGTTTCGTTGTGATGGCATAGAATGAGATTAAATTAGTCTCAATCTTTTTTACGAAAATATCTCCTCCTCTGAGATTAAGTCAACAAAAGAAAATTAATTTTCAGCATGTTACAGTTGAATACCAAAGTTAAAGTTAGAATGTAATTATATTCCTCCATTAAATTAGTCAAATAATATGGAAGTTAATGTTGCAGAAAAAGTGTTTATTAATTTAAATTTGCATAAGGGTAATTCGGCTGTTTATGGAGCTGTCTGAAGTAGAACCAATCTATTTGAAGTAATTTGTTGCAAAATACAGCACATGCTTGCCACATTAATGAACACTAGTTTAATAACAATATTATTTAGCTACAGATTTATTTCCACTTTAGGTGACGACTGAGAGTCATTAGAGATAACATCCGGTCCTGATTCTCGTTTACTATTGTCTTTAATAAAAAAATGTTTTTAATGAAAGCATGTAAGTCTGTTTTAATAACTGTGAAGAGAAGTCAACTCACACTTTCTTCTGATCATGACATTTACTGTATGCACCAATTTCTGCAAGCATGGCCTCTTTAAATCTGTTTCATTTCCTGCAGTAAAGTCTGAGCTATTCACTATGATGTCCACGCAACACTGATCTTGGCTGCTTCATCCAGTTACAACAAATTTAAATCAGACCTGGCAGTAATAGAATCTTTAAGTATGAACGTTACAGCAAATATTGAATCTTGCACTTGGAGCACTGCTTTACTGCCTTATTAGGGAATTACAAAATTACCTCATAAAAGACAATATTCTGCTATAAATGGCACCAGTAACATTTCGGTGCATAATAGGGATCACTTCCATCAGGGTCATGTAAGATACATCTCAAACTTGTGCATCATATCATATCATATTAACGCAATTTTGGTGAGTAGCTTGGTTTCTCATTTCCTTTAGTCAGCACGTATTGACCTTTTGCACGTGATGTCACAGCCCTCATGGGAACACCCCCTCCGGGACGCTCGACGGCAAAAGAGCCACTTGCCTGTATTGTAACGATTGAATCTCGTACAGCGTTAAGTCCTTTATCAAATCGATTATCTTATAAAATGGTCATATCTTGCTGTGCGGTTGGTTGTACAGACAGACAAAGGAGTAAACCAAATATTGCTTTTTATCACATACCTACTAATGAAGACGAACGACGTCGATTGATAGCAGCAATCAACAAAAAGGACTGGCAGCCCACATAGTATTCACGGATTTGCAGAGATGATTTTTTTGGGAGGTTAATAGATAAATGTTGTAATTAGTAGATAAATGTTCATACATTCCACTAGTAGACAAAGATAACAAAGATTGTAACAGAAGTGTCGAATTGCGTGTTTCAAATCACATTAACGAGCCAGATAGTTAGCGTCCACTCCAACTGCACGAACACACAGCTTAGTTTTAAAATGCACCTTCTTCAAAACTATGAAGTGCAATTGACTGTTTAATAATGGGGGATTTTGTCTTTGTGCTTGGAGTTTCTCAATCTGGAGCCGGAATCATATTCATGAAATGACTGCATAACTCGCCACTATGATAATCATTTGTTCCATGCTAGTAAACATAGAAACATGACATCATCACAACGTTTCAATATAGAACGGACTATTTAAAAACAAGTCAGTTAGCATGATCAACAAGTTTTACCGTTGCATTACGAGGTATATTGTGTGAGCGTAGCATCTCGTCCCAGAGACTCAGCCAGCGACAAGCTTTTGAATCAGCTCCGTTGTAAGGAGAAGAGACGGCATTGACAACATAATGTTATAGGTCGTGCACTGTGAATTCCGGAAAAGTCGGCGATTTGATTAACTTGGTAAAAACAGCAGTCAACAGAAGGTAAGGGGCTGTTTTCAAATTAGCGATCTCCAACTTAAGTAAATATCGCGATCTATGAGTCCCGGCTGAATGTGCAACTTCGACTGACAGGCGACCTTCGGTTGAAGTAATAGATTCCATGGCTCTACGGGCAATAATAACTTTTAATTTGTAAAATAACAGTCACTAAGTCGCTCCGGGTCACGTCCACTTCCATTTAACAATCATTTCCTTCCGCCGTCCTTCATAGGGTAGTCATGTGATCACGTGACATCGGTGCAAATGGTCAATAGACAATTCTCAAAATACGGCATGAGGATCATGTTGATGTTTCCATTTTGTTTTCCTACACAGCTTTTAAATTCCTTGGTGCTCCTGAAAGAAAATCAGGATACTGCGGATACCAGTAATGTGCACCATTCATTTTTGCCCCCACCCCAGTAATAACTGAATGGTTCCAATGCTCATTTCAGAATTGTAACTTCTAGTAATATAATACTAATATCTCAGTAAAGTATTCTAAAAGTATAAAGTTACACCAAAGCATATGATTGAATATGTGTATAGTTCACACAAATGAGGAATGACCTGCTTACATCTTAATCAGGTCGCTCAGGCCCAGGTGAACAATATTTTTGACTTTGAAGATGGGCCCATGAGTTTCCTCTCAACATTCATCATGGTGAAAAAGTTAATGATGCAAACGTTAGTGTCACGTAAACTTTATATAAATAAAAAGTTGACTGCATTACTAAAGAGTAAGACCAATATTTTTTTCTAAACTCAACTTCAGTCTGCTCTTCAAACCCCACACTTCAATCTGCACACCAAAGCCACTCTGAAAGATTCAACTGTGCACCATCCCATGGGAGTCTGTAGTCCTTGGAAATTCTTTTGTCACTTTCTCCTATAATTCCATCAACATTAATCCTTGTGGCTGCCAACCTCTGGTTCTCATGAGGAGTCAGGAGACTAACCTGCACTCCGAGAAATAATTCTCAAATCATTTCCTGTAGGGGGGGGGACTAAACTACACTAAACCTGACCTCACTTGTGTCCCTTGGTGATGACATGTCTGCACCACAATAAAAACACTGCCATTTTTCTGCACTGACAGCCATCATTCCTATGTGCTCTTTGAAGTGTGTTACCAACTGCAGGGACTGATTGATTGAATGATTGAAATGGTCAAGAATTTCACAGTTTTGAGTTTTCATACAGGAGGAAACTCTTCTTAAGTAGATCAGGGTTGCAAAATTTTGAAGTCTGAAATGTTTCATGGAAAATAAGGAGTTTTGGTAATTGAATTGAACAAATGTTACATACGTATCAAGAGTTATAAGTGAGCAAGCAAAATATACATTTGGCAAAAATTAAAATGTATGCACATTCCATTGAATTCCTACACTGAAAATCACTCATTCTATGCAAACAGAACACAAATTAATGAAAATTTTTCCACCAATTAGTAATCTTGATGTAATCATTGCGGTTTAGTTGCTGGATGAACAAGCTTTCCGCAAAAACCTGCTTAATGTTACATACATGAGCATTACATATACAGTATGTATTGTTTTGTTTGTTGTGCTGCCTGCTGCTTTTCTTCTTTACAACCCAGTAGAGAATGCACTTTAACGACGATGTCGCCTTTTCAATTGTGACAAGATAAGTGAACACACTCCTGTGCTGTTAATTTTTTAGCCTATGGCCAGCCTCTCGGAATCATTTCTCTTCAACAGCTTTGATACTTGGAAACCAGTCCACGCTGTACTCGCAAAGGTATGTTGATAAACCCAGAAACAGGACAATATACCACTTCAGATGATCAATGGCATTTTGGTATATGGTATATCATAAATACACACCTGAGAAGTTGACATTTCGAATGTATTTGAGCAGCAATGTGCCATTGATGGCATCCATCTGGGAGCAGAGGCCAACTTTCCCCAGGCAGAGATCTTTGTGCATGTTGTGCAGCGCGTGAGCCATGGCGTAAACCGCATCGATCACAAACTGGACTTTTCCTTCCTGTTCATAGGACGAATCTTTACCAATCCTTTCGAGATCTAGTGATTAAAGTACAGAGGGAAAACATATATGTTGACAATAAAAAGCAAAACAAACCATAATTCAAACCATAATCATATAAAACTGGACAAGAACCAAATCAAGTGAATGTAATGTGGAGAGGTTTTAATTATGAGGCCACTATTGAATTGTAGGTGATATTAACTTGAGTGTCTACCCTCCATAATGAGCAATGGAACTTATGTCCCAATCAGTATTGTAAATAAAGGGCAGTCTCCAGATATCAATTCTACAATATTCTTCACGGAACACTTCTGTTGTCTTATGACTTGTTTTGTGATCTGTTTGTCTCCATCAAGCTCACATCCATTAATCAACAAAACACAAGGTGATTGAGTTGTGACCCACGAGTGGAGGACAGAGCAAGACAGGCCTCATCATTCTTCAGTGTACCAACGTAATTACATACAGTATGACATTCGTATATTAATCTTAGCTAATCTTGTCCCACTGTTTTGCAAATGTGTCAATTGCCAAGCAAGGTTTCAATTGGGAACGTAATCCTTTCATAAGAGCATAATTTGCTAGAACACAGAAGGACTCTGTTTTGATATTACCAGTGAGATTTGAAAAGGTTCAGGCTTTAACGACATCTTGAGTGCTGTTAACATTGCTCAGTTACGTAATGGTTAGTGTAAGTGGTGCATATTGTGCTGTGTCACAGAAAATGTACGGCTGCACAAGTATCATTTTCCACTTTTACATTTACAAATTAAACTAAATAATGATAAAAAAATAATAATAATTTGATCACTGTCTGTCAGACTTCGTCCATGGTCTCTTTTTGGTATAGGTGGCTGGTTTACTCCATGAAATATGTATACTGTCATGAGTTATCTTACCCCCAGAAATTAGGGTTCTAACATGTTTATTTTAGGATTCCATTTCTCTTTTGCTGTAGCTCAACATTTAAAAAAATATTTTGACAGGTTTGTCAAACAAAGATGTTTCAAAAGGTTTGTCTTCTTCTTTTTTCAGAAATGCACAAATGAAATTGTGTCAAGATGTACAAAACAGTGATATTAATGTCTTGACTGGCCGGGAGCTCAGCACCCCTAAACCTCTGATCCTAGAATCACATCTGCGTATTACTTTACAGTTCCAGCAGTGAATAAAACCACCAAGTAAAACACACAAGGATCAGATAAAATGAAAACCTTCATGGAAGAAAGTGGCGTCAGGATTTCTTTTGCAAGCTTTTTTGGTTGTCTGTGGCAGGATTGTTATCTCTGCAGAGACATTCCATTTTAACAAGTGCCAGCTTTTAACAGATGAATAGTTAGGGCATGCCTCCTTGTTATTGTTATGCTGATCCATAGTTGCTTGCTTTGTGAGGCAATTTGATATCAGTGAAAAGACCTTGGATGTTGAATATTGTATTTCCAATAAATCTTTATATTTTAGACAAGACGAAGAGATGTAAATATCTTTTTTTTTGTGTGATTTTCAGATTGCTTTATTTCTCTAAATAGCTTTCAGTTTTCCGGTTTCGGGTGTCTTCTACACAGAACTATACTATACTACCTGGTAAAGTAGCCTGTGGTTTTTATGACAGCGGGCAATAAAGATCAATTAAATGCCAGCTTTCAGTGAGTTTGATTATTGTCAATACAGGACACCTTTTGTTTAAAAAAAAAAAATCACACATCCTTGTTATCCAGGGGAATAAAGTGTATGCAGCATTCCCATCTATGCAAAACTTTCACTGACTGTCTGCATCAATCAGCGATCATCACCATGCCATGACATTGAATTTGGGATTATGTCTATTACGTCTGTGCCAATGCTCCCGAAGTCCCCACTGTCAAAGTAACACCCAAGGAAATACTGACCAAAAGTGCCAAAATTAAATAAATGAATACACCATTAAATAATTAAACAAATGTGTCATGAATGAATTAAATGTTTCATTTATTAATTAAATATGTAACTAAATAAATCAATGTGTTATTAAATGTGTCATTAATTAATAAAATTACCTATGATTATTTATTTCTCTCTTTCTCTCTCTCTCTCTATATATACAGTATATATATATACTTAATTATTTCTCAATTTAATTAATTATTTCATGGTCACTGTGTTGCGGCGTTTGATGAATTGATTTTATCTGTCAAACTCAACCGTCGAAGTTAGTGGGCAGGTCCTAACACCTGATTGGTCACCCTGCTCAGCAAGTCAAGGCAATTCCATTTCAGAACAATGAATTGATGCAGAGTGAGTGAGTAGCTAGTAAACAAAATTCGAGAGGCTGGGTGACGCTATTGACCTCAATAGGTGCGTTACCATTAGACTCAGATTTACGTGTTGAAATGGAAGTGACCTCTAATGTATATATACTGAGCGTGTGTGTGTGTCTGTGTGTGTCTGTGTCAGGGCCGGACACAGCTCCACCGGCCTAGTGGAGGGGGTGCCAAATTGCTGGGCAAAAAAAAAAGAAGATAAAAAATATTTTCCCCCAAATCCTCTCAAATAAAATATGTAAATGACCCTGCTATTATTTTAGTTTTTGCATTTTTGTATTGTACAATTGCATTGTTTAATTGTGCTATTATAATAAAGTTGATACTTTTATTTTGAAGGATACAGGAAAAGGTCTCATAAACCGGTAGGAACTGACGTAAGTAACCGATGTACTACAAGTTTGAGTGGAACCGTCTCTTGCCTACGTTGGTTCGCTTCTCCGCCTGGGAGACCATGTTTGTATGTGTGCGTGTTCGTGTGAATGAGTGCAAAAAAATAAAAATACCCCCAAAAAATTAGGAGCGCCGTCTTCCAGGAAATCAGAGAAAACTGAATTTCACAACTAATTCAGTGAACGATTCTTTAGCACCTGGCTGAGAAGGGAATGAAGTTTGTATTGGAGCAATGTTTCATTGTTTAACTAATGTTGCTACATTTTATGTTCATTGTGTAATTTACTGCACAGTAACACGTTACTGTTTTCGTCCACTGGAGTGTGCTCCTTGGTAAATATTTAGCAACACTATTGCTCAAGATTCTGTTTTATTGACTAAGAATCTGTATTTCTGTATGGTTTATTTTTGTTTTAAGATTTTTATAAACACAACAGGCCTTCAAGAGATTGTCAAGGCTAAAAAAGGTAATAATTTAAGGCAATTCATTTATAGTATATGGTAGGGTGACCAAATGTGTCCACTTTTGGGAGGACTTACCATTTTGAAAATGTCCGGTTGGCCGATTGTGTGACTAATAGGAGGTGAACTACACTGTGTAACTGTGACTGGTATCACAATTTCAAGGTAGGGGCAAGTGTCCTCTTTTTGGGGGAAATGGGAATATGGTCAGGCAGCACGGTGGCTGACTGGTTAGCACGTCCGCCTCCCAGTGCTGAGGAAGTGAGATCGAGTCCGGGCTTCGGCCTACCTGGGTGGAGTTTGCATGTTCTCCCCGTGCTTGCGTGGGTTTTCACCGGGTACTCCGGTTTCCTCCCACATTCCAAAGACATGCATGGCAGGTTAATTGAACACTCCAAATTGTCCATAGGTGTGATTGTGAGTATGGTTGTTTGTCTCTGTGTGCCCTGTGATTGGCTGGCAACCAGTTCAGGGTGTACCCTGCCTACTGCCCGAAGCCAGCTGGGATAGGCTCCAGCACCCCCGCGACCCTTGTGAGGAAAAGCGGTCAAGAAAATGGATGGATGGATGGATGGGAATATGGTCACCCTAGAATATGGCTTAAATACGGTAAAGGGATACACAAAAAAACATACCGTTGGAGTTATTATGGCAATTTTTGTTTATTTGTATTGTAGCTCTTAGAGCGCTTTCACACAAAGGAAGGTTTGATAAAAGTTGTGAATCATCAGTTGGAGAGACCAACTTTATTTGAACCGAAAATGCTACAAAATGTTATAGAGCATATATATTTTATTTATTTTACATTCTTACATTACATTATTTATCTATGTTATATTATACCGCATATATATTTTATATAATAATTATTTTTTTATGACTTTTAGTCCAAATAAATATGAGATCATGAAACATGAAATAAATAAATACTGAAATAATTATATATATATAATTTAATTAATGACACATTTATTTAATTATAGTTTTTTAAATTCCATATTTAATTAATAAAGGACACATTTAATTATTTAATGACAAATTACACTGTTCCCTCTGTCCATCTATTTGGGGGAGTGCCAGCATGAGTATATCCTTAGGACCCCACAAAAAGTTATACTGTACAGAGAAAATTTTGTATAGTGAATTTTACTCTGAAAAAGACTATATTCTGTCCCAGTCTAAACTGAGTAAAATATTCAGCAACAACAAAAATCACTCAACAGTTATGGAACAATCATAGAAACTTCAGGTTGGGAGACAACCATTCTATCCACCGACTTATGCCACTTCTACTCAATATATCGCAGGTGTCAGGTGAAACCCTCATACCCCAATTTTTCGTCTCTTTTTGGACACACCAGCAATATGTTAACAAACAATAACTCTGGCATAGCTAAAGTTGTAGAGTGGCTGTCACCCATGCGGAAAGTTGTGCGATCGATCCTCAATCCTTGAGTGTTTTTTGTTGTTGATGTTGTTTTTTTAGTATTTTACTCTCTCCAAGTGTAAAGTTTACTCAGTTTAGACTGGGACCGAATATAGTCTTTTTCATAGTAAAATTGACTCTACAAAATTTACGGAGTACACATTTTCAAGGACCCCTCATAATCATAGCACTAATTATATTATAATTAAATTACCATGTTTATTCCTACATGTCTTGGGAATTATTTATTTTGAACATATCAACCTATTTAAAAAAAAAAGTTTATTCAAGAGGATTGTAACCAAATTAAATTAAATCAAATTGAATAGTTATGCATCACTCACATTCACTTCTTCCACGAATATGTATGCAACACAAGAAACAAATACCCAAAGCCATGCAAGGTCAGATGGTGTGAACTGCAAAGTTTTACAAGTTGCTGGTCAAGAATGATTTACAAAGAGAGTAAAATATGATGACCACAATGATGACTTGTTCTTGGGTGTTGACGTGACACTGCAAATGATTGGTGGCAAATAATATGGTTCGTTAGAGTCAGAACATTAATATTTGAGAGAATTATATAGCATGCCAATCACTGCTCAAATTATATGCATGCATATTCTAGATGCATTCTGAGGATGTGGAAGTTGGACATTCTCACCTTGATGACTCATGGCTGCAAAGTTGCAAAGCTTCATTCAAACCCGAAACCTTACTGTCCAGTCAGACTACATTAAATGAAAAGGAAATATGCCATATTTGCTATACATGCATCTTTTAAATCCAATCCCTGATGAAGCAGGACAAACATTTAAATACTGACTTTCTGTGTTTTGTACAACTGGTTTGACCAATGTCAAAAGTAATCGTGATTGATTGTCTGGCTGTGCCCTTTATGTACCGGAGCGACTGACAAAAACCATGATAGTGTGGAACATTTTTCTAGCTTCTGACACATTCAAGGTTATATCAGCAATTCATGACCCTCCGTCTGTGTAAAACTGAATCACATTTTATGGTTCAATAGTGTGAAACAGTGTGAACTGTGTGTCTGTGGAGAAAGAATTATTGAATTGTGTTCTTGCCTGCAAGAAGGTGTGCTTGTTCACTCCCATGTATATTTAATCATTGTGACCTGAAGGTTTACCTGATTCCCCCTTTAAATTCTTTTAACAGCTAATACTGCTTTCTTTTATTATTTTTTATTTATTTATTTTTTAGTGAAACTCATGATTTGATTCCTTTGTCCTGTATATATCTGACCTTTTAGCGGACTGAGCAGTCTTGTATCTCCCAGGTTTTAATGTCTGGCCAAATCCACTTTAGGCTACAGACTCCAAGGAGCATCATGCAGCTGATGTTTGCTTAAAAGGTCACATAAAAAGGGTGGTTCATAAAACAATTTGTAGTTCATGTGATATCACTGCTTTTAATGGTTAAGTTGTGCATTTATGTGGTTCCTCTGAGTGCATCTGTCTTTCGAGACATAATTTGATACACAACAAAATAGAGGTATCAATAATGCAGCACACTGCAATTCATGTTTAAAAGGCACGTTATTTTACCCATAATTCAATTTAGGTTCTACCAACATAATCTATATTTAGTTCTTAATCAACTTCAGTGCATTCTAAACATCAAATATGGGGTAATTTTCATGGTACAATTCAAACAGGGCTTGCCGAAAACAAACAGCAACAAGCAGATATAGTCAGCTGATAGTTACTGTAAATCAGCATCTTGTTCCAAGATACTATATGCTTATATGGGTCATATTTTCTCCTGTGCTACGGCACACTTCTTGGAGTAAATCACGTGATGCGCGCCGGTCGTTAACACAAAAGCAAACGCAGAAGTATAAAACAGGCTTTACGCCACAGTTTGTGAATAGATGTAGTAGATAGCTGTTGTTCAGTTGTTGTTGTTTTAATATTTTTTATTTTATGATTTGAAGATGCCAGCATTTGTACATAGTTGTCTGATGACATTGTTTTTAAAAATAAATCTGAGTTCATGTTCAAGAAGTTACTCAGTACTTGAGTATTCTTTTCAATGAATACTTTTTGACATGAATACTACTCTACCAACCGCTGCCCACAACGGCACAAAAGAATGTAACCACACATATGTTGGCAGCATATTAGGCATTCAGGGGTATATGACCGTTGACATATTTAATGATTTCGTCTGAATCCTGAGGTTATTATTCAACTTTTGGAAGAGCAGACCAACCACCTCCATGCCTCTCAATAATATATAAGCACAACTGACACACCTCCTATATTTATTGATAGCTTAAGGATTTATTTCATACAGAAAAAAAAAGTCCAAAGGGTAAGTGAAGCCAGAGCGGTCCACACGAGCTGACTGGTCGACTGCACACTGTCCAGATTGCAGTACACCCTGTAAATACTGAGACATTCTTAAAGTATTATTGAGAGTTAAATAAATTGTTTGATTGCAGTAATTCCATCAAAAGATCATGCAATAAAATATTGAGTTAAGGATACCTGCCCAGGCCATTATTATTATTATTATTATTATTATTATTATTATTATTATTTTATGTATTTATGTTTTAAGACAATTCCGTTAAACCACAACTATAATACAATCCATATTTTTTCGTAGGTTAATTTTCAGTAAACTTTTGTGTATTTTATCACTTTCAAGTTATTTAAATATTTTATTCATTATTTGATGTATGATGAGTAGGGTTCTTAATCTGCTCAATGTGCAAAGTGCCTTGTGATAACTTATGTTGGGAATTGGCGCCATGATGGAAATAAATTGACTTAACATTGACAGCAAAAAGGTCACATTGGTTTTCTGTAAGTATTCAATGATTTATGGTTTTGTGTGAAATTCACGTTTTGTTCGTTTTGTTCTTTGAACACAGTGATTTGGTTGAGGGTTCGGTGAATGCATCTATGAAAGTTGCATGGTTCTGTGCCTAGACCAAGGCTAAGAACCACTGTTGTAGTTCATGGTGAATGATTTGACGAATTTAGGGTTTTGTTGATGTTGTAAATTAAAGTGCAATGTTATGAAATGCTTTAATTGTGTTCAACAAGATTTGCCATTGAGAATGTGAAGAAGGAGATGCAGTAATTAAAATCAAAGGCTGTCTCCAAGACAACTGATTTAAAAATCATTATTATGACCATGCTGTTGAGGACAACAACATGCACTACTTATAATCTCTCTCTCAGGTTTGAGTCTATTATGCCACATATGAGCACAATGCTTGTTGTATTAAATGATGGTTAAATGGTTCGATTAGGGGATGCTGTTGATATTTGTCAACTGCGGGCATGTGAAGCCTTTTGGGACTCTTGTGTCTTGAAGGGCTATCTATATAAATAAACTTGACTTGACTTGAAATGAGAAATACAACAAAAATAAATGTAATTTAATCTTGCCATTAAAAATGAATGAAACAACATATAGTGGCCTATGTATGCGGACGTAATAGAGTAAATTCTTCCCATTGTATTTTTGTGCATCCTCAAATCATAGCGCCATTTTTTGCGTACCTTGTATTTTTGTAAACATATCCATCTTCACAAATGAGTGCAATTTAGTAATTGCTGCTTTTATCATCAAATGAGGAGGTTGTCAACATTATTACTGAATAAGAGGTCCTGAGTTCTATAAGCTAATGTTTCTTTTTATGTTTGCTTTTAGTCCCAGATGTAATTTATTCATTTATTTGTGTGCACGCGGGTGTGTGTGTTGGCGGTATATGACTAATGTGCTTGTAAAAAAAAAAAAATACAATACAGTCCAGAATATACTGTACACCGACCAGCCAGCATAATATTTTGCATTGCATGAGCTCACATATTCTGCCTTTGTATGGTTAAAGTAATAATGCTGATGTGGTGTACTTAAGTTTCTCATAGTGTCAATTGAAACGGAACATTATTATCATTGTAACGGAAGAATATTACATAACATTAAATTGTGCAATTTGTCATAATGTTGTTGCTGCTTGGTGTATGCTATAAATTACAGTATGTTTTAAACGCCATAGCGATTCAAAAATAATCACCTATCACAAGCACTCTTATGGCACATTATGCACTCATTAACAGATGTCTCTTAAATTGACTTTATATACTGTACACCACTATGTCTGCAAGCAGTGCATGTCTACCGTCAGTATTAGTTACACAGGTTGAACAGGAAATGGGCTGGTGCAAATACTGTATGCAGATGAAACCTTCTCTCCTCTTTGTGTTGTGTGACTCCTTAGCATGCTGGCAATGCATCTGTTAGGGTTGTTGTGACTAAGCCATTACTGGCCGCAGCTGCAAATCAGCCTGCTAGCATTGCAGTGTTGCATCCTGAATCAGATGGGTGGGAGATAGTGTGGGGGATCCCTCTGACTTTAATGGCCTAAAAGCTTGTTTTCAGCGTGCGTTATTGGATTATTGGACTATTGATTATGTTTTCAGTGGCAATGGGGTTTTGTGATAGCTATTGTCTTTCTAGAAACTAACCAACGCACACAGAAACATTTATTTCTCTGAAACAAAATTAGAGGCTCACATTTTCTTATCTACTACATCCATTATATTTTCGACAAATGTGAGTGTGGAGTGTGGTTTGGTATTGCCTAATGTTTTATAAATGTCCCTCTGTGCTACCAAAAAATACAAAATAAAATGTAGTTGAAGGTCAATTTAATTGGTGATCGATTGAGAGTTTTCCTGAATGCCCGTTTTTATTGAGTGTGGACTCACTTGTGCACTTTTTTATGCCAGAGCCTTTCTTCACAGCATGTCGACTCAGTTTGCACTGAAAGTTGTTCTCCCAGAACTCAGCAAACCAGATGTTTCGCCTGTTGTTCTCCAGTGTTCGACTGATGAAGTAGCGGTCAAACCCTGGAAGAGAAGTTTCCGATTTATACTTACATCTCCGAAAACCAACCATTGTACTTATTTTCCACAAAGGCAATCTGTGTCATGATCAAGTTTGGTGTGCAAGTATAATTGTAATCGTGTGAAGGCTATTGCCACTCTCAGTAATTTATCTAATTGGCGCAGACGTCGACGACTGATCAGTTGTGGTGACTCAGGTGACTTAGGAGACCGAAATATTTCTTGCGCTCTCGCCATAGTGACGTCTCAATGCGACTAATTTGCCTGGAAGTCGCGGCGACTTCTCCTCGTGTAGATGCATAGTAAAAAATTAGCTTTTCATCTAGCCACTCTACTATACAGATCTGATTGGTGGATTGCTGAAAATTGGTCATTCTGGAAGGTTCTCATCTTTTTACACAGACTTAGGCTAGTGCTCTGACAAAGTGACTATTGGGTTCTAGGTTACTTACAAGACTTAACAACCCTCCTCCCCTGATTGCTCAGTTTAAATGGGTGGCAAGCTGTAAGAAGTGTCTTGATAGTTCTGAACGGCTTCCATTTATGAATAATGGAGGCAACTGTGTTAGTTGTAACCTTCAAAAGAGCAGGGATTTTCCTTTACCATTCCCCACATCTGTGCCTCAAGACAATCCTGTCTAGCGACAAGTCTTTTGACATCATGATTGTTTGGTGTTCTGACATGCACTTTCACCTGAGGAATGCTACACAGACAGGTGTGTATCTTTTCAGATCATACATGCATACATATGCACTTGTGATATTTGGGGTCTTAAGTTTTAACCGTTTGTGTTTGTAAACAAACAATTCAAAACAGAATCCTCCCATGGCTTAACCCATCGCTCAACCCCCAACTCTTCTCGTCAACATTGCGCCTGCCTTCAGCGCCCTCTGTGATTGGCTGGAGGGGTAAACATTGACTTTCCGCCCAGAAACGTCCCTCTTATGGCAAAACACAGGCTGGGTGGGTTGGTTGGTGTTTGAGGACAAAATCAACACCACACATTAACAGAAGGCCTGAGGTGTTGATTGAGAAGGATTTCATGTGTATACATCCAGTGTTTATGAAGTGTTTATTTCTGAGTGAAAACTTAAGACCCCACCTTTAAAGCCATTTTGTTAAAAATGAAAGACATGCTAATTTAATGTAAACCCAGTAGGGCCAATTGGTGGAACATAGGCAAACATAGTGAAGCAGTATTTAACTGTATTGCTTCACACAAATGGAATAAGCTGCCAACAGAAGTGAAGTCAGCCCCAAATGTAAATGCTTTTTAAATTTAAAAACTCCCATTTTTTTCCTAGGCATACCAGTGATTAAGGTATTTTATAGTATTTAAAAATAATGTTTTTTCAAATGTTGTTCTTGCACTTTTATTTTTATATAAATTTGAATGAGCTTCATTGTATTCCTTTACTTTTAATTACTGGTATGTATTTTGTACTCAGAGGTGGGCACTTCCCTCAATCTTCAATTCCCATCAGAGACATTTTCAGTGAATCCTGATGCTTTATGACGCAAAACCTCTCAAGAGACGGAATGATAAGAACCGTCTGTAGTCACTCCGATCGTGAACGTATTTTAGTCAATGTATTTTTTCGAGGTTTTGCGTCTTAAGCACTCCCTGAAAGGTGGGCAAAGTCATTGACAGGAAATGAGATTTGATGAAGGTGCCCACCTCCATTTGTACTTTTAATTATGTGAAGTACATCGAGCTGCCTTGTGTGTGAAACGTACTGTCACAGGGCGTTAGGTATAAAATTCTGAGGGAGAAAAAAGACTTATGTTTTTCATTGGGAATGTGCGATCCCCCCCCCCCCCCCCACACACACACACACACAGACACACATGTATTGTCAATACCGCGTGTGTAGTATTCATCATACTACAACAACATGACTTTAAATAAGTGCCAACACCAATGGATCATGAATGTAGTGTTTTAAGTTAAAGGTTGACTCCTAATCACACAGCACCTTTGATGGATTGTCGCTTCGGCAGGATGGTTACAGCACCTTCAGCCATCTCTTCCTGGTTCAATATCGGGGAGATTTTGGACCCCCAGCTGTCTGAACCTACCCAGATAAAATGGCCTGTTTGATTGGCCTTCTTTGCCGCTTGGAGCAGCCGCCTAGAAGACATGAAAAGCTCGGTAAAGTTATGCAGTTTGTTGTTATTTTCTTGATCTATTTAATGCATGAAGGCATTCGTCACCTGAAAACATAAGGTTGTTATTGAAATGCACCCCAAAGAGGCAGCAAGTTACTATGCAGGTACTTCCATGAATAGAATACTCTATTGAGTGTGAGCATATTCGCATATTAAGGCAGTATAAATGAGTGGCCTCCAAAGACTGAAAGTATCCTCAGAGTACATTCTGGTTGTTGCACAATCACCCCCCTGCCACATTTGTCCAGGCTTGCTGCCAATGGAAGTAAATATGAGGCATTGCGCAGGCACAGTTGAAAGTTGGAGTGTAGCAACATCAAAATTTCAAAACGCCATCTGGCCTGTGTGGTTTTACTGACCCTCAATGCTCCTACAACACAATAACAAAGCCGAAACAAGCAACTTGTAGCTTGTAGATGCATTATTTTTACCCGGAACTTGCTGTCATAACAAATATGATCAGTCTTCAAACGTTCCCTGCAAGGCCACTATATCCTTGGGAAAAATAGTCTTTCCACCTTTTATGACCAAAAGGTTGTGTATTAGATGAGGAATAATTGAAATAAAGTATAATCTCCGCAAGTGTATTTTGTGCTCTGTATACAAAATTGTGAGGAATACATTTTCTCACCACGAGGCAATGGTGGCAAAAAAATAAGTGAGTTATATATGTGAGAAGTAAATGTATGGTCCACCAGGAAACTTTCATTCTTGTAGTTTTTCCACACTCTAATTATTTAAATTAATTTATTGTTCAAAATATGTCTTATCAACCCCATTTATAGCAATTTAATGCAACAATTAAATTATTATTTGGGCAATAAGTACAGACGCTCCCCTACTTACGAACATTCGAGTTACGAACAACGGTACATACGAACATTTCTGCGCGTACAGTATGTCGAAAAATGTTTGGAAAGAAATGCTGTAAGTTAGATTTTGTATTGCGCGTAGTGCTTCTTTCCGCCGCTAATACCGACGATTGGCGCTGTGAGAGCTCATTGGAGGCTGAGCAACGTGGCGAGGAGGAGGAAGAAGAAACGCCGGTCCCCATGAAGCAGGAAATAACTTGTGAAGCCGATTCCAGCGACGACGAAGAATCTCTCATGATATAAAATCCTCCTCTTCCTCCTCCTCCATCATCTCCTTAAGCATCGAGTACATCTTCCAAAAGTAAGTTAAATTTCATTTTATTTATCTTATTACGTACATGTACATACTGTGAGTGTCTCTCGCTCTCTCTCTCTCTAACATACGTAGTACATACAGTACAGTACGTATTCTCTCCATTTTATTAAAAGTTTTTTTCAGTACAAACCAATGCAGGTTACTTGTACAAGCCTTAAACATACTTATATAAACCTTCAATATACTTATATAGGCTTTAAACATAAATTATAATACAAAATATAGCGCTGAAGCAAAATATAGCGCTGAAGCAACTTACGAACAAATTCACCTTACGAACGATCGTCCGGAACGTAACTCGTTCGTAAGGTGGGGAGCGTCTGTAATAGCAAATCCTTCCAAATGTTGAAATAACACAATTGACAGACAAGCCGAAAAAAACAGCAACACAAATGCTGTACAATAAACCCACTCAACAAAGTATATAATTCTTCCTTTCTAAAACCCAGAGAGCAAAGTAATTCATCCGCAATGTCACATCCTGGCACTTCATTAACAGGACACGACATTCACAGCAGTTCCCCAAGTTATGAGGACTGCACTGGGTTCAAGGATGCAGCAGGAGAGTGCATTCGAGATCCCACTGGCTTTAGGTAATTACTATATATCCACACAAGGAGCTGTTATCTGGATGGGATTAAGTCAATGAGCACCGGGACTTTTGGCTCTGTCATCACAAAGGGACCGCCCTAATTCACTGGCCTCAAGAAATACACTAGCCTACTAAGTGGTTGGCAGGGGACAGCTTCTCTTACAAAGCCACATCAGTGCTATGTGTGATGATTATGTCGACAACTAATTATTCTTAATGGAGACAATCCATCTTAAAAGCAGATAATGAATTATAAGACATACATTTTAGTTGTCACAAGGGAAACTTTTGTATTTCAATGAATTGAAACATGTTTGTTTGGATGAAAAAGCTTTTAGTTTTAGAGAAAGGAAGTTATGAGGTACAACACAATGTAGAAATTATAGAGACATATTGCTTCAACATTTTACTTTGGGAGTTGTTCATTTTGCTTGCCCTTGTAATGATCTGAGCCATTATATACTGTATTTTTAGTAGGCTACTGTAGTTAGATTAGAGCAGTAGATTGTTCTAAATGAAGCAAACCTAAAATATGCAAAATGCAAGTCTAAGAAAGTCTACAAACTTATTGAGCTTACCTGATGTCATCCTCATTGGCAAATATAATGACCACCCGGGCGTTTGGGTTCTCGCTCAGCCTGCGAATGATCTTGTCAAACTCTCCAGCTTTTGGTTCACGTGGGATTTTCACAGACTGGGAAATGCATAAGCCACCTAAAAAGGGCGACAATCAAGAAAGGTTTAAGTTAAAATATCAACAATAACTTCAGATTCATAGGCCAAACTTCTGTGGATGGAGCTAAAAGTAAAGGTGGCATGTTGCATTTGGAGATTCCTTCACATTTTCAAGTAAGTGATTTCAGATGTGTGTTTACTTTTCTATTCAAGTCTTAAAATCAAATAGCTGTGACATCTGGGAAAAAGAAGAGAGGGATAATTCCGCAGTGTTGTCCAGTTAAATCAATGAATGATTTTTGAGACACATGCTGTACCTCAGTAATTCTCATCTGATTGGGTAAAAAAGAGTCCTTGTCCTCTTTGAGATGATCTGCTATTGAACATCAATCAAAAGGTTACATTGGACTGGTCACCAATGAGGCTTTAAATTCCCAATGCACTACTTCAGTCCAACCATAGTTAGCATGTCAAAAGGCCAAAAGAACTGTGTGCATGATAATGAATGCTCTGTTGTTGACCCTTAACAACACCACAATCACAGTAACCACAAACAATGCAGTAATAAAACCTTATTTGTTCACACCATACACACAAAGTCTGGCAACAGAAACTACACCTGCAGAAAAATCTTACCCCAAACATTACAGATGTCGGGGAGATAGTGGGTCCCATTAAACTGTTTATATGCATGAAAAGTCATGACCAATTCTTCACCATTGGTCTGCACTATCAAATAGTGGGAAGTCTGTGGTTGACTTTAATAACATTTTCTGAAATGTATTCTGCCATTAAAGATTTCACCGGGCATGATAACTTTTAGAAAACCTGCACACACTGCAAAAAGGGCTGTAGAAAATCTAAGAAAAAAAATTGTAAAATAAGAAAATTATTACTTCAAATAAGCAAAATTATCTGCCAACAGAACAAGAAAATTTTACTAACATTTACCTGTAAGATTTTGAAAAATAAGAAAATAATACTAGGCCCATATTGTTAACATTGTTAACATTTTTAATTATTTATTTTATATTTTAACCATTTTGAATTTAGTTATAGATGTGTAGAGCAGGTGAAATAATGTTAAACTCAATATAACTCGACCTTAACCTATCTGTTATCTTGTTTTGTCTAAATTCCCTTTCAGTGTCCTGCTTGAGAAAGTTCAATCTGACATACTGAGATTCTGTTTTGAGAAAGTGCAAGCTGGCATACTGAGAACCTGTTTCGTCTAAAAGTGAAGAAAGTGCAAGCTGGCATAGTGAGATTCTGTTTTGTCTAAAAGTGAAAGATCAACCTAGCATACTGTGAGAATGTAATCTGATTTTCGTATTTGATGGGAGGAGAAGAGGCGTTTTTGTACAAACGTGAATTGTAATAAAGGGCTGTGTCTCCTGGGGGGAGGGACACACATTCTTGGATGACACTGCTTTGGTGATATTCAATTGTGTGACCGGAGATCTCTGTAATAAATCATCCTTGCAAGGACCCTCTTCACAAGAATCTCATCTTTGATTTATTTGAACACGCAAAAGATTAAAAAACGTATTTTAATCCTTCAATATCAACCACTGCGGTCTTGAAAATAGTATTTTTCAGACTAAAATGTCGACTTTTTTCAAGCTGTAGATAATAATAGAACTATTTTCTTGAAATACTTGAGTGTTTTTTTTAATGCATGGATAATGAAGGAGATTATAACATTTTAATACCTATTTTCATATATCGATTATTGTTACTGATCATGAACATTTAATTCTTCATTTTAAGTTTGTCAAAGTGTCTTGTGTCCTGAGCAGGGCACATGATGTTGACCTCGTATGTTCTGGGTTAAAGCTGGGACCATATTATTTAGTCTAGAAAAGTTCCTTCTCATCACTTTGTACGAAAACATATTTTCGCCCTTGATTTTGCTATACACTGATTGGTCCAGAATTTCTTGTTTTATTTTGTACACGTACATTGTGGTCTTGAACAGAACTTGTTTTGCTTTTCCATTAGTCACGGTCATTGGTGCTTTTGGGTCAAATGATAAAGTGAGATTTTGTTATGAAGAAGAATATGAAAAGTGCCTTGAAAATATACATATTTTGGCTAGAGACGAAGACAGCTGCAACTGCACCAAGAGTTCTATTGTTTGACATGTCCTTCAACTGTATAACACATTTGCTCATTCATGAAGGGAGAGATATTCTGCTTGGAGACTGAATTGTAATAAAAGGCTGGCCCTTCGAGAGGAGGGTGTGCATTGTTGATCAGAACTTGTCGGAGTTTGATTCAATGGTGCAACAGGAGATCTCCTTTAAGAATTATCCTGCGCAGGAAACTCTGTTCATTTCTCATCTCACCAGTTGGTTTATTGAACACGCATAAAGTTATGGATTAACTACACCCTTCAGTTGGTGATTTTAATATACCTTCTTCAATAACTTGAGTGTCAATCAGGGAGGTACAGGTCCCATTTTTTTTCTGTCATTAACTAGCCAGGAATTGAACCCACAACTTTCAAGTCTGAGGGTAAGCACTCTACCACTAGACCAATGAGCTGGTACAGAAAAAAAGGAAAAATGAGCTTAGTAAACATAACAAAATGAACCATATTGCACTCGCCTGTTTTCATACTTGTATTATTTTTTCCATTTATCTTATTATTAGATTATGCAAAATCTTAAAATAAGAAAACTCATGAAACTCCAGTTAAGAGCCTTTGATGTTGGTTACTTGTCATCCTAAAATGTGGGGAATGCTTGTTTTAATCCTCAAAGCACTTAAAACTGGCTGTTAACACTCTATGCCAAGACTGCTGGATCAAATAAGATAATTAAGTAATAAGTATCTTAAAATAAGCACAATGATCTTGCCTGACAATTTCATTTTAAGTAAAAATAACTTGTCAAATCAAAATAAGCAAATTTAGGTTAAATTTAAGAAATTATATCTTACTTAAGATTTAGTTTTTGTAGTGGAAAAAATGCCTCCTGTGGTTGTGTACTGTTGGTCACTGCAATATCACAACGGTTCTCTAGTCTATTGTATACTAATTTTACTGTTTAACATATTATCAGTTACTTCAGCCGAGGACAACAGACACATTCCAATGTGAGGATTGAGCATTGACTAGCTAGAGACATCGTGATGCTGTGGGAATCATACTCTTTCCGTTAATATGCACCCAAATACGGTCATTAAATCAAAAATTGCTTCAATAAAATAATAAAGGGAGTGTTAACAGCAGTAGTCCCACACGTATATGTGTGATACTCACAAAAGTATTTTGTTGAGATGAAATTTATGTTTTTTTCCATCAACAGTCACTTTTTTGGTTCATTGTAATTGTTTTACTGCAATGTGTCTATTTACATTGCGAGGTGATTTTCTGTTTTGCAAAATGAACACAAGGTGGCAGCACTAACCTACAGTGTCACAGGGACCACGTATTGCACAGCGGAGTGCTTGGACATCCGAGTGCTTGGACAAAAGCAACAAGTGGCCAGCGTCGCTGATTTACGTGGTGTATTTCTAATACTTACAGGTTAGTTTTTCCATTGTTGAGTGGGTATAAATGTTTATAAGCAACTCCGAATGCCCATTGATGTGTTAAATGTGAGCTAAATGTGCTTTAAATGTGTTTAAAATGCTACGGTTTGCAACTCGATGCAATGTAGCTTGAGACTAGCATATGACGCAGTCACTTAATGTTTTCGTTTTATTTTATTTGGCTCCTGGTCATTTGAGGGTTATTTCCCTATTTGTACAAATTGAAATGTATTTATGTGTGTGCAGTACTTTACTCAAAATGCAACGAGCTAACGCTCGCCCGAGTTAGCGATGACTACGTCATTGGGCTTGCTTAAAATGGTCCACGTTGATTGCGGCCAGGAATGTTCTAGACTGTAACATATATATATATATATATATATATATATATATATATATATATATATATATATTAGTTTTCATTAAGAAGTAAATGTGTTATAGCTTAACTGCAAAATAGAATTATTCTGTTGCATAAGGTGAATACTTATAAAATGTACATTTATTACAAAAATACTCTTTTGAATAGAGAACAAAGATGATGTGTTTGATGGATGAGACATGAGTTAATGAAAACAATTTTTGTAAATTTTATTTTTGATACAATTTGTATTGTAACAGGAATAGAGAACAAAGATGATGTGTTTGATGGATGAGACATGAGTTAATGAAAACAATTTTTGAAAATTTTATTTTTGATACAATTTGTATTGTAACAGGAAACCATTTATATGTGAATGATGATGTTATCCAACTATGATAAGAAACTAGTGCTTGAATGTGAAGCATATAAACAAGCAGATTCATTTCACCATTGCAGGTAGCTGTTTGAATTGATCTGTAAATAAAGAAGATAATCAGAGTGCATGGACAAAAGCAACAAGTGTCCAGCATAGCTGATTGACGTAGTGTATTTCTGATACTTACAGGATTATCTATATATCTGCCAGCGGGCACCCAACCGGGACCCGCTACAAATGCAACCATAATTTCTACCCCAATAAAACTGTATGTTTCATTTAATCTTTAAACTGAATGATAGAGGCCTTTTTCTAAATAAAATTTGAATAATGGGATTCTTCGGGAGTATGGCGTACCAGACACCCTAATATGGATTGTTCGGTCCCTGTATGACGTTGAATTTGTTTTGGTCTGGCAGTTAAGTCAGATCTGTTTCCAGTGTGTGTCAGACTCCACCAAGGCTGCCCTTTTTCATCGATTCAGTTCATATGAATAGAATTTGTAGGCACAGCAGAAGCATTGAAGGGTTCTGGTTTGGTGGCCTCAGTATTGCATCTCTGCTTTTTTGCAGATGATAAAGTGCCGTTAGCTTCATCAAGCAGCCATTTTCAACTGTCATTGGAGCGGTTGAGATGAGAATAAGCTCCTCGAAATTTGAAACCATGGTCCTCAGTTTGAAAAGGGTGGACTGCACTCTCTGGGTCAAGGATGAAATCTTGACCCAAGTAGAGGAGTTCAAGAATCTTGGGTTCTTGTTCGTGAATATGGAGCAGCAGCTCAACAGGCTGATCAGTGCTGCATTGGCAGTGATGCAGACTATATATTGTTCTATTGTGGTGAAGAAGCTGAGCCTAACGACGAAGCTCCCAATTTACTGGTCAATCTACATTAACCTCACATGTGGTCACGAGCTGTGGGTTGTGACCGAAACAACAAGATCCCGGATACAAGCGGCCGAAAATGAGTTTCCTCCCCAGAGTGTCTAGCCTCGGTCGTCCGGCCTCAGATTAGAGCTGTTGCTCCTCCGTCTCAAGAGAATCCAGATGAGGTGGCTTGGGAATTTGGTTATCATGCCTCTTGGATGCCTTCCTGGTGAGGTGCTCTGGGCACCAATCTCTGGGACGAGGCCCAAGTGACAACCCAGGACACGTTGGATAGATTGTGTCTCCCGGCTGACTTGGAAATGCCTCCAAGAAGACTAGGATGAAGTGGCTGAGGAGAGAGAAGTCTAGGCTTTCCTGCTTAAGCTGCTAACGCCATGATGCAACCAACCCCAGATAAGCAGAAGAAAAAAGATGGATGGAAGTTAAACAGTAAAATCTTGCATTTTATAATGGTATCTCACTCTTTCATATCCATGGTACATGTAATATCTTGTATTCAAGTTATATTTTGAGTGTGTACTATTTCTTCTGTCTCATTGGCCATGGATAGGTGAAGGCTTGGTGAAACTGAAGCAGAGGTTATCTGTCCCCCTCTCTCTATCATTACACTTACACTTCCCTTTGAGGCTCATGGGAAATTTAGCAGCGGTTCTCTGCTCTCTGAGACTCTATCAATCATTGAATTCTATGCCTTTGCCTCACTGGTACTTCTGTCCCCCATTCCCTCAACATCTGCTGTGTGGAAGCAAAGCACTCATCCCTTCCTTTTCTTCTCTCCTCACATCACTGACAGCCGCCAGCCACCTCAGGAGAGAACAGAGGGAGGGCCTTGGGATAAGAGCGCAGCATCTGGGAATTGGGACACAATGCACACCATTGGTGTTGTAACCGTGTTAGTTTTTTTTTTTTTTGTAAACACAGCAATTTGATTCATTGCCAACTCAATCTTTTCATTTGTCAATGCATCCGTCCTCATATTGGTTGGGGAAAGACGTCATCCCTGGACTGGAAGACCCTCGTTGAGCTTGTGACGAGTTCACAGAATCTCTCAATGCACTTCTAATTATTAGTTTTTACAAATGTCTTGTCCTTTGCAAGCGTATAAAAAAATGCACTACATTTTTACTATCGTGTAGTCTTTACAATCAAATTCATGCCTACTCAAATTAGTTTCACAATTAAATCCAGCAATTTAAAGGTGCTCAAAAGGGACATTTGTTTCATCCATACAGCAAAGCAAGCATGTTGTCTCACAACCGCTAATCAGATTTCACTCTGACAAAATGCCATCAGGCCCATGTAATACTACATTTGAGATTTTATCAGCCTCAAAGAAAATTGCAAAGTAATTAATAATTAACTGATATCTGCTCTTTTTTTCTTTTCTTTTTTACATTTTGTGTTTGTCTCCCGAGAAAATCTATTGAAACTCATCTGCCCTTCAGTTAGAAATTTGCATTCAATTTCCAGAGAATGATTGCAGAGTAACAAGCTGAGGCTTTTGTAGAACCAAACTTAACAACTCCTCTGGGCTTTCAAGTACATTATGACGCGTTGAGGAGGAACCTGCTACCTCTCAAATCCTGGTTGGATGCAGGGCAAAATAATAAGATGTTGCACAACTCCTGTCACTTTGTGTGACATGAGAGGTGAGGTGTGACAGCACCTGCCAATTCAAGGCTGAAAGTGACCTTAACGCTAGCAGCTACAGCTCATGGCTCTGCACCTTCTTTCTGACAGCTGAATGACAGATGGTCGACATGATCCAAAAGGTCAGATTTGGGGCTTTTTGACTAAAAACAACTAGGTGTAGAATTAAAAGCAAATAAAAACAATAAACACCTGATTGAGTGTAAAATTATTTAACATTAAAGTTACTAATTTGGATACTACATGGGATTGTAATAAGGAGAATTTAATGTGGCTATCCAAGGAAACCGTTTTTTTGCTGTTCTTATAGCAAGTTTTCTAGGCCCTAAAATTGTCAGAAAATGTTAATTTCAATACATATGGACAGTCAGGGCTGCACTGACCATCTGTTACAGGGAAGATCTTATTTTTGGGCCGCTGCAGTACACCCCAAGAGACGTTAGCCCTAGGTCAAACGTACCGGGATTGATTTTTGTTTTTCCACTCTAAGGGGCGCTACCGAGCCATGTTCTTAGGACAACTTTATAATATCTAATTTTTTTACCAGGCCTGAAGTGTGTGCAAAGTTTGGTGAGCTTCCGTGCATGCTTAGGTCCCCAAAAATGCAATTCACTTTGGAGAAGACGAAGAATTTCTACAGATACAATAGGAACCTCGCTACAGTCGCTACTCAGCTCCTAATAAATAATAATAATAAAACAACAACTAATAAGCAATTAATCATTGGCACCTTTGTGTAACTTTTATGCATGCTAGAAATTAGTCTGAGTCAGATTCACAACTCATTTTTACTCACATTTTTACCACTAAATCGTATCTACAGCATTTTGCTCAAATCGTCCGAGGCTTAAAGTAAAATGCTTATTTTAAACAACAGTGGCCTGTCTTTTGTGAAAATGTTCATAACTGCTGACAATGGGCTGTCGACAGATATGTCTTTTTTGTGGAAACTCACTTACAAAGAAACCAACAAATACGTAGGTGAAAATGTGACCGGTCTTGCTACGTTAATGAGCACATTGTGACAGACTCATACTCCAGGGTGGGAGCTGGCCCACCCACCTCTGATTACAGGAGAAGAAGCTTGCTCCTGACCCAATAAGACACAGGAACACTCATCTTTAATCTTAGAATGTCAGCATGTAAATCTAAAGTAAACTGCAGATGATGGTGCTGTATGCTGAGAATGTCAGTATAAGCACGGTATGGCAAGTATGCAATTCCAGCTCTTTTAAAAGACATGTTCTTTTTATTGCATGACCTGTTGAAGCCATGCCAAACTAATGTCATGAAACACACAATAAAACGGACAAATTAAAGCATCCCCTACTATACTGCAGCAGCCACTGTTGAAAACTTAATGAGGAGTGTATTTCTCTCCCAACGCTCATTGCTCCTAACGGCTGAGCGCCACCTAAAACCCATTCTAAAAATAGCCACCGCAAAGGAGACGGCGAGCCTCTTCTCTCGTGTCTTCCATTGTTTGCCAGATTACATCACACATATTACTTTTTGTTTGACACCTGTGAGTGCAGCTGCCTTGAGCATAGCGGATTTTTTGGCACAGTGGCTTATTACAGCACACTTCATTTACCTGGTAAATAATAGAACGGAAGCACACAAATAATTCCATATATATAAAATTACCTGTTTCGTCACTTTAACTACCTTTCCAAGCAGGTTCAATTTGTCACTAAGTAGCAATAACGACTCCTCAAAATAAAAAGAGCTAATGGTCGAACTCGGCAAAACGCGTAAGAAATATCTTTACATTGCACTCAAAAGAAGAAAAAAATACTTTACAGCTTCTTGTCCATCATTTAACAGCAAACAGTTAATAATTAAAGAATGTGTTGGCGCTGCACAGAGCTGTGGAATCACATCACCTTTGTTCAAGGCTTTCAAAGGACTGTGCTGATCGCACTGAATGCATGGCTTCTGACCAATAATCCAATGCCATGAACTTTCACATTCCATGCGATGGTGTGATAAAAGTAAAGGATAATAATAAAATAAACACACACACACATGCGGAAAGTGACAAGACAGCGAAGCAGATAACAACATATAAATAATACATCTCTCTGATTTGGTAAACTCTATCAAAAAGAATTTATGCAGTTACAATTTGGCTCTGCGTTAAGGTTGCAACATGTTTTCCTGCTTCCCAGTCAGGTCATGCTGGGATGCCCTCACTTGCTCCGTGGGAATGTGAATTGATGCAGCTGAGGTTTGGCAAGAAAAAATCCCAACATCAAAATGCAACCCGAAGTGAACATTATACATGAATTTCACATCTAATTATCAAAACAACCACTAGCAGTAGAAGTTGTGGGAATTACTAGGACGAATCCTGAAACTCAGGAAACTCAAAATCAGTCCCAAGGTGAAGCCTCCACCCTGTTAAAGGGCCCTGGAGTAATGCACCAGACCCCCTGAGGTGCAATTCTGTAGTTGTCACTGTGCCCTCATTTTACATGGTCTGCATGACAGGAAATACATTTCTCCTTGAGCAATCAATTGCAGTGTAATACATTTGCTGAAGGCTGTAGAGACACAAATATTTTTCTAATACTGTTTTGAATTTACAGACATTGAATGCTGCTGAGAAGGTATTAGAAATACTTCTCAGTAGCCGGGTTTAGATGGAGACTTTTTACTTATTCTGATTGAAATTATTCCGGATGAAGATCTGTGGTCTAATGTCTACATGTGACGTGATTCATTCTGGTCTGTCGTTTACATGCTCCTCTCTGTTAATCAGACCATCCCCGTAACAGCTGTGGGATGCGCGGACTTTTACTGAAGCAACATCTTGATAAAAATAAGTTCCAAGTAATTTAAAAACCAGTTGAGCTCTTGGTAAGACGCCGTCATTCATACCAGACGCAGCCTGGCCATCCCGATTGAGCTGTTTATATGACGCTCGTTCGGCTTGACGAAAGGAATACTGTACGCCAAATTCCATTTGGATTCAGCCTTTTCATTACGATTGAGGTGTTTATATGAGCATGTTCATTCCGTTTGATCATTCAGATCCATTCTTATCGGAATGCATGGCTCCATGTAAACACTAGTTTCAGCGTAGTTACATGCCTCTCCAAACAACAGCAATGCAATAAACAAGTCAGCATGACTAAGTATAGTATGTAGTATTTCAACTAGAGTGAAAATTCATGAAAATATAATTTACTTATTTTTCCTTTGATTTGTCTGTTTTGAATAGAAGTGCCTCTACTCATTCTTTTTTACTAAGGTAAAACCAATATCGCAATTGCTCAAATTATTTTCGCAATTGAAATGTTGCTAGACTGATCAAAACTTCACATGTACTGATCTAAACTGCTCAACATAAAATAATAGGTTATAAAATTACTACTTGGTGTACGAAATACAATCATTTCGTGAATCATTTAGCACGCAGGTTTGTGGCAAGCCCTTAACTAACCAGCAAGTCACATCTCCTTCAGCGACACTAAGTTGGCATAGAAGATACAAATCTAGTCCGAGAAGAAACTTCATAATACTGCACGGGTTTAGATGGAGACTTTTTACTTATTCCCATTGAAATCATTCCGAAAGTAGATCTGTGGTCTCCTGTCTACATGTGATGTGATTCATTCCGGTCTGCCGTTTATCTGCTCCTCTCTGTTAATCAGATCAGCCCCGTAACAGCCATGGGATGCGCGGAGTGGACATCGATCACGTGATTAATTAAAATGGAGTTAATTTGTCATTTAGCACAGTAGTTGTGATAGTTGCAACACTTTTATTGAAGCAACATCTGGATAAAAACAAATTTCAAGTACTTCAAAAACAAATTCGCCCCTTGCAGTTCAGCTCTTGGCTTTACTGTACTGTCCTAAGCCAGCATCCAACAAAATCAAGCACATGCGAGCACACGGGCGGCCTGGCTCTGATAGAGTAGCCGTCTCCAAGCCGTGAGGCTGTGGGTTTGATCCTCATCCTTGGTGACCATGTCGAAGTGTCTTTGAGCAAGACACTAAAGTGGTCATTAGTGTGTGAATGTGTGTGTGTGAGTGTGAGGCATCGTAAAGAGCTTTGGGCACCATATGGTGTAGTTAAAAGTGCTATATAAAAAGCAGTCCATTTACCATTCATATGCATGTGGACCTACTGGAAGAGTGTTGGGAAGAGTATTTGTGTTTTTGCTGAATATATAATTAGTTTCCGTCTGTATTTTAAATTTTGATTTAAAAGACGTCAGGCAAAGTCGTTCATGGAGAGATTCTCAGGCTAGCGGTGTCCTTGAGCAAAGCATTGGACCACAGCCATAATATGCTTGGTTGGACTGCTGTTTAGATAATTTTGATTTATTTCTGATATAATTGCTGGAACATATTGACCATTGTAAATGAAAGACTGATGCTTGTTTGTGTGCTGTTGGTAGATATACACAAAAAGCTTTGAAAAAGGAAAACACTGCAGTGTACACTTAAAATTACTTCTGAAATGGAGTATTATGGACAGCATGGTCTTAATCTTTGGATCCTGAGAGCAAAGAAATCAGCTCAAGCTTACAGCATATTGATGACACAGCTAATAATGCAAGAAGGTACTGTAAATCCCAGCGCTAGTTACACTCTGGCCCCAAAGTTGATGGATCAACTGAAAACATGTGTTGGCATTGCTGTTTTCTTAAGCCAAATGGCAACCGGTTTCATCTGTCAGCAAGTTTGCTCTCACGTCAGCATGCTGGAGGCTCATGAGCGGAGTGGATTCTCCTTGCTTAACCCCTACATTGCCATTGCTTGTGATGGCCAGTCATCGAGCATGTTGTTGAACATATTTTCATATATGATACGCTCATCTTACAGACGTGTGCCATGAATATCAGATGTGGAAATTCAGGCCTGGAGTGGCTAATTCCCGGTGCTCCAGCCTGCAAATTTCTACGGCCCGCAGATCTGTTTAAAAATCAGCAAACAAAGTGCCTTTGGTAGCCCGAGCCATCTCATTAAAAAGTTTTCACACTGTATGTGATGGGAAGGACATTATTATACAGCACTCTACTTTTCATACTAAGGAGGGTATCACCAAAAGTAGCAATAGCACCACTGTACATATATTGCAACCTGTCACACAGTCACAGGGGTTAATAGTAACTGCAGCAAAGCATGCTGGGAAATGCCTCCGATGATTTAGTAATGGCCTGTTGTGGAGTGTCAATGACAAAAAACTAATAATGCTGTAGAAAAGCACTCAAGGTAATATTATTGGCCCGAGCTATGAAACTCCCGGGCTAAATATGAGTCTCTTTAAAACATAAGGATCGTGTTGATTCAATATGAATTATTTTCATTCTTCACACACAGACTGACTAGTGCTTCTTGAGACACAACAGTCATGAACCCACTTAATAGACAAGCGTGACGCCAAATAAAAGATACGATTATTTTGACTCACAGGCGCGGGCACAAAAGATTTGCCTGTCTTCCAAAAAACATAATAAAAATACAACTCTGTCCTAGTTTCCATTGATGTCATCAAGTTCTTAGCTAAAGTAGTAGATAAGTATTGTATTTGTGTGTATGTTGACCTGAGGATGCACCTTCCTTTTAGATATATTTTCTTGTAGGCAGATGTCTGCATTGCTCCTGATCTCTGAGTTTGCCTCAACTGGTATGATTTTATTTATATACGAGTGTGTAAAGCTGCAGACGCCTGCTCAGCAAGTCTGCTACAACATCTCGTTTGTAACCACCAGACAGAGAAGCGTAATGTGAGACGGGCAAGACATTGGAAACGCTACTCTGCATGATGCAGTTTCACACCACTGCAAAGAAAAACCACACCAATAAACATATTGTTCAGTCAATAGCTTGATGACATTGTCAATCAAGACATTACTGCGCATGGCAGAGGTTTTGTTATAAGCATTGAACAATGTTTATTGGTTAATGATGAGTCAAATGCTGGATCTGTACAAACTCAGCCCCCCCCTTCAAGAGGGCAAGTATTGAATCTCATTGTAAAATTGTACTCATTGTTGTGCCAGTGACCATATTTAATTTCATTTTCAAACTCTTGGTATGATTTCTGCTACGTGCAAAAAAATTGAAAGAACAACATGAGCTTCCCTTTCAACTCAAGCAACATAAAAAAATGATGTCTAAAGAGAAAAACGCTAAAGTAAAAGCAGGAGGCCACCATGTGGCTGCTCACATGGTAAGAACGCTCATCAAAAGTCACATTTGATGCTGCATAGAGTGATGTGTCACTGGCAGTCGCTTCCATACATTACTAGCATCAGAAGAGGGAAATGAAAGTTGACGAAGTGCACTTATGTTTCGTTTTTGTCCCTGAGTACATGACACTGTTCTGTATTCCATCATGCTGTAGACATGATAAACGGCTTTGCGGCAAAGGAGTTAGAGAGCTGCACGTCTGAATGCTTTGTGCATATGCAATCTATAGAGATTTGACTGTGGTTGTCATGGTTACAGCTAATGTTCTCCTAGCGATATTTCCGTATTTTGAATTGTGGTGTAAATTATTTAAGCTGGCAGATGTGTGTCAGCAGCCTTCTTAAATGATGAAGGAGTCAATGATGGACACAATTTTAGATTTAAGGATCGTAAAAGATGTCACGGTGTGGTCACGGAGCGGCGTGGTGTCTGTCGGCGTGTGGAGTAGAGGACCCAAAGTGCAGGGAGGCAGGAGAACCACAGCAGGAGTGCGGGCGAGACTGGCGTGCTTTATTTTACAGAAAAACACTAACCAGGGTACTGGTTAATGCTAAACAAAACAAGGAACTGAAAAGATACAAAATCAAAATGACAGCCAGAACTCCGGGGGTGACCGTGACAAGCGGCAATGATCCCACACGGACTGACCACCACCCGGGAACTAAATACACCCACACTAATTGGATAACAAGCCACACCTGGGGCCAGGCACAAGTGGCTGAGGTCCCGGATTGGTCAACCCGCGGAAGGGCGGGAACCCACTCATGGCCCTCAACCAAAGCCAGATCTTCCCAGACATGACAAAAGATTTTGCAACCTTGTCAGTCACACATTGTAAATTATTTTTGAAAAACAATTATAAATGTGTCTTTACATTGCTTATTATGATAATTACTCACTAGACCGAATTTACTACAAAAGCATAATGTTCTAGTGTCTTTTTGAAGTACTTTGTTTTTGTTTCTCCTTGCTCTTGATATTGTGCAGTAAAGTTCTTGTGTGCCCTTCTTCTCGTTTTTTTGAGACTGTTCACCTTGCATTGTGCCCCTGGCAAGCCCCAGGAACTGTCCTGCAGAGGCCAGACGGGCCGCACTCGATGCAAGGCATTACAAAGATAAAATACAAATTATTCAAAACTGAATTCTCTTTTGTTCAATTGTTAATGTAACAAAATGTTGCTCTAAATGCTACTCTCTTTTGTGTACACTAGATTGTGTTAATAAGTCCACCATGCAAATACAACTAATTAAGAATTAAAAGTGGGTCTTAAATTAAAGATTAAACAATATATTTTAGTCACTGATGGTGTAGTGCTACACAAGGCGGGAATTTGTGCAGCCAATGTAGAGTCAATTCTCACTCTATGATTGTAAAAGTAAGTGTAAATGCTTCTCTGTGTGCCCTGACGACAAATCCATGGAATAGTCTGCCTTGCTGGGATATACTCCAGCTTCACGGCAACACTAAACAAGTAGTTGAAAATGGAAGGATACAAACACTAAAGATTAGATGGGATAGTTAAAGCCTGACAAACTCGTTCAGATATGAGTTTGTGGTCTCACCTCAACCTACACAGTAAATTCTGTAGAGTAAATTTGACTTTATTTAGAGTGGGACCAAATAGACTTAGTTTTAGAGTAATATTTACACTTGGAAGAGAGTAAAATACAGTATTAAAAAAAATAGAAAAAGTCACTCACGGGTTGAGGAATGAACTCACAACCTTCAGATTGTGAGACTGCTGCATTACCACCTAAGATATGCCCCTCTTACTTTTCTTATATCCAAGAGAAGACCAAAAATTATGTTTTATACTAACACAAAGCAAGAGCTGCGTGGCTCAGGGAGTAGATTGTCTCCCAAGCTGAAGGTCATGAGTTCAATCCTCAACCCTTGAGTGACTTTTGTTTTCCAATTCTTAATTTTACTCTCTTCAGAGTGTAAATATTGAGTCTACAGTATTTGGACCCACTCTAAATAGAGTCAAATTTACTCAATTTACTGTGTAAAATTTGTTTTATGTGACAGGATGCCCAAAACCCCATTATGCAAATCGAACAGAGGTGGGCAATCTCGGTCCTCGGTGGGCTGGAGTCCTGCAGGTTTTGGAGGTTTTCTCACTTCCAACACAAGCTGATTCCAATCAACAGGATCGTTATCAGGCTTTTGCAGAGCTTGCTGATGAGCTGATAATATATCAGCTGTGTTGGAGAAGGGAAACATGCAAAACATGCAGGACTCCGGCCCTCGATGCCCACCTCTGAAATAGAAGATACATTGTGATGATCATTCTTTTTTCTGCTCACCTGTAGCAAAAACCCTTCACTAGTTCTCTAACTGAGTTAGTGCAATAAAGTAGTACTGAAAATGTTATTTACTATATTTTGGTCTGTAATGAAGTGTACAGTGTACTGGAACAAATCCTGGACTAAGAGAGCAAATCCCTCTTTCTCTCTCTCTCTCACACACACACACATATATATATATATATATATATATATATATATATATATATATATATATATATATATATATACATTTCCAATGGCAGCATATTTTAACAAGCACTGACTAAAAGTGAAGCAAAGAGAAAAATATTGAGCCTAAATTGAACTCACCCCCCATCCTTTTCTGTTTTTTTTCTGGTTTCTTTTATGAATACAGTAAAGAGGCTAGACTTGAAAACATGTACATTCTAATGGGTAAGATCTAAGGAAATTATTTTTCCTCAAAAGGTACTTGTTGAACCCAAACAAAATGAATAGCGAAATCCCCCTTTTAGACAATGTTAAGTATTATTTATTTTCAGAGGATGTTTCCATTTGACATTTTTCTCACAACAAAAGGTGCTACCCTCATTTGGAATATTTGCATAATCTCCCCTCAGGTGTGATATGGGGGGTGCACTCTTTTTGATCTCCTTCTTAACCTCAACTCCCATTTAAGATTACACAAATATTTTAAGAATGATCTGTCTGCTCCCTCCTTAGATGACAAAATAACATCCGGAAAAACAAACATATACACAGACAAAAGCCAAGCAACATCTTTTAGACCAATGTGATGAATAAGTCTGATTCCAGCGGACAATGAAAGGTGCGCACTATCCTCGGAAAGTGTGCCACTTTTCTTGAGGTGAGAGTAAAGTGACATGTCAGCTGCTATTACTGCACACATCTCTGCGCTCTCTCAGGACACAGGAGGTACGAGGGCCTTTAAAAGAGAAAGATCCACTGAGGAACATGAACTTGTGCATAGAGAACAAGGCAGGATGACAGCAGCGGAGCATCAAATAGGAAAAGTGTTTCATCTAATCTTCCTTAATGACAATTGAGCCTCATCCCTTAGGAGGATTTCACTGATGTTGCAATGAGAAGTGTCAAAATGAAAATCTCGCCTTTTGAAATGGGTCCCAAGTCTTAAAGACACACTATTTTCAGCAGAGGTCCTCTCTTGATGGTGACATTCCTATTGTTTTTTTTCTTCGTTCTGGGGCTCCCCATGCCGTTTCAATGTGTCATTTATCAATTGATACATATCATTTATTCATTCTTTAGAGACGACGTCACAATATAGACATTATCAGAGGAATCAGTAATGTTTGCACACAGAGCTCTAAATGGTGATGTTAGCAGAAATGATCGTGTTAAAATAAGATGGATCATGTTCTGGGTTTTCCAACGGTTCTGCGGTTGCCATGGTTTTCAGCTCAAGCAGTCTGTGTGACAGTAACAGGTCATAGCCAAGGACAAATGATAAATATATATATATATGACCAATTATGGCTTCAGAAAACGAAAAGGTGAGCTGTGATTGGTCGTTACCTGAGCCTGGCCCCTGAGCAACTGTGATGTCATTTTCCTTTGTTTTCCTTTTTTTTTCTTCTTTTTTTTCTTTTAAGAGAAAGCTCAGTATTGTTCATTCGGTAATCTTACCGATTCGACATGCCATCATCATTGCTCTCTCTCGTTTTATTTTTTTGTATGTGCGTGAGTATGTGTGTGTGCATGTGAGCGTGCATGTGAGTGTGTACACATTAATTCACCTAAAAACTATTAAAAATCCCATACCGTTACCTGAAACCGAATAATTCAGAATCGTGAGGTTGTCCGGAGACCCGAGGAAGGATCAAAGAAAAGAAAGCAAAGTGGAATCCAGCATTGACCAGACATCACCTACTACCCACCGGGTTACCAACCAGAATCTTTCACCAACCCCAGAAACCTCTAAATTCCAACAAATTAGGGAGACCTTAAGAGACCAAAGGAGGGACTGAGGAAAGGAAGGAAGGATAGATGAAGCAGAGTGAGATCCACAGACATCAGCTTCCACCGATTCAATGACCAGAGGAAGAAGCAGATTGTGTTTGAATTTCGGTAGATGCTGGTGTGGTGGATCTGGCATGAATGAAAACCTCCACCAGAGAGGGGAGCCGTCGACCCCGGCCAGGACAAAGCAAGCACAACGCTCCAGGGCCCCCCAGTCCACGGCAGCGCCAAGGCACAACCACCCGGGCCCCGCAGGGGCCACCGGCCGGAGAGCAATCCAGCCGCGTGGTGGGGCGGAACACTGGGGGCGGAAGGGCAGATGGGAGCACTGGGAGACAGGCGGCACCCCTGAACACCAGGCCCAGCGGGGAAAGGCCCCAGTTGTCACGCCAGCGTACCTAGTGAAAGCTAACCCTGTTACTGAGTTCGCCAGCTCGCCGACTGGCGAACTCTACCTCTACACCGTAGATGTGACCCCGCCCAGTGTATATACAAGTGTGTGTGTGTGTGTGTGGTGCATTAAAATTGGTGGTCATTTTCCATTGACAGCAAGTGGCAAAATGGTCACTCCTTGAGATGGATAAAAATGAGTGAATTTTGCTGCTCATTTTATATTCCACAAACACAATATTAATCAGAATACCATGTTTAAATAGTGTGACTGCATAGAACATACTATTGTTAATCAAATGTTTTGGTTGACTTCCCTTTAATGTAATGTAATGTAATGTATGTCATGTAATCTGCCTCAAATATGTACGGAAGGCTTAGAATTTAAAAATAACTCCTGTTAAGGTTGTACAATGATGTATAATAGACTAGATTATGTAAGAGACACAAGTTGAGTTCCCAGAAACGTTAAATAATGTTCACAGCCTCCAACGAGACTGTTATGGTGTTAACAGCATTCGCCCGGGTGCTTGCAGTCTTTGAGCTTGAATAATATTGTTAGTTTTCCATCAGTAAACAACGAACTTGTCATTGTAAGTCCTTTTGGTTGTGATTGGCTATACGTTCAGTAGAGGCTATTGATAACTGCAAGTGACATGGATGTATTCATGAAGCAGTGGACAAAGGTTGGGAATGCTCATGTAGTGTCAACCTTCAGGATGCATTAGACGTGTTGCATCTGATCTTGTGTGACATGACTTCAAACAGTAAAATCCCTTGGAAAAAAATGTCTGTAACTGGAGATGGAACAGGTGGAACATGGATGTTGGTCCTGCAACGTGAGCTCGCTCTTGTGACTTTGAGTTTAAAGTTGTGAAGGGCTTCGATAAGGAGGGAACCTAAAGACATTGTTATTGATTACAACAGATACTGTAAACTGTATTAAATACTCCACGTTCCCAATGTTGAAATCAATTTGCAATTCATTATCACCAGTTTGAAATATTTTATTTTGAAGTTTCTAAATGGATGGATGGAATTGTACACAGTGATGTCGATGTAAGTTTTAGTGCAGGTTCTGCTCATCACATAAAGTATATAGTGCGCTATATCCTTAAATTTGTGTTGACAGCAGTGGACCAAATGTTTGTTGTTTGAGAATGTAACAAAGACTCACCGTCCTCTCGAGACTTTTGAATGAATGCATCCACACCACTTTCTCCGTAGTTCCCCTCGGAGGCCACAGTGGAGACATAGTTCCAGTTCATGGCTTTGACGATGTCCATCATGGCCTGAGCCTGATAGGTGTCAGGCGGCACCACCCGAGAGAAGAAGTCGTAACGTGTGTTGTCACTCAGCTCTGGAGCTGTGGAGGCGTAGCTCACCTGGGGGATCTGTCAGGGCAAAATATTGATCATGAAGATCAAGAATGCTTTTTTTTGTCACTTAATTATGATGGATGATGCTACTCACAGGTATGATTTTACAAATCCTCTTAGGTGGTATTTTCTTTTGAGTAAAATTACATTGCATATCACTGCCATTACATGGAATCCTCATACATTATACTTATACGGTTGTATACGTATAAAACCATGACCATTAACAGTGCATCGTCAACATTTTTACAACTACAATAAACAGCATGTAAAAAGATACATGACGTGTAAGTTATTTTAATGTTTAGTTGTTTGCTTTGTTTCACTAATGACTAACCTCCTGCCTCCTTTTTCTAATAATCAAGTTACTTTTTGCTCTCTGCCTGTTCTGGAGTTTGTAAGTTAAATGACGAAATTTGGTGACAATTAACAATGGTTTCCACTTAAATTATGGGCACTTTCTCATGTGTTACTGGAAATTGCATTTCTCTTTGGATGAATATAACACACCAATCTTCACAGTTTCAAAACAGAAAATATTTATTTATTCAGATAAAGTGCCTACAAGGTAAATTTTCCCAAGCCTGGATAAAAACGGGGGATGGGACAAATCATGCATGTGACTCGCTGTGGCGACTCTTGGCCATCTCGGGTCAGAGGCTCATGCTAAACAACATTTTAACATGGACAACTGAAGAAAGAATTGTGTCTGCATTTGGCAATAAAAGCTCATCACGTAATTGCATCTCTAAATATTAAATATGTGTGAACGGAGCTTTTGACTGCCCACATCACATCAGTGCATCCTTGAGTTATACAAATTTGAAGAATGTCACTCAAGTGACTCATCTTGCTCACAACAAAGTGAGGCAGAAGCAATCATCTTGAAATGTTTTACTCATTTCCCATCCAAGTTTCATGACAACTGAGAAATATTTTTCTCCCCACATGATGTATAATGAAGGTTGAGTCATTGCATCACATTATATTTTCAGAGTGATGGCGTAATCAGGCCAAATGTTAAGAGAATGAAGTTATATGTTGTTACAAATGGAGCGTTAACTTGATTTACATCTAAAGATTAGAGAAAGGCAGTGAAGGGAATTCTGATCCAATGCCTCGAACTAACATCTGTCTTGTTTTGAGGCCGAATCTGGTGTGCAAACAGTATGCGTCATGAGGCCAATTCTTGTGTTCCTCTGGGATGCTCTCAGAGAGACAAGCCATGTCAGGTTGAGTATGTGTGGTGTTTAGTCTGCAAGCAGACGCCAAAACCCTTTGACTCGTGTCAGTAAGACCTTTCACACCTCAGAAGTTTAATTAAACGTGAAATAGTGACTTTCACAGGAAAACATGTATGGGGTTAGGCCTTTTGAGATGGCCAAGAAACCTTTGGGTAGGGTTGCACGGTCTGCAGCTCAATGATTGGATAGCTAGAAGAAGACATATAACTGCTGGACTACTCTCAAGATGCAATTTAAAAGACCGTAAACATGACAAGTTTTATTGAAAGACACTGGAAAATGTAATCATGGAGGGCTTCCTGCTCGGGTTGAAACCCTTGGTACACTTTAGAGTTCGGCAGGGGTACATTAGGATTTAGGTTTACAACACAATCATAGGGTCGATGCGGGGGCAATGACTGGGCTCGGTCTTTGCTAAACACCTTTTTCAAGTTGTGGTATTCCGGGGTACCTTAGCTAAATCAATAATCTCGTGCGTAGGTTCCGTTAGGGGCTGGCTACTGACATCGGCGGATTTCAGGTAGTGCGAATATGTTCCAATCTTCGATAATGGGAATGTCCCAATTAATATCGGGGTTATGCATCTTTAGCCATGGTAGCCCCATAACGACTCGTGAAACACTAGCATAACTAAAAAATGCCATGTGTTACTGTGGTTCTCGGAAAGTTTGACGTTAAGGGGGACTGTAATCACCTCAGCCAGAAGGCATCCGTCAAGATCTAAAACGCGATGCAGTTTTCGGAGGGTGTGAGTAGGACAAGACAAAAACTCAAAAATGCTGGATCAACAAAGCAATCATTGGCTCCAGAATCAATCAAAGCCATAACTCTTAAGTCCCGACCGAAACCCGACATCTGAAACTGTAATGGAAACGCAGCTAGTAATAATGTTATGCAAGTGTGAGCAGCGTGCATGTAAAGAATGGAGTGTGCAGTTTCATTTTTCAACCAAACGTGACAGTAGTGATTCAAAATTCAATTTCCTGGGTTGAGCAGCTTTAAGAAACTGACATGAAAGTGTGCTTCAATGTTCTCAGCATTAGGCATTAGCACCCCTGCTGGTTGGTTTGCATGGCAGAACACAATTACTCTATTTTGTGCAAGACACGTGTTATGTCGATACACTAATATATTGCATGCTGTAGGCATTTCCATAATCAATAATGACCCTCAACCTTTTGGTTTTCTTAATGTACACAAGCTTCCATTACATGCAAAGGGTTTCAGCAGTTTTCCATAGGTGTGTGGGGCATCACCAAAAATATAATAGCCTACATCATGCCACCAGATTTCCTTGGTTTTGTGCGATAGAATTTCCAGCAGTCTGGAGTAGCACCGGTGTACTCTGGCATCATGCAGGCATACGTTACATCGATGGTTATTGGTCGGCATATTGTGGTAGAGACACATTCCGGCAGTTGGTGAGCGTCGGAAGCTCATGTCAGCAGTTGCCGAACTGTCGCCAGTTCACTTAATGAACCAAAACACACAATATGATGTTAAACCATAACCTGGACTTACTATTACTACAGCCTCTGGAGAGCGTAAGAGGAAAAGTCCATGAGAGAACACCAGATTTGACAGGGAACACCCACATTTTAGGGTTACTCCGCCCAGAGTATGGGTGCGAAAATGACAGAAGTTGAATGCATAGGAGGGCACGCGCATCTAGAAAAGTGAGTCGGTGCATGTCATTTTGTGGCAGGAATAAAGGTAGAAGCGGTAATGTTGGTGGGAAAGTGCCCAATGCTTGAGGATAAGTGATACAGAGAATGGAAGCAAGCACCCATTGTCACCAGACAGTAGGCCAAGATGTCACCCACTGTGTTTGCAAATCTAAACATACATGTGAAGATACTTTTCTTGGCAGACTTTGATTTGATCCGGCAGCATCCAGTAGACTGCATTTAAGTGTTGTTCAAAGGTGTTTGGAAGGTGTTAATAAGCTCACATTTCAAAATATTCTACCCTTTTAGCACCAAACAGTACTGTGAAAAATAACCCATTAGATAAACACAGTTAAAGTTCACTCCTCTGTCAAATTTTGCAAAGCAAAAGCAATTTAAATAGATAACAGTGGCAAATGTGTTAACATTGTGTTTTCTTGCATATTGCAACCATGAGCAGGATTCAAACTCTACCAATAAGCTTCTCTCCTGCAACATACTGCACGGCTAACAATACTAAGATATAATAGTATTAAAAAATCATTGTGCATCTTTCTCAGAAGATTCTTGGCCGTATGGATTAACTATGAACGCTCCTCTAAAATTGTTGGGTTTGGTGGAAACCACAAATATATTTGCTATTGTTTCTATAATACTGACGGACGTGGGTTTCAGGTGGAGTTGGGCTCCAGCTTATCTACTGCGCCTCTTAGTTACTTTTGCTTCGCCTGTCAAGCTTTGCAGCGCAGCATGGATGCCGATTGCCAACAGTGGAAGATTAAGCGCCTGAAAATCCTTCTAATAAAGAAAGTAATTTCTGTCTGTGCATGCTTGCCCCAGACTGCTTAAACTGTGAAAAGTGATCTACTTTATATTAGTATCACTAGCACGAAAAGAAGGCACTCCAGAGTTATACGTTTTCAATGAGAAAACTTTTTTTTTTCTTGAGTAGTAACTATCCAAAGGATGACAAACCTCGTGTAATTAAATTCAAATTCCTTGATTCGGAGCAGTTCTATCTTTCTAGCTATTCAACGTCCACGATGCTTACAATAATAGTGAGCTAATTTTGAATATTGTCCCTTAAACTGGATCTACAAAGCATTTTTAAAAGAGTCAGACCTAATTCGGATTTTGTATCTAATTCAGACATGTCACATGTATTTTTAAATGACCCACATCTGAGGTGACTTTATTGGGATGTATTGAACATCTAAAACAAAATGCAAGTGCATACAGCCAGAAAGTCAACAACTCACCTACATAAATGTCAACATCAAACAACACAGTGGTAACAAGTCAATACAAACATAGAAAAAGAAATATAAATACAGATACAGAAGGCAGTTCTTGTCTATTGACATGGCCATGATGAACAATCGTAATCGGACCATATAGGGGCGTAAAATCTTTCTAATTTTGGGGATTCACTAAGTAGCTATCAGCCTTTTTATTGAGTGGTGGGGAATGTTGTTTATTCAAATGATGACTAATCCTGGGTCCACACATGGACAGTCGGGCCATTTGAACAGTGTCCCTCACTTGCGATCATTTCTGAAACATGATCCTAAGCAATTGTCCTCTGCTGTGGCATTTTCCTTTTTGAGTGATTTTCCAGTTCAGACTGTGTTGATCGTTAAGCGTTTTATTATTTTGTTTTGAAATGCAATTTATTTTACACATCTGACACAGATAACACTGCAATGCATATGGTAGTTACCAGGTCACTTACAGATCTTCGCTGTCCACAACCTTTCATGAAATTAAATCCCCAAAACGGCTTCTTGCTTGAGTTCCCATATACTGTACACTGCTTTGTTGAAGTATCATTACCTAATATTGCTGCTATAAAGTTGCACGCTCACATCAGCATAACAATCATTAATTAATATGCTAAAATCACTAATGTATTACACAATCAAATGTTAAATTGTAATAGTCATACACATATATATATATATATATATATATATATATATATATATATATATATATATATATATATATATCAGGGGTGGGAATCTTTGTCTCACGGTTCAATTTGATTCCGATTTTTGGGTCTGCAAATCGATTCAGAATAATTTTTTTTATTCAAAATGATTTGATTGACAATGATTTTTGCTATAGATGTTCAAGTAGTTGTAATGATTTACTCTAGTCTAGTCTGACTTGCTAATGCTAAATAGCGCACTACTAGCGGCACTTTTATCACTCAAAAGAACGTCTCCACACTGCAAAAAAACAACTTTTATTGGAATAACTTGATCGTGACTTTTTCCTTCTACTCTTTAATATGGCTTCAACTTAACAGTGTATTAGACCGCGTGGAACGACACTGCCCCTAAGTGGCCAATTCGGGTACAACATGAACAACGCTCCAAATAAAGGCACACACAAACAAAGGCAAGACAGTATAAAATAATTTAAATAAAATGGATTTCGGTACATTTCAAATCAATTCTGAATCCTACAAAATTTAAATCGCGATTCTTATGAGAATACATTTTTGGGCACACCCCTATATATATATATATATATATATATATATATATATATATATATATATATATATATACGTATGTGTGTGTGTGTGTTTGTGTGTGTGCGTGTGGGAGGCAGTGCTGTATCCTTCAAGTATACAAAAGGGCTAGTGGTTTAGTCCAATGAACAAGAAAAGTGACCACACATAACATGATAAGATGTGCCTGTCCTGATTCGTGACAAAATGGGAAAATAGTGTGATGGTTGCTGCTGTGAAAAAGCCTGAGATGAAAAAGCACAGCGTGGCTTTCCACCAGATCTCACTGATTTGGCAGAGAAAGACAGGCTTGGACGTGCCATGGCACCCAATACATGTTAGTAGGAAAATTCAAGGGGGGGAAAAACTAATGAAGAGTAAAATAATTCAATTGAATCCTCTCTTGAAAAGTCTTATCAATAGTAGTAATGCATTCTAAAGCATCTGAGAAGTGAAATCGCCACAGCTCTTGGGTGGGTTCAAGAGAATGATAATGAATTGAGATTATTAGAGCAGCCGGCAAAAGTTAGACATTATTGAAGTACGTTGGCAGGGTTTGATCTTCTAATTACATCTGTGGCAGTATTCCAAAAGCAAAAATGATATGATATCCTCGTCCTCTGATTAATTTGAATATGACTATCTTCAGAATTGCTGAATTACAAGGCAAACTGAGATTCAACTTAGTTTTAACCAATATCACAATAGGGCCTAAAATTATTATTATTATTTATTTTGTTCCATTTGATGTCAAGGGCAAAATGTCAGTTTCCTTTTTGTGCTTTTCTGCCAGGGTTAAATTCACATTTCAACCACCCATGTTCATGACTAATATCTCAAAAAAAGACCCCTGACAGGATTTTGCACACAAAAAATGCTTGATGTACTCCAACCCCCGCCCAGCAATTCCAGTGAGTAGATAAATGAGGAAGAAGAAATAAAATGCTCCTTTCTAGATATGATACAACAGAGACCGCTACTAAAGAAGACGACATGTCATCGACATGTTTTGCAAATGATTTGTTTCTGAATGTGGGACTAAATTATAGACAAATATGATCAACTCGGCAATATGTGGATGCAGATATAATAATAATAGTGCATTGGATTTATATAGCGCTTTTCTATCTAATCAGATACTGAAAGACGCTGCACAGTGGTTTGGTTGCATTATTCGTGCGCTCACACATTAGCACTGTGGTGGCGGGAAGCTTCTTAACTCATTCACTGCCATTGACGGCTATAGACGTCAAAAATTCATTTGAACTATTTCTAAGTATGAAAACCTAGATTTTCTTAAATTGTGCATTTAAACAGATATAAAATGAGTGATTCATCGTGAGTTAACTAGTAAAGTCATGTGATTAATAATAAAAAAAAAATCTAATTAATCACATGACTTCAATAATTAACTCACGATTAATCACAAATTTCATATCGGTTCTAAATGGACAATATTTTTTTTAAGGTTTTCATACTCTTATTAACAAAAGTGGAAAACTAATAAAAATAGTTCAAACGGATTTTTGACGTCTATAGCCGTCAACGGCAGTGAATGAGTTAAGTAGCCACAGCTGACGGAAGCGAGGGTGCTAGTGTGGGCCTACGGCCCCTCCAACCACCACCAAACATTTGCACCTCCCATACACCAGTGTGAATAGCACTGGAGGTAATGTGTGTGAAGTGCCTTGCCCAAGGACACAATGACACATGATTTTGGGCGAGCAGGGATCGAACAGCCAACCTTCTGGTTACTGAACAATCGTCTCTACACCCTGAGCCACGGCCGCCACAAATGATTGACAGTATGATTGAGTGTGGTCTTAAATGGCACACAACCTGCCCCCCACACCTCTCGCTAACAGTCATATTTGGACTGACTCGTATAGTGTATACAGAGTTGATATGTTGATCATATATTTTGAGTGCATCAACCATAATTATTTTTTTTATATTAATTTCTTTCTATTCGTCCAAATGCACTTGAAAACCGCTGCTTGCTGTGCGAATGCTGTGGACATTAACAACCAGTTCAGTGTTAAATATAAAACATTTTACAAGATTTTAGTTACATTTATAAGCAATGTACACTGTAATGGTTAAGTTTTGGCATACAATATTAACTCTTAAATATCAGGTAAAAACAAACAAACGGACTTTATTTTATATTTTATAACAAGAAAAATAACTCATGCTAAATGCTATCTTGGTTGACAATTCAACAGTGCTAAACATTCAATGCACTGACCAATATTCAACCTTTTTTGCTCTGTCCCAGCAGCTATTGGAAACTGGCTGTGCCGTTTACCACGCATTGGTCCCGCATTTGTAGCAATGGCTATATACCGCTAGAAAGTTCAGTTGGTAATTGTCCAAGCGTCAGTATTTGCGTTCTCATTAATGTGCATTATAAATCACCGTCGATCCCGTTGAGGAGTGTCTGGGGGCTGTTTTCAACGGATTCGACATGCCGAATCGGCGTCGGCCCATCGTGACATTTGATCACTCTGATTGGCTGTTAGCTAGCAAATCAGCGCATGGGGCAAGAACAGGATGTGATAAATGTAGATAAACAGTAAGCGGCAGCCTTTACAATTTCGCTAATTTTGCACATTATCACATTCGTAATTGGATGTAACCGGCATTGTGCCACATAACTGTGGGGTATGACGATCGAGTGATAAAAGCCAAACTAGACATGGAGATGCAACTGGATGTACCAGGTTGGATTTACTTTTTATTACCTGATACTCTGTAAAGAGTCTAAGGGTGTGCTTCGCGTGGGAAAACAGACCAGCTTTCTGGTTGCATTTTTCTAACAATGAGGAATAGTGACTACCGTCGCCAATGGTATGGAGGGGGATTAGTTCTCACGTATATGCAGAAGGTACTTAATAATTGCCATCAGTGTCTGTCTCTTGTGGTGTGTACTTTCGTCAGCACGTCATGCCGACGCCACAGGTGGTAGGTGTCGGTCACATTTGGCTGATGTCGGATTGATGTATCGAGGCCTATAACTCTTTGACTGCCAACCATTTTCAGAAAAGAGAACATGTGGGTGCCAGCTAGATTTAGAGCGTTTTGACTGATCTTTCAAGGTCCACAGAAAATTTTGTGTTTGGACTATGGAAACACAGATACTACCAAATGAAAGATTGAACTCTCATCTTTCATCGGGAAAAAAAAGTTTGTTTCTACCTTATCCAGTTTTTCAGTAATCAACAATAGAAAATAGGTTAGTTTCACCCAAATGCTCTGTTTTGGACCAAAATACGTAGAAATCAAGCTTTTTGTGAAACGATATTATTTCATGCACTCTAGTGAATTTGACACCTTTTTTTTCCATGAATGATGCCACAAACACCTAAACAGTGCTTTACTTCTGTAGAACACTACCACCAACAATGAAAAAGTGTTTTTTGATAGCAAAATAAGTTTATTTACATTCAACAGTGTAACAATTTGACAAAACAATTTGACAAACTATTTACAAATGTGTGCAACTGTGGTACTATTTACAATTATATGGATGTTTCAAATACAGTTTTTCTTTTTGTAACACTCCCCTGCGTGCAAGGGGACGCAGCAGGATTTGCACCACAGATTAGTTTCACTGCGATTGCCCCGTCGCGTGCAGACTCTACACTTTCTTGCCGGCCTTTTTTTCTGGGGAGTAGCAGGTATATACTGCAGTGTGTGTTTGGCCAGGTTGCCATCAAGTCTACTCTCAGGATGATGATACGGTGACATTACGGTGGTGTTACATCTGGCTTCCTCATGTCCTTCAGTTCCTATACCGGGTGGTAAGAGATGTTCTGATCCATCTTATTCACCCATTCATGATGGCATCGTAGTCCAGAACCAGTGTCTTCTCCGTGATCAGACTGTGCCCACTCCTCCGATGAATATGCATTGGACTCGGGGTACTCTTCATCGTCCGATTGAACGTCCGCCTGTGCAGAAGTGCTCGGTTGTGCACCACGTTTTCCGGCGTTAGCATCGCTAGCCGGTGAGGCTTTACGACGTGATCGAAGCCGCCGCGTCAACGCTTCCAACTTTGGCGTCAACCTCGGAGTCACCATCATCGTCATCATCAATGTGCTCATTAGCACTGGTCGATGCTTTTCGTCTTTGAAAAAAATGCTCAGCCATTCTCCCCTTAACACTCTAGCTCCACCTCACATCTTCTACTATTGACTCCTACCCGATCTTGTCCAAAGAGAGTCATCGCTGCCATCTAGTGCCCATAAATAGTCATTATACTAACTTGATCTGCTTGATACTTTGAACACAGCTGGCCAAGGCTTACATCCACCCCAAAAAAAACATAGTTAACGTCTTTTAACGTTTTTGGCGGCACTCATTTGGATTTTACTAAACGTTATTAAGCGTTTTTGGCGGTCAAAGAGTTAAACACAAAATTAGGACGTAGTTCTCATTCCACTATGACGAAAACACGCAAGCAAGTGTCTGGGTTAAGGGTTAAACAGCGAACGCGGGTGGGAGTGTCCGCCTCTCTTCTCGCTGGCTTTTCACCGAGTGAGTTTGGTCCGGTCGTTCGCAGCAGCTCCCGAGGTCATTGCGCACACTCGAGAGGGGCGTCGCTTGGTTTACAACATTTAAGTGGGTCAAAAAAGGACAGAACTTCCGTGTACTGCAGTACAGGTGAGACACTATTTCTCCCGCAGCACCTTCCCTTTTTTTTAATAAGAGCTCCTCGAACGCTTCCACATTTTCACCGGCATCCCGGTGGCCGTGCTAAATACTTTAGCTAATGCTAGCACTCTTGCTATCAACAGTTTTAAACACGGAAACACTTTCTGCTATCTCCGGGTGGCGGCAGACCTGTACAGGACGCTGTGTGACTTTGCAGTCCATTCTCGAAGCCGATTAGCTGGTACGAACAAATGTATTTATTTATTTTCAAACGTTGGTGAATATGTGAATGAGACGATTTTAAGTGCGTCACACCTTGTCCCGTCGCACGCATCCGTGCCTGTGCGAACTACATTGACTATAAAGTGCAATCGCACCGCCAGAAAATGCTCAACCCTCGTTTGGCGTTTAATGTACCATTGGCCAACATGTCTGCGGTGTGAGCACATTTAAATTGATATTGTGCTTGGTTAAAATGCCAGTGCTTAATAAATATTTTATAATAATATAATTTGAATCAATTATAATAAATGCAATGATAGTAAAAATTGGCATAATTTTTTGTGGCGTTCCAGTTTCCAAGCATTTTTCATTTTCGGTTTTCGGTTTCGGCCAACCATTTTCATTTCGGTGCATCCCTAGTAACTGTAATTGTCTGTCCTGGCAAAGCTTTTTCCCCTAAACTGACATTTACTGATTTTTTCCCCCCTTCAGCTACAAACATTCTCATGACTTTCCCACTTCCATTCTCAAGAACTGAATTAGAAGTTTTTCAGCTGTGAAAGCCCTCTGTGTGATATGAGACTCAGACGAGAAAACACAACTGTTTTTGTCACTGTTCGTTTATTCCGTTGTACATGGACGGACGCACGCACGCACACACACCGTGCAAATCAGGAGCCTTCTTGCAATTCAAGGGTTTGAATATAATTTCCGTTTCAGGAGGAGGAGAAGAGGCAGGCAATACTATATCATGATTTATTTCTCCTATTTCTGTGGTTTGGGTCTCCTTTTTCATTTGAAGATTTCTTTCACAAATTGGTTACACATTCATATGTTTTTTATTTGAACAATTCACAAGATGTTAGAGCATATGTAATTAAATGTTTGATGGGCCTTGGCACCTCAAGCAATCAAGCTGGGGTTTGTGCTTGTTAAGTGGCAACAAGCATAATTTAGGCAATGACATTTGTGATTAATTATCTCATTATACATTGAATTATCACTGGAGTTCAACATGACAATTATGTTGCCAAAACACTAAGGTAAAGTGAGCTTTCAACTAAATGTCATTTGTGATGAATAGAAGATACAAGACAATAATTCTCTTGTTTAGCAGGATGCATGAACATTCTAATCCCACTTCCACTTTTAAGTCCTGCTCTGTTTCTGGTATGACTGATGTTTTATCAACATGCTGTAACATCTGTCTTTACTAACCAGGCATGGCATACAGTATGTTCAACTCCTTGATGGCTAAAAAAAAAAAAAACATTGATAAAATGATGTGACATGACATTCTCTACAGGGCTTTAAGACATTAATGGAGTTATTATTTCAGGAACCGTTTCAGCACTGGTCTTGCAGGCTGTGTCAGATTTTATACTGTACATGATTTATTCATCTCTTGGTTTGCAAAGAATCTAGTTTACTGAAGTGTCTCCAATTTGTTGGTTTCCTTTCAGGGAAACTTCAACAATTATGTAATATTCATTGTTCCATGCCTCTTTTTGTTTGCAGTAGCTATTTAAAAAAAAAAACTGTCGGCAGGCACAAATGTTTGTGGACAAGACAGCAGCGCCACTGTAAAATGCCGGATAATGACCAGAGTAGATAGAGCTAATTAAAAATAATGAGTTCATGGCCAATCACATTTTCCCGAGTAAACAGCCTAACCTGAGGCAAACTGTGCTTGCACTTTCGTTCGCACAATAATGCATTTGATTTGGAATTCAGCTTATTCAACCAGCAGCTTTGTCTTACATTTCAATCATCAGGCTATTACAGTTTGTGTTGTCAAGTACAGTATGTAAATTAGTAGAAAGCAATCTTAAATTGTATTCATCAATCCATGCTTTTTCTGCACCACTTATCCTCACCAGAGTCACGTATGTTTTGGGGCCTATCCCAGCTGACTTTAAGCAAGATGCAGGTTAGACCCTGAACTGTTTTCTAGCCAATCACATGGCGCATATAAATACATAACCATTCACACTCACATTCATACCCAAGAAGCAATCATTTATCCTCCTTCAAATATCCTACCTACCAAGCATGTTTTTTGGAATGTGGGCGGAAGCCGGAGTACCCGGAGAAAACCTATGCAGGCGCAGAACATGCAAACTACTCACAGGGCCATTTTGAAACCAGGGTCTCAGAACTGTGAGGACAGTGAGACGGATGTGCTAATCAGTTGCCACTTTAAGTTGTATTATTTATTATGCAGTATCAGTGTGAAAATAATTAACCTTTGATAAATGATGTTTTGAAACTGAAGAAAAATATGCATTTTTTTTAACATGTTGGTAAGTTGAAGAGTATAAATGATTGTTTGTCTGAATGTGTCACAGTGTGGTCACGGAGCGGCGTGGTGTCTGTCGGCGTGTGAGGTGGAGGACCCAAAATGCAGGGAGGCAGGAGAACCACGGCAGGAGTGCGGGTTAGACTGACATGCTTTATTTTACAGAAAACACTAACCAGGGTACTGGTTAATGCTAAATAAACAAGGAACTGAAAAGATACAAAACCAAAGTGACAGGCAAGACTCCAGGTGTGACCGTGACAAGCGGCAATGATCCCACGTTGACTGATCACCACCCCAGAACTAAATACACCCACACTAATTAGGTAACTAGTCACACCTGGGGCCAGGCACAAGTGGCTGCGGGCTCGGATTGGTCAACCCGCGGAAGGGCAGGAACGCACTCAGGGCCAATCGGGACCCTCAACCAAAACCAGATCTTCCCAGACATGACAGAATGTGCTGAATGATTGACTGACAACCAGGGTGTACACCATGCATGCACATGAACACATGTAACAAACGCCACAGTATTTTTGTCACATACTGTAGATCGTCAGCTTCAGTATATGATTGGAACATTTGTCCATGTCCAATGCAAGTTTATCTTGCCTTGCAAAAGCAAACAAACAAACAAAAAAGAGTTCAGAGTTCATGTTCCATGGCAGTGGTTCCCAATGGAGGTTTGTGAGGTTTGTGTACCATACGTGAAGGCACTCCAAGGGGTACGTAAGATTTTAAAATACATTAAAAAATAATAATAATAAAGTAGCATCCATGCAAAAATCCTTTAAAAATAATTATTAAATTATGTAAATATTTCAGGAAAATACACGTTCATAAAATTAATTTTATATAGGTGGGCTATTCAATTTCATTTTCCTAAACACCAAGTCTCCCCAAACCAGAATGGTTTGACCAAACCTGTCATATGCCACCTAAGATTCCCTGCCAGTCATTTGGAAAATGTTATTTAAAATTAAGTTTATGTTTTATTTTTGAGAACAGATCTTTACTATGATCCCAAAGAAGGACACTTATTGGTGATGATCATTTTTATCTGCAAAAATCTTTATTTGTAATTACGTTGATTCTTTCTTAAGTTATATCTTTTGATTTCCAAATAGTAGACCACTGTACAAATACACAAATAAAGTTCCAAAGTAATTATTTTCAGTTTTTTTCTTCAACCAAAATTAATTTGCTCTGTATAGGGGGTACTTATTTACTATCTCATATGGGGTAAATCACCCACAAAAAAAAAAAAAAAGTTGAGTACCACTGTTCTTTGGTATAGTTGTGTTTTAGTAATTCCTTCCTGCCATTGGGATTGTAATATATTGGTCCATTGTAAAGCAATGCAGTCATGGGTCTGTTTAGCATCAGGTGTTTCACTATCTCTTCAGAAAGAAAAAAACTTGAAAAATTCCTCCACGCATTCAATATAGCCAAACTGTAATGAAATTTGTGGGTTTGTGCATCATATTTTCCCCACAGTCTATAGGTATTTATTACTTATCTCTCAATATATAATGTCTATCTCTTGGAGGTTTGGTTTAGTTCAGTTAATACTAATTATAGTGCTCTGGGTCACAATATGCTTGCATGAGAACTGTGGTGATATTCGGTTCGCTTCTGTTCTTGTCAACTATACAAATAAGAGAAATGGACAAGCATTACAATTATAGTACATACAAAACATAGAAGGTTTTCTTCAGAGACTTAACAAAATTTGAGGGCTTAATTGTTTTTGTTTGTTGGAATAGCGTTGACCTGGTAGGGAGTGAGCGTGTTCCTTGGCCTAAACAGCCTTACAGAGGCAGCCCAAGCATGGTCATCTTTTGCCAAGTCACAAGTGATGCTCAGTCATTCCCGGGCCGGCTCCAGAGGAGGAGGCCTTTGGTCATCACTATGGTTTCGCAGGGTGTCAGTTCCCCACCTCTCTGGCTTTCGGCAGGTTGAAGGCGGAATCGGTAACAGGAGCTCACAGAGAAGTTTGCCAGAGGATTGGCGTGCAGCATGACCAAACCACCTGAGGCAATGTTAGAACATGAAGTCTTCATCACTGGCGGTGGTTGCTGACAGCACAGGCTCAAGGTGGCAGTGGCTAAGAATCCACATCAGCTTTCCTCATCGTCCATTTCTAGCACCAATTCAACAGGATAATGTGGATTCTTGGTAGATCCTTCATCCTCAAGCACTCCTGGTGGGACAACTGGCAGGCCCAAATTTGGGAGAAGGCCAAATGGTGGATCTGATTGATAATCTCTGAGGTGCCTTTTCCAGTCTCCACGAAAGAGGAGCGGAGGTGCTTGAATGAATCAACATTTTCCAAATTCATACATCAAGTAGGTGCCTCACCTTCCTGATTAGCTGGAAGAACTTTCACAGTTCCCTGATTGACACATTTGTGTGATCTCTTCTTCTTGCCGTTGCGCAAGCTGGACCTGCATGTTTGCTTGCATCATTTCTGCTGTGCAAAGTTGACAGTAATCTAAAGATAGGGAAAAGCAAGCCCACCTTGTTTATTTGACTAGCTCCAGCATTGGGACGGGGATACAGTCGAGTCGTTGTACGGTTTTATCAGGATCAGCTTCTGCACCAGCCTCTGCATCAGCGTCCAAGTCCAATATATGCCACAAACCGTTTTCGGAGTTCAAGGTGTAAGGTTGCCTTGCCTGCACCATCATATGGTTGGAGCTGTGTTTACTGACTTAATCAACATTTCATATAGTTTAGCATTTCAAACTACTTTTAAATATACTCATGTCTTTGTGACAAAACTGGCAAGAACAGGTATGGGGAAAGTATGACCCGGGAGCTACATACGTCATTTAATGTCCATAGTGCACAGATAGCAAGTCAGGAATGCTCAGCAGGCGGGGATACCTCACACTTTGTTGTTGTGTTGTCATTGTGTGTAGCAAATCTCCAACAGCCACGGGGACTGGGAAACAAACATGCTGCGGCAGAATTCCAGTTCAGGAGCAAAATCCTGGGCAAACAGCCGCAGAACAGACAAAAATATCATGAAGCTCCTGGTCATGTGCGTAAAACGGACTGGATTGACCGGATTGCATTGTAGTGTAAAACTAGCTGACTGTGGCTAACGGACTGTGACAGACTTCTGAATGACTGACAAATTGGCTGTCATGACAGATTGTGACCATTAATCCGTATGTACATGTGTTAGTTGTGTGCTGTTTAGTGATTAGATTTTTATACCAAACAAAAACCTCTCAACCGTGAACGCAACTTCCTTTATGCCTATACAATGTATATGGTATTTAGATGTAATAGTACAGTTTGGCACAATGATTTATTTATTTATTTTGGTATATGGTCCTTCTTTCTGCAAACTATACAGAACAAATGGAATGAAATATGTGTCAGTGAACCATCTTCTTGGAGGAAATGTATCTATTGAGAAGGGGATATTTTCAAGGACAACAAAAGACAAATGGAGGACAAATTTGTCATCGTAGCCAGTTGGTTTTGTCTCACACCTGAAAAACTAGAACAAGATGGAATGTAGAACGTAATGTATGTACTTATCCCAAGTGAATAAGGTAAATGGTCTTGTTGTCAAAGTGATGAAGAGCAAAAACTGGAGGTCACTTTGATCTACTCTACTAACATTGGGGGAATTTCTAGTAATTCCCAAAAGCAAGGATGTGATTGGGTTTTCATTAAATTGCACCTCTTTGTAAAAGCCTCAGTTAAAAAAAAACACAGGGGATCTAGTTGAAGCCAAACACACAACACAATTTTAGCTGCAGGTTTTAAGGTTAAGGTTAAATATAATAGATGGAACAAGGCTGAGTACTGAATTTCCTCTGTTGATCGCATCAAATATTAATGGCAGCTACACGTCTGTAGGCTCGCTCGGGCAACTTCCTGCTCCTTTGATTATGTTTGTTCTGCAGAGTAAACACAAAAATAGTTGATTTTGCAAGAGCAATGTGCAGATATTTAGAGATTGGCCATACCAAATTATGTCCGTGCATCGCTTACTTGTGTTAAAAATTTTCTTTTACCAAGAGTTAAAAGAGAAATTCACTTGTATGCAAATAGTGGTCTCTGGTGTGCCTGCTCACTATGGAGGTCCAAAACTCGAAAATTATATATATATATATATATATATATATATATATATATATATATCCATCCATCCATTTTCTTGACCACTTTTCCTCACAAGGCTCGCTGCGGTGCTGGAGCCTATCCCAGCTGGCTTCGGGCAGTAGGCGGGTACACCCTGAAATGGTATATATATATATATATATATATATATATATATATATATATATATATATATATTAGGAGTGTTAGAAAAAATCAATTTGGCAATATATCGCAATATTACAGTGCGCAATTCTCGAATCGATTCGATATGCGGCCGAATCGATTTTTAAACATCACATTTTTTTATGGGAATATTCAACAAAACGTCTTACTTAGGGTTAGGATTCACACATTAAGCATAGAAAATGTTATATTAAAGACTTAATATTTAATTTAAGTGCTGTTCAAACATGAAACAGACTGCAACCTGTTTGTTGAATGCAGTGGCTCAGTTATAAGCCTGAATTTACAGATAAATAAATACATTTTCATACAAATCTTACAATGTACATGTACAAGTTTAGTATCAGTATTTTCTAAATTTGAGTAAAAAAAAAAAATCGCAATAATCAATTTATAGATTTGTATCGGGATTAATCGGTATCGAATCGAATCGTGACCTATGAATCGTGATGCGAATCGAATCGCCAGGTACTAGGCAATTCATACACCTAATATATATATATATATATATATATATATATATATATATATATATATTGTTGTTTTTATTTCCATTTATATTCATTTTTGGGATTTAATTTTCTAATTATATCAGTTTTTTTTTCCACTTTTAGTCATTTATTTATTTAGTCATTTATTTATGTCAATGGTTCTCCGTAGCTTACCGACTCAGTGTGAAATTACAAAACCAAGAAATAAACCAAGAAATAAAGATTCTAATAGTTGCTTATTTCCGAAAAACATTCCTGTGAGCAAGCTGCTCTGAATTTGACCAAACTGTGATGTCACAAATTGACAAATTGGTGGTATTTGTGTTTGCCAATGTGTCTGTTGCATGCGCCATATGCACTGATCTGTCCACTAAATTGGCACGTGTAATTTGGTGGCTTTCTAATGATGTCCTGTTTTGAGTGAGAAACAAAAAAAGAATCAGCCAGAAGCAACGTGCAAATTCAGTTGTGTTCACTACTATGGGTTTAGGGTATTTTTGATCCATAATTGGGTTACTTTTGACCCAACTGTTTTTAAGGTGTATACCTAAAATAATAACACTGGTTGTACTTCAAAACTGGAAATGTTTCCCTTCGAGTTGATCAAACTTTTGTGGTGTCATGTAAAGTCACACTTTCATTACTAATTGTTTCAGTCATCGCTGTTTGAACAGGCTAACACATCTATTATCTTTAAGTTGGAAACATAACATAGCATAATGAGACCATAGCTTACAATATTATCATTTTATCCTTGAACACTCTAAGAACATATCACCAAACACAGCAGGCTCGAGACATGCAGTGTGTCCTCCAAATGAAAAACTGGAGCCTTTGGCCATTTTAGATAGAACTGTAACGTATTATGCTACTTTAGAACACAATCATACATGTTAACTTAAAGGGCCTCCATGGTGGCACGTTTGGCCAGATTATCCTATGTGTATTAATAAACAATGAAAAAGGTATTATTGCATGACGTACAAACATGTGGCAAGGCCTTCATGGCATCATGTATGGCTTCATGTAACACAAATTCAGCAGAAAGACGGTTGTATACAGTCCTCAAAAGCTTCTTGTTGCCCAAGGAGCCATATTATATTTCGATTTTGAGTAATCTTTAACAATTAAATTGAGTAAACAAGAGCTGTATAATAGCTGCAATAAAGACGTGAACGTAATATTTTGCATAATGACAAATTGAAATAGGATATACAATATTTACTCTCAAGGTCTTGATGGTGTGATCGAATTAACATTCAGCATTAACAAAGGTCGACATTTTTATTTTAATTAGCACAATAACTGAGCAAAAAGGTTTCACAATTAATTTTGTTTACATTTTGAAATGTTCAAATGATGTCTTACAAATATGCAAGAAAGGGATGCAGAAGGCAGCATGGCAAAGGAATGAGTGATGACGATGAACCACAGCATTGCAACAAATCCCACAATCCTTTCAAGACAGTGCATTTAAAAAAAAAAAAAAAACTCACAGGCACTATGTCTCGAGTGAAACAAAATATATAAGCTGATGCAGGTCAAGGGGTTAACCTCCAGTAGAGGTCCACAGATAAATACTGAGGCAGAGCCATTAAGTGAGCCAGGCATTCACTAAACATCCTGGGGTTATCGAAGTCAAAGGCAGTATTACATTTATCTGGAGAATGTGTTATCTTCACTGGAAAACATTCGGTCTTCCACCTTGTTCTGTCCCTCATGTCTTATCACATTTGAAGGAAACGAACGGGGAAGAATATTTTAAAAACCATCAAGACTGTGGACTCTTTATAGATGGATGTTTTGCCACTGAGATGAGGTATGGCTTCTGCCAAACCAAGAGGTTATCATTGTCCTACTTTACAGAGTTAGCTTTTGAATATTCATCATGTTATTTTGGAACATCTTCATTTTGTCTGAAACTAAAATATGAGATGCAAAAAGTAATTTTACAAAATTTGTCATGCCACAATTATGTGACCTCTTTCTAATGAGAATGAGACTATAACACTGCTCTCGCCATAGCAAGCGAAGCCTTGAAGATAAGCGGCCTGCAAGGTTTGATGGACTTTTTGTGGGGCATACCACTGACAGAGGCAAATTAATGACCCCCCTGGAGAGATACACTAGTGTATGGGGAGGCTTATAAATAGAGCGATGGTTTGATGGAAAGTCTGTAATATGTGTGTCTTAGTCTTACTGATACAAGATGACCCACCAAACTGGGAGGGGGGAAAAAACGACACATGACGTCTATTTTGGAACTACTGTAAACGATGACTTGAGACAGTTAAGTTGCAAAATTGTGCAACACACATTTCTGCTGATAGAGACACTCGAGAGGCAGACGGTATTTTAAACGGCTGAGACAAAAATGAAGTAATAGTGAGAAAATACATAAACACAAACTGATTAGAAGTATCTTTTTTTTGGGCGTTATTTTCACGTTGTGCCTATTTCCTTGGATTTATCTGATGCTCACATTCAGCAGGGTTTCTCAAACTGTTTGGTTCCAGGGATGCCTTATGCTTATGAAACTATCTGTTAATGGTCAATTCCCATCAATAATGACGCCCACATTTTGGTGAGAATAAAAATACACGGACTGAGCACATACTGAAGCATGTCTACGTTGTCGACCGGCGTCAATACAGATGGTCCCTCTCATTACGTGTATTTTTCCGAGGCTTTGCATCATAAAGCAGGTGGGCATCGTCATCGACGGGAATTGACGATTGTGAAGTAAACACACAACACAATTTTAGCTACAGCTGTGAATTGATGAAGTGCCCAGCTCTGGAAATTATGAAGCTTGAGGTAAAAATGTTCACAAGCCATGCGCATGTCACAGCCTCCATTCACGTAAATGAGAGCATGCCCGTTCTTTCACTGAATCTACACTTTCCTCTTTCAGGTCGCGCACACTTTGCAGAATATAAGTTAGGGAACACACAGGTTGCTACAGAGAGAGGATGTTGTCTACAATAAAGTAAAAAAAAAAAAGGGATCTATTGAAAGACGGGACCTGCTTTTATTCACTTGAACGAACCGACGTGCACCACTAGCAAAAATGTTTACCTCAATCAAGCTTCCTTTCATCACATGCCACAGGTGCAAATACAATTGTGAAAATGTTTAAGTATTGTTGTAGAACACAATCCATGTGCACTGTATACTGTATTTTTATGTCTTGGTGCAGCGGCTATGTCTTGATCTTGCATGCATTTGATGGGTAATAAATTTGTGACGTTGCCACATCGTGCAACTGTGATTCGTCACAGCAAAACTATTGGCCGACACTGGGCCATTTGTGAAACCTGTGGCAAAACCCTGCACATTGTGAGTGTGCAGAGGAGGCTTGCACAATTTAGATACCACCCCAATTTATTGGGGCCTGTTGTTATGGAAAAACAACAGAAGCCAGGCCAGGCTGTTCTGGAACATGGATTTGGAAAATCACCTTGACACACTTTGGAAAAGAACAACTATTGTATGTCATTTTCGACAGTATGTATCTCACCTGTTGAGCCAATTTTGACAAGTTTGTTTAATTTAAGGCCATTATTGCGGCTCAATTTCTTCTATTGTATGCTATTTTTAATATATATCGTTTTTTTTTAAGTTTAAGTGATAATGTTGAACAATATCTGAATATACCGATTCCTGTTTTTTTTGTCTATTTGATGTTTATGCTTTGATAAAATATAACTAAAAAGTTATCCATCCATCCATTTTCTGAGCCACTTGTCCTCACAAGGGTTGCGGGAGTCTATCCCAGCTGGCTTCAGGCAGTAGGCAGGGTACAACTAGGGCACAGAGAGACAAACAACCATCCACACTCACAATCACACCTATGGACAATTTGGAGTGTTCAATTAACCTGCCATGCATGTCTTTGGAATGTGGGAGGAAACCAGAGTACCCGGAGAAAACCCACACAAGCACGTGGGAGAACATGCAAACTCCACCCAGGAAGGCCGAAGCCCGGACTTGATCTCACGTCATCTGCACTGGCAGGCGGACGTGCTAACCAGTTAGCCACCGTGCCGCCCGACAGTAGAAGTTTTAAGAAAAAAAGGTAAAATAAGAAAGTTATCTGCAAACAGAACAAGAACATTTTACTTACATTTTTCTGTAAGATTTTGAAAAATAAGAAAAGAGTACTAGGCCCATATCAACCACAGCGGTCTTGAAAATTGATGTAATGTTTACTTTTTTTCAAGCTCTAACATATAGAACTATTTTCTTAAAATACATACATATTTATTTTTATGTTTGGCCAACTTGGGTCAAATTTTTATTGTCTTTGGTATGACCCAAACAGGGACTGGACCCACAACCTCCCACTCCACCACTGAGCTGGTAGTGCACTTACTGGGAAGAGGAAAAATGAGTTTAGTAAATATTACAAAACAATTTCTACAAGAAAAAAAATGCTTACAATAAAGAGAGATCTTGCACTTTTGTCTAATAGTTTTCAGACTTGTATTTTTTCCTGTTTATCTTATTACTAGATTATGCAAAATTTTAACAAGAAATTCAGTTTATGAAACCCCAGTTCAGGGCCGTTGATGTTGGTTAGTCATCTTAAAATGTGGAAAACGTTTGTTTTAAGCCTCACCGTACTTAAAACTGGCTGTTAACAACACTCAATACCAAAACTACTTGATCAAATAAGATCATTTCGTAATAAGTATCTTAAAATAAGCAGAATGATCTTTCTTGTCTTACAATTTCATTTTATGTTCCAAAATAACTTGTCAAAGCAAAATAAGCAAATTTTGGTTAAATTTAAGAAATTATATCTTACTTAAGATTTCGTTTTTTGCAGTGTGGTTGGTCAATATGGTTTTGTGTAGAGGACTGAGGCAAATTGATGATTAATGGGAAAGCGGAATTACAGTTTAAGTACATCCGCACTGTGAAGTATCAAAATGCGATAACGTTATCAACTATCAACTTTTCTGCACCTTGTCTGACAAGCAGTTGCTTTCCAGTTGTGTCTGATATCCCACATACATATATGAATGTGGCTCGAACACTCATTCCAAACCAAACTGAACATTCTTTCTGTGAGTCAGTGCGCCAACCAATCTGCTCTTAATGGAGCATTTCCATTATACTCTCTTTCTTTGTTGTGTTTTTCCAACTGCCTTGAAATGTAAAATAGCATTTTACATAGCATTTTACATTCACTGAGTGATCACTCAGTGATGCACGCATATGATTGTAGAGGTTTGGAGAGAAGCCTTCTCATTCCATTGCCAACCTAACCAGCCCACCATACAACCACTTACAAATACAGTATGTTCATGTTCCACCAGCGTATCTTTTACTTTAAATCCAAATTACTTGCAATGTCATTACAAACGGCAACGTTATGATCAGTAGTACGTCTCTACCTGGAGGACAAAATTAATGAGATGAATCCCTGTTCACTTTGATGAAACAAAGTCGTCAAAGTTGTTTACTTGCCTAATGTTGAAATGAATCCTGGCCAGCTTGAATCACTTGCTAGTCAATATACACGACCTTTTCCTCATACCAAAATCAATCGCCACAAAGTCAGGGCCTTGCCTATCAATACTGGCCTCCGATGAAATGAACGGTACTAACCAATAGAAAGCCTTTCCTGCTTTCTGAAGAGCACAGCTTTTCATTTAAAAGTTACTTAGGAAATGCCTTTAATTATGCCGCTGAAGCTGGAGGATGTTACTTAAGAGTGGAAGAGAATAATACACAGGCACACCTCCTTTGTGGAAAGATTAAATTGAAGTTAAATCTTTGTTGTGAATGCGAGCAGCCAAAAGCATAATACATACACAAAAAAAGAGACAGATTAATCCGTTTAAACTTGTTTACTTTTGTTTTTTAAGGACGCAGATTACATTACACATGCAAGAGTTCTCGCATGATGATTGTTAATGCAGAGAATGCTCAATCTGCTGGCATTCTTATCAATCATTAAAAAAATATTTATATCTGGATTAAATCTTTTGATGCATTTTAATACCAAAAAATCTGCAATGTATAATCGAAATTTACAATTCCTATGGCATACTATATAATCCTCTGATGTGTAACAGAAGAGACCTTTGTGTGAACCTTTTAAAATGTTTCTCTCTAATTTAATTGACATGGCAGCTAGCAATAACACTTCACATGGTAATTGACTACTGGTAAACAATATCTATTCTTCAGCTCTAATCGAAAGTGCAACTTGAGGAAAGCCGTGTACAGTAGCATGATTAGAAGTAAAGTACTCCTGAAAACACAAAATAGAAATGTTTTCTTAATTAAAAGGAAAGGAAATAATGCATTTCTTTTGGCACACCACTATTCTAAGAATTTTTTTAACAATAGTTTATCAATAATACACCTGTACTGCCTCTCACTTCATATCTCACAGAAGATAAAAGGCTGAAGACCACTGATTTAGAAAATAGAAGGAAATACAAGTAGAGCAAAGCAGTGTTGGCATTCAATACTAAGAATTCTGTGTTGCAAAATGAGGTCTTGAAATGACCATGGTATAATTTCAGTTCAGGTGCCACCAACTTTGAGATCGGCCGATATTTTGCATTTTGTGCAAAACCGTAGATCGGCTGTAATGTCTTAATTTGCCCCATTGATCAGTGACATTATTGATCAGCTCCGCAAAATAAGATATTACATGTTAAATTCAATGTTAATCAGTGTTTTTTAAAGAATCAACCCCCCTCCTCCCATGCATTTCAATTGGCATTAATTATACATGTGTTTATGCTATTCATGGGCCGGACCAGTCCCTATACCCCACGAATGGTGGTAGTTGACTGTCAAGTAAATATAAATGTTGTTTAAATAGATATATTGCTTCATCTTCTGATCTAATCAGTTATCTTTTTTTTTTCAAACTCACTGACTGGTGATTGGCTGAAAAATCCTGATCGTGTACAGTATTCCCTCATTTATCGTGGGTGTTACGTTCCAAAAACTACCCGAGATAAGTGAAGTCCGCAAAGAAAATGTGTTTTTATTTTACCATTAATTATATTAATATATATTTTATTATATGTTGTTTTTTGGGGGGATGATTTTTTGTTTATTATACTGTAAATCCTATTTATTATTATTATTATTATTATTTAATCATATCAACTTATGTGAAGACACTGACCATTTGAATGATTTCACACAAAAATTAGGAAACAATGTCAATATATAATTTTTTTACTTACATAAATCTCTTTCACTGTTTTCTTTTTCAAATGATCATGGCTACATCCCCAGAAAATCATTATGTCCCCATTACTGGTGAGCTATTTCCAAAAATGGCACTTGTGCGACGTATATGTGTATATCCTGATTTTCGAGCAAGCACAAGAATGTCAAGTACCAAAACTGCATGAGAGCGTGTCGGGCAAATTGATACTTTGACATCAGAAAGTCAGTCTAAAGTGACACCTTCTCAGACCACGTGTAAATACTGGCGCAATTGGTCTCACGCAAGTTTGGTGAATTTGATCGAAACACAGGCACATAGATTTTTGCTCTGCTGACGTCTCAAATGTATTTCATTCATAAATATGACAACAGTAAGTATTTAACTCTCTGAATTACTGTAGAAATAAATTCATTAAATATTTATAATTATTTTCATTATTATTGTTACAATTATCATCATCACATTATTATTATTATAATTATTATTATTATTTGTACATTTATTAGTATTATACTGCATTATATTTCACCGCCTGACGAACCAGATTTACACACCTTAGCCTTCAATTGCCAAGTGACTATTTTCGAACTGAAGTATTTTTTTAAGTTCACAATTTGCTAAACATTTAAGCAAACATTTTAAAGCAACTCCCCTCTACTATACTCAGAAATATATGTGTTTTGCAAGCAGAAATAGGGGAGGGGGAGAAAACTTTGACGGTCAATCTTACTCGTATGTAACCAACCCCCTCCTCCCCCCAAAAAAGACTTGCTGATAGATTTTACCCGTTGCCCTACACATTACACTTAGGCCAGACGATAGGCTTTCATTTGGCTTCTCCACTTTGAAGGAAATACTATCAGTCATACACGTTCAAGGCCAGTCACGTGTTAACCATTTGGACTCAGGAAATGCTTTTCTACTATTGTATTTCAATCGGTAAAGGGAATTCTAAAACAACAACAGCGTTCTTGAAGGGTAATCGCCACATACCTCCTTGGTATCATCATTCCAAGGCCGATGAAATGGCTGCAGTTGTTGTCTTACAAGTGGACAGGCCATTTATCAATACACTCCTGTGGTTCTGTTTTCCCTGAAGATACAAAGCAGCCATGGAGCTCAGTGCTCACAAGACATCTCAATAGTTACAGATGATCATCATTTACCAAGTCGTTGTCTTAGACAATGACTTCATGCACTTTTCCCTCCATGCCTTTAGAATAATAAATGTGCTGAGGCAAAAAAAAAAATCCTCATTGATGTTTTACTCTGTATTCACAGTTGGTAAAATTCTCATTAACATAGATAGATACACAACCACTCAATCACTCAGCTATTTTCTACTTTTATGCCTTAGTTTATGCGAAGATGAAGTATAAGGGGGAGTCATTCTATAACAACGAGTGATGGCATGTTTGATTGCACCCATGTACTGTATGACTGAGTTTAGTGCTCCCGCAAGCTTGCATGCAGAAAATTAGATTACCCCTCTCAAATATTACCCTGGATCCCTCTTCTGAGTTTTCTATCAAGGCCAAGAGCAGTTTACAACTTTGCCCATTTTTACGGATCCTATCAGAAATCTTCGGCATCACCTTCTCTCCCACACGGTCTGACCAAACTACAGCACAGCTTTGATTATAAACAATCTTTAAATGCCAATGAAACCATCTGCTCTTAATCACTGCGGAACACCGCTCATTATAAAATAGAAATATATATTTCAGCGGTAAAGAGAGGTTGCACGCATGAAATATACAACTTTGTCAGTTATGTGTTACATACTTGGATAACAGGTTGAAAGTGCATCGACATTGCAAACTGATGAGATGAACCAAAAGGCAAATTAAGAAGCATTATTCTAATAATTGTTAGTGGTGTTGGTGGTGAGGGAAAGGGGGCCAGGAATATATGTATACAGTATATTCATTTATATTGCCTATGATTGCATCACACTGTTATGTATAGCCTGTTCTCTAAAACTGTCAACCTCTTCGTAGACATCCATCTGTCTCCGATTGAAGGCACATATACAATGCTGTGCAGTGGGGGGGTAATCACACTTCTTTTGATTAACAAAAACAAGCCCATGTAGTCAGTGATTACGCACCCTTCATCTTACCACTAATAACGTGCAAGGTTTTTGGGGGGGGGGTTGTTTGTTTGGTGTAGCTCTACTCCCCGCCAGCAAGCCAGTTTGGATGCTTTGATCCGTGTGCTGTGGCTCTTCACTCACAGATTGCCAAAGTACTCCCTCCGGACTACTTGGGAAAGGAATTTGACGAGCTAATCACCAGTGTGAACCAGCATGCAAGTTGGTGTGATTATGTCATGGTGCAGAAGCAGCAGCAGGCCTGGCGTGAATCGATGCATCACCTGACGACAGGCAAATAGCGCTTCAGCTATTTAACACTGCTTTGATGAATTTATAGGGTGCATAAATAATTTTCCCGGGAAATCCAAATACAGGGGAATCCTGCATACTTGCAGTTCTTCTTTTTTTTTAACATAGATTTTTTATGTAATTGGTGGGAGGCAACTCCTGTTTTTTTCTGGAAAAATGCTTATGTTTTATCCCTGCTTATTCAAGAATTTGGGGGGTCTAAAAATACTTTTTTTCCCAATGCAATTATAGTAACTGGCAACAATTTTTCACACATTTTTGCTATTTGCAGCCAAGCCTTGTCCTTATATCCCAAAAATAACAGGAGTCCATCAATGTGTAATATTTAGAGCCATTGAGTGGGAACTACTGATAAGTTCATTTTTAAATCCCACTATCTAGTTCAATAATATGCAAAAAATATGTACTTTTTTTTTAAATTATAATCATAGCTCTAATAATCACAAATTATATTACAGAGGTAGTGCCGTGCCTTACAATAAGGAGCCTGACATGTTTCGCTGCCATCTTACTGCTACGGGTAACCGTAAGAGAAGAACTTTGCAAACATAGTACTAGTTAGCCTCTGGTGAGATTGCAGCTAGTGTCGGACCCAATGGCTTGACCACTGCTGACCTTCCACATTTGTGGCCTGCAGGTTGCTGAGTCGCGTGATTCTCTCTCTGCTTTGCTCTCGCTAGCTTTTGCTGGTTTCTGCTGTTAGCCGCTCTTGTGAGCCGCTCCAGCTAGTTCTTGCTAGCCACTCTTGTCCACCGCTCCCGTTGCTCCTGCTTATTGGACTGCTCGCTTGCTCGCTACTCCAAATAATAACTGAGAGTAAATAGATGTAGGCTTGCAAAGTGTGGTCTCAAATTTGCAACAAGTAGAGCTGTTGCCTTCTTGTTAATCTGGTTTGTTTATTCTATTTTGATGTATACTGAATTACAAGTTCTGTCAAATGAGGCCAAATACTTCCTGATCTCACTTTTCAAGAAAAGGAAGATTATTTCTGCAGTTAGGCTTCACACAAGATAATAGACTGTGTGAAGTTACCAAATTGAAAGCGCTCACGTGTATTTAAGAAGATGAAACTGAAGAATGAAGCAACCTCAAGCAAGCATTAATTAAAATCTCCTGCCAAGCTCATATATGCATCCCTTGGAGCACAAGCGAGCGAAACCCCAAAAAATAACAATTATCACCCAGAATCCATGTTAACTGTACACCTAGATTGCCTCCAGGGTTTTGCTGCAACGCATTAACTTCACCAGCTTCTCAACGTACAGCTCTCCTTTTTTCTTCTCCTCATTGTTTGATTTAATTATGTTGTCTATATTTGTCTTGTCTGTATTTTAGTGTGCGTGCATCAAAAGAAGTTTCTTTTGTTAAACTAGGCCACATGATCATTAGACGCTCAGGAAGGAAAAACTGCAAGAGGGTTTTGCGCTTCATTATCATCCACACCAGAAGAAAGTACTCTTCTTTTCTCCTAAATGATTAAGCACGTCCTCTCTGGCTCTGAGCTTTCCGTTGGTTGTTTTGGAGCCATTAGAGAAGGAGGAGAACAAGTGGAGCTAACATTAAAACAAAAAGGCTTGGCACTTAACAGTATCAGAGTTTCTCTCTCTCTGGGTATCACTGTCAAACTGCAATCATACATTGAATTGCACAAACATGAGTGACACAAAATCTTCAAATTTTCTGTTTTAACTTATTAAAGAGGACGGCAGCTCGCTATGAAGATGTAGGATGAGTTTATTGGACTGTGGTGCCGGAATGTCCAGTAGATTTGTGTCTTTGAGGCGCCGGCAGCCACAAGGCACTCATGTGTTACTAATACTTTGCAAACACTGTATATGGGTCAAGACAAACTGGACACAATTTTTATCTAGAGGAAGAATGAAAAGTGCAATTAAGAAGCAAGGACTCTCCTCCCTTATCATGGTGGAGGGGTCTGTGTGATCCTTAGTTGAAGTGCTGCCCTCTGGAACCAGGCCTAGAGGTAGAGCTTGATGGCGATTGTCAGACCTGCAGACCCACAGGTGTTGATGTCCTCTCACTGGGAGGAAAGCCTGAGCTGGTGTGCGAGGTTGAGAAATTCTGGCTGGATATAGACTAAGTTTACATGCAGTCAATATTGGAATTCCGGTTTCTGAAACAATCGTGCGGACCGAGTTACTCTTCTTTACATGTCATTTGTGCTCGATTGGAATATCCTGTTCGGACCGCGATTCGTGGACAACGTAATTACATAAATAACGTAATTTACACTTTTAACTTACTACGTTCATTAAAAGACATTATATTTATGTAATGAAGACATTTAATATTTTCAATTTGATGTTTTACTGTTTTTGAATTTACTTATAGGCATATCAATGTGATATAATCATGAGTGTTTAAAAATAATACAGTGGAGTAATGATTTTGTGAACTTTATTTTATCCTCTCACCCTCAAAGCTATTGAAGATAGGAATGTGCATGATGTTATTTAGAGCCTTTTGGCATTGGAGTCTAAAAGTCTGGGGTTAGATCCTAATTGCATCTCTCCCCCAGTCAAGAAGGGGAACTGTATGTAAATGTCTGTTTACTAATAAGATTACACCTTTGTTCAACCTGGAATCAACATGTCTGCTTACTAATAACATCACGTCTGTTTGCTAATAACATCACACATTTGGTCACTAGGAGATGACATGTCTGCCCTTTGTTCAATCAAGAGCCAGGAGGAGGAACCTTTTATCTTTTTTGTATAAATGAGTCGATGTTCATACAATTGTCACACACTTGGAATCATCACGTTGCATTCTGATGTGATATTCTGACTGTGTCTTTAGAGGCCTCTAAATAAATTCTTGCAGGAAAACTTCTTCATCAGATCCTGAATACAATTATTTTGGACACGCAAAGATTACACTTAATATAGTAATTTAATATTCCTTCAGTAACCAGGTGGTTAAATAGAGCGTTGGTTTATCCAACTGTCCTTAAATGCATCAGCCCCGTCTTATCCGCCCCACTCTGTCGGCTGGCTAATAAAGCTAACGTAAACCAGTGTACGCCGTGTCGTCACACGTCAGTTGTTGAGCGTTGCTGAGAGTTGCGGAATGGTCTGTGGGGCGAAAGTTGCTCAGCATCTGGTTGCGTAGGTTTGCTACATTTGGTCACATTTAAGGTACATGAATTGCATGTCGCATGAGCCGATCAAGGATTATAAACTCTGGCTAATTGTTGTTTTTTTTAAACTTATGATTGTATAGTAAATTGTATTTTTTGTCATTTTTAACTAGACAACTTTAGCACGGTACATGGTGAAAATGAATAAAGGACCACCACTTCTGCTTGTTTATTGTTGCCAGATCGATCCCCACTTTAGTGGGCTCGGTTACATTTATGTCACTCACCACGCTAAATAAAGTAGTCGGTTTTTTCCTCGCTCCAGAAGTACGCTTCTTTGCTACTAGCTAGCGTCATGTTTGTTTACACCGGCTTGAGTATTTCTGGTGGGTTACACGTCAGAAGCACGGACAAACTGGCATTTTTGCCGTAGAGACACAAAATAATGTGAAAACGCTGCGGAGAAATCAATGTATTCAAGCAAGGCTCCTTTAGCGAGTGGGACCGAACTGCGCATACAAGTCGTTACAACGTAGACCAAGATTCCTTGCGAATTGAAATAAGCGAAGAAAAATAAAAGAAGACAAAGAAGAAAATAGAGAGCATGCGCACAGCAAAAAACAATGCGGTGTTCAATTGAGGTATTCCGAATGCTTTTATATGCGCAAGAATTCGGGTTTTGAAAGGGGAAACCCAGGGGTCTTATTTGGGTTTTAAAATCCCTGAATAAAAGCACATTCGGGTTATTGCGCCTGTTTACATGGCCTTACAAACGGGTTATTGCCCACATGTAAACGTAGTCATAGTTGGGCTTGTCTCAGCTTGGGCTCTGGTACCAGTCCTCTAGAAGGCTTGGATTCTCTTCTAACAGTCTATTTCTGATTGACCCTTAACCACCCTTGTTGATGCATAGTTGGCATCTTGCGTCACCAACATAGTTGGCCCTGGGCAACCCACTGCTTGAGCATATGGTTAGGATGCCCCAAGGATGCTTCCCTGATGAAGTGTTCCGGGTCATGTCCTGCCGGGAGCAGGCCCCAGGAATGACGGATGGACAAAGTGGCTGGGGAGAGGGAAGTCTGCTTTTTTGCTTTAGCTAGTACAAACTTGAGTACACACTTGCAAAACGTAACAACCATTCAATTGGATTGCAACTTCATTTGTTTCATGAAAGTAATTCCATTGTTGTTAGCAAACAAGTGTGATGTAATGCAATGCTGGCCTAAGAGCGCAGACATAGTGAGACCTGCAGCCTGGGCCTTTTGTGTCCTCCAAGTCAGGCTTTGGCTTCACACAGTCCACAGCTGAACCCTGAGCTGTTGGATTTGGCGCTTGGATCAAAGCAGCACTGCATCGAATTGTGCTCCAGGATATTCATCCACTTACCCAAGCATAGCTGAGCTAATGGGTCTTCACAGACAGAATCATGTGTATACTTTTTAATGATGACGCTGCAATATTCTCTCAAGGGTTATTTTTCAGCCTGAGTAGCAGTCGCAGTCATCTGAACACATTCCCCTACAAAATAATAGCAGTGAGAACTTGAGCATTCCATTGTAAGCTACTCTTTTCCATCCTCTCAAACATACGCATTAGCTCCATATGCACACTTCTTATTCCAATACAACTGATGTAAAATACTTTGATATGAAAGTTGCAAAATAAAAATCTCGAAGCTACATTTTTCTCAGGTTTTTGGCGTGGCTTGGCTTATCATTGAAAGATAAGCACAAAAACATCATGTTATCTGCTGCCCAGTGGTCCTGGATGCCTCATTATCCAAAGAGGTCAGGGGAAATTGGCTGGACCTTTGCTACTAGGAAAGCTGCCATATGAGGCATTCGGATCAGGTCAGCCGTATATTTTAACACAAGCACTGCACTGTTTTCAGCTCAAGCCTTCACAACGGTGGAAACTACAGCAAGAAATAGCAGCAGCACATGATGCGGACAGTGCACAACACACTGATAGGTCGCACATATTGAAAAGTGACTCATGGTGGTATGTAGCAGCTGAATGCCAGAATAAAATATTTAGTTTTCTAGCAGGATCTCACTGCAAGCAGCTGATTGCCATTGCTATTGGACATATTTTTCTTTTACCACTGGCAAGGTATGAGCCAACAGGCAGTATATCAAAAAGTTATTAATATAATCAATAATTCATATGCTAGCAGGGGAAGCCACAGCAAAAATAACCATATGTCATTAACAAATTATGCTTTGCTGCCTACACCATCAGTGACGCACTGTTTTATTTGTCAGATACCAGATTCTACTGCTACAATTTACAGCTTAAAGTGTCATACCGGCAAGATGTGCATATGACACATGATATGATGGTAGTTATGATGATAGTGACTTATCACGGGGAATACTTCTCGTCCAATTACAATGTGTAAACTGCCATCCATTGTATACTGAAACGTGACAATGATGAGAACTTACTATGGCTGCATTTATTGTTTTGGACCATTGTCTAAGTCATGTACCCGCAAACCTTTTAGTCATACCATGAATACCTTCTCATATGTGGTGATGATTCTCCAAAAGTAGAATATAACACAACTCGTTATTAAAGGGAAATTATTTTATTTTGTTTCTGTCATTTGAATGTTTTATTCATAGGTATTGTCTTAATTTTAACTAAAAATAAGTAATATAAGTTCTTTAGAAAAACATGATTTTTTATATATATGTAACTCATAACTTTTCCCATAAAAATTTAGAGCTCCTTTGAATAAACATTGAAACATTGGGCAAGAATAATATTCAGAACCTATACAAGTTTTACTTTTTTTTTCATCGTCTGTCTGAAATTTAATTAAACATTTGAGTTGACACGCGGCTGTTGTGATTTTGGCCTCGACCACAGGTTATTGATCTGAAATAAATTATTAAATGTTTCTACGTACCTGCTGTAATGTGCCCATGTACCCCTAGGGGTATGCATAACCCAGGTTGAGACACACTGCCCTACAACATGAGTAGGCCTAATAATTTTGCAGATTTTGAATGATATGCAGGACAAACATAGTACCTCAGTATAATTAAAATGTTGAATGAGTTGATTTTTGTGAAAACATACACGAAATGAGTTCTTGCACTAAATGCTGGTCTGCTGTTCAGCAGTTTCCTTGAATGACAAGATTTATGCAAGAGAGCCCTTTGAACTAGAGAAAGAAACCACAGTAAAATATGTGGTTATTACATTGTTTACTTCAAACCCTTTGTTGTTGGGTCAGGATAGTGGGTCTTTTGAGGAAAAAAAGGGGAAAGATTTTCGAAATCTTACACAAGTGACAATTAAAGGTTGTGAGATGAATTATCTAATATTCTGTTCAAGTGCTGCCAAATTGTATGCATTTTTTTCATTGCATGATGTTTGTCATGAAATGCATTTTCTGGTTGAAATATGCAGAATGTGGCCAACATTCTTGCAGTGAATAAACGCCACCTTGTTCAATCAGCAGTATGCTTTTTAATGCAATGGAAGATTGATACTGGTAAAGGCTGGTAAACAACTCAATTATGGACCCAAGCAAACACAATCATATGAAGTATTCAAAACATTCTAGCTTGGTGTTGTTCCTATTTCAGCATCCTAATAACGCATCTCTGCATGCTTTGCAAACCAACAATAACTGCACATGGCAGCGTTGACATTCAGTATGTTTGCTGGTGACAAGGTGCTACAAAATGCAAACACTTCATCAGTGCTTGTTTGCAGCTGTCGCAGATGCTGAAGTTTGACAAGTTATTCTGTCTTATTAGTAATAATGTGTGTGGTTGAAAGGGTGGGGTGTGGGGGTGGGCAAGTAGTCAGTAAATTAGGTAGTTAACGTTGTCTGTGCATATGACTGTATTAAAAAAGCAGTTGCTATACATTACTGCTGTGGTTTACATGCGGCTTCCGCAGCTCAAGAAAAACAAAGACATTGTTAAATATACAGAGAATTGCAACCAATAGTGATGCCTAATTAAGAGGACCTTTCTATAGTAAACTTTGGTCTTGTTTGATCAATTAATTGCGATGGCAAGTTTTATTTGAATCCAGTCTACCAAATAAGTAGTGCACAAGGGACAGGAGAAAAACATTGTTAGTTGTCTTGATATTTGTGCTGAAGAGCAAACTATAAATCCCTCTCTTGTAAGGAAAGGTCCACATTTCTAAATCGTGATTCAAAACAAGCGGAGTATGAACAAATCATTGTTTTGACTATCCGTGCAGAAAGATTTTTCTTATGTACCTAAAAATCTGACACTTTCGTTTTTATCTCGGTGTATGAAAGCCAGTTTCATAAATATTGCTTTCAAATGGGTCCTCCAAGCGCAAAGTAAATGAATCATTTAGACAGACAAATCTCCACACTTCACAATGACATTCTGCATGTTTCCAATAGAAACAATTATTCAGTATGCTTGCACACGTCAGAGCTTTTCTTTGCCCCAGGTGTGTAAACACTGATGAAATCACATCTAATTTTGGGGAATGAAGTTGTCTACTGTGCATCATTATATTTTTGTAGCACAAGCTCTGTTTTTTGAAAAAGCACTGCTGTCGTCTTTTGCTTGTTTCATGATATTTGTCACTGGGGTTTTGCCACTGTGTGTAGCAGCAACCCCCTAGCTTCCTGCATTAGCAAGGAATCAGACAGCAATTGTTTGAAATGATTTGGAAAGGTTAATCTCAAAATGTATATTAATCTGTGGTTCTTAACACTAGATCTCAAAATGACTGCTCTGGGAGATCTAGTGGTTTTAGAATTCTAATAGTGCTAGTGTTAACCTGCCAGCTATAATAAACCATAGACTAATTTTGAGAGAGAGAGAGAGAGAGAGAATAATCCTTTTTTAACAATTGTCATTTTATATCACATTTCAGAATGTTTTTTCATAGAAAAACATGTGTATATATAGTAAACAGTTAAAAAAAAAAAAGCAAAGGAGTTGTAAATTGTGTAATTTTTCCCCCGGTAAATCAAATTTTAGAAGAAAAAGCGAATGCTATTTCGATCCAAAACTATCTTTACTGATCTTATTCCATGTCAACAAAGGAGCCACTCTGATGTCACTCGAACAACTCACTCATTCATTGAACTTTTAAGTCCATGGATCGTTTCTGCCTGTATCATTTGAGAATGCAGGAATTGCTTCCCATGAATTGCTATTTGGAGGTATACTGCTGTCCACTCTCATCTTCCCTCATCTTCCAATGGTTCTCAAAAGAGTTGAGGTCAGGGATGTTTTTTTTTCTCTCATTTGAACCAATGGCAGCTTTTATTGTATTTCTTGCAGCATGTGTTGGAGCATTGACTTGTATGAGAATGATTTCATTGCGGTAGGGAATGGTTCTTTTTATATGAAAGCAGGAAATCATGATTAAGAAACTACATATTTGGCAGAGGTCATTTTGACACCTTGAGGCACATTAAAGTTCCATCACAAAGCATAATTCTGGCAAATCCTTGCTGATGTCGCAGCCATGTTGGCACATGGTGTGTATCCAACCATCTACCATCCAAAGTTACAGAACTCCATCCATCTGGATCAAAGTAGCACCACATTCATCAGTGCTTGAAAGTCAGTCTTTATGTATTTCCAAGACCATTGCAAACATGTCTCCTTGTGACATTAGTGTAGGTTGGCCGAAATACAGCTTTATGCATGGCTGCAAGAATTCATGGAGAGTTCCTCAGGAATGAAGAGAATAGCTTTTTAATAGCTGCTTTCTTAATACGATTCATTTGCCTCATAGAAAGTTTCCTGAACATGCCTTTGTCGCAACAAAACCCCTGTGCTCTCTGCGTTACACACAAATTATTTAGCAGTACAAAGACTTTCTTAAGATGTCCATGTAGTTCATTTCTGTCGCAAAGCATTGGACTATTCCAGTTTTTTTCACCAGCAAAACTAGCCTTTTTCCCCCTTCTTTCTATTATGTATAAATACTGTGGGCCCTATTTTCGTGCCTAAGTCTAGCGCAAAGCTGATGTGCACTGGGTTGAGTTTTGTTTCTTTTGATATTTTGCCTGATTAACACAGATTGAAGAGGGTGTTTTGGATCATTGTGCTCTGTTGTGTGATGGAACACAGTCGACTCCCAGGGGAGCGGGGGTTGTGGGCCGGTGGGGTGCCTGGTGGGCCTGCAGTGCCCCGTCCTGCTGCGTTGGGTTGGGGGCGCGGGCCGCGTTGGGGTGGGGGGCGCTCCTGCTCCGGGGTTTGCTCTCCGGCCGGTGGCCTCTGCGGGGCCCGGGGGTCGTCCTTTGGCGCGGCCGCGGCCTGGGGGGCCCTGAGGTGTTGCGCTTGCTCTGTCCTGGCGGGGGTCGACGGCTCCCCTCTTTGGTGGAGATTTTCATGCATGCTAGATCCACCACACCAGCATCTATCGAGACTCAGACACAATTTGTTTCTCCCTCAGGTCATTGATTCGGTGGAGGCTGGTGTCTGTGGATCTCACTCTGCTTCGTCTGTCCTTTCTACCTTTCCTCAGTTTCTCCTTTGGGCCCTTGAGGTTTCCCTGATTTGTTGTTTGGATGTCTCTGGGGTTGGTGAAGGTTAGTGGCCCGGTGGGTGGTGTCTGGTCGGTGCTGGGCTTCGCTTTTCTTTCTTTTCTTTGGTCCCCCTTCGGGTCTCCTGGCGGCCCCGCGACTCTGGCTGGATTTTGAAGTGTTCGGTTTAGGTGAACGGTATGGGAATTCTTATTTTTTTATTTTATTTTTTTCTCACGCACGCACGCACGCACACACACACGCACGCACACACGCACAAACACACATACAAAAAAAAAAAAAAGGGAGAACAATGATGATGACATTTCAAATGATCAATACTGAGATCTCCCAAAAAAGAAAAAAAAAAAAAAAAGGAACGTCTTGGAGGTAAAAAGAGTGTCAGATAAGAGAAATAAGCTTGTAGCTAGGAATCGAAGGTGTGATGATCAATATTGTTAGTGGGTATGCGCCACAGGTACTATGTGAGCTCGAGGAGAAAGAGAACTTTTGGTTGGACCTTGATGAAATGATGCAAAGCATCCCTAGAAGTGAGAGAGTTGTCATTGCTGCAGACTTCAATGGACATGTTAGGCAAGTTTGGTATTCAGGACAGGAACGCAGAAGGACAGATGGTGGTTGACTTTGCAAAAAGAATGGAAATGGCTGTTGTGAATACTTTCTTCCAGAAGAGGCAGGAACATAGGGTCACCTACAAGAGTGGAGGTGAGAGTACACAGGTAGACTACATCTTGTGTAGATGGTGTAATCTGAAAGAGATCAGCGACTGCAAAGTAGTGGTAGGTGAGAGTGTAGCCAGACAGCAAAGGATGGTAGTGCGTAAGATGACTGGTGGTGAGGAAGAAAAAGGTGGCAAAGGATGAAATGGTGCCCTGGAAAGGAGGGGAATGAAGGTAAGCCGTAGCAAGACATATCTGTGTGTGAATGGGATGAACCCAAGTGGAAGAGTGAGGTTACAGGGAGAAGAGACCAAGAAGGTGGATGAGTTGAAGTATTTAGAGTCAACAGTCCAGAGCAATGGAGAATGTGGAAAACAAGTGATGAAGCGTGTGCAGGCAGGCTGGAACAGGTGGGGAAAAGTGTCAGGGGTGATGTGTGATAGAAGAGTTTCAGCTCAAATGAAAGGAAAGGTTTATAAAATTGTGGTGAGACCAGCGATGTTGTTTGGTCTGGAAACAGACACTTAACCAATATTGATCCACATATAAGGCTCATCGGATTAAAGTGCACTGACGGTTTTTGAGAAAATAAAAGGCTTTTTGGTGCGCCTTATAGTGCGGAAAATACGGTAGTTGGCCGCGCACAAGACGTGGACAATTAGAGACTGCCTTGCACACATCACCGTGCGTCCGTGTCTGAAACTCCTCTCCCAATAGTTGTGCTGCGTAGTCAGGAAGGAGCAATGAAAATATTTTTTAAGATGGTAATGATAATAATTCTTTCAATTAATTGATTTCTACAATGATTCAGAGGGATTATCCCACGCTGTTGTCATATTCAAGAATGAAATACGATAACATCCACCACACGTCCGCAGAGCGCCAAATCTGTCTGCCTGTGCCTCAAACAAATCCACCAAAATCACGTTACACTACATATGCCACAAGTTAGACCTAGTTTTACAGAGTCCATAATCTAAACTACTTTTTTCATGTGTGGCTACATGTATGGCTATGAATGGAATAAACCATATTATAAGCAATTACTAAGCCTTAAAGCAGACATAACTAGATACCATAAAAGCCCACAAACTTCAGGTAATTCAGCTTTTGTGTTGACAGACACGGACAGAGGTTTAATTGGCTCGCTTAGGATGACGTGTCACAGTGAGGAAAAAAACAAACAGTAGTGTTGAGCATCTGAGTTCTGTCAAATTGTAAGAGCTGCACCACAAATCGTTCTGAATTGGGTAACTATCAACTGGTTGAGTGACCACATTATTTTATGTGCGTTTAATGTTAGTGTTCTGCCTTTTGAGCATCCAGTCACAAAACAGCTGCCTCAGTTAATGCCAGTAGGGATTTCCTACCTCACATCATTCAATGATGATCCTAGTCAACTACCAAGCAGTGAGTCGCTGTCACTGTTGTTAATTAGCTCAGTGTTAATGGTATCTCCCCAAATCCTAACAAGTGAGCTAAAACGATACATATATGTTCAGCATTGCTCTCATATGGCGTTAGATGGAGAATGTTATCTTATTCAAGTGTAAAATCCAGATTGCCTACACTGGGGGCCTCGGGTGGGGCATCTGAAGATTATGCCAAATAATTTGTTTCATAATGAATTAATTTCAATCGCTGTTTATTAACAATGTACAAAATGTTCAAAGCCTATGAAATAATTAACATCAGTGTTTAACATGAATAAAATGTTAACGCATACACTTGTTTAGTTTAATTCGTTTAAGGAACAAGTCACATTTTGTCCCCTTATTTAGTTTTTTTACACACCCTATGAAAAAAAACATTTTTCCTCATACTATATTTTGTGGTAAATAGTGCCAGCTACTGTGTAGGAGGGTTATAACAATTAGTAGGCGTCTGATTGATAAAAAAGCTGACAGGCTGCATTGCAAGACGTGCGGCGTCGCTGCGGTTATATGTCAATCATTTGGCACCTGCGGGGTCCAATCACATTTGAGCAGGGGCACTTGTCAGCCCGGCCTCCCCTTTGGCTCTGCCAGTGATTGCCGACCAAGAACTGGTTATGAGCATGTAAATCCCTTTTTAGATGGAGATGAAACGGTGGAAACAATTCATATAATGTTTCCGGTAACCAAAATGATCAGTTATTGGTACAGCATTACTACAATATTACCAGCATAAATGTGCACCAAAAAATTGAAAAGATTTACACGCCATCAGGAAAAGTGTTTATTTTGATTATAATGAAATATCAAAATACTGTATACATTTTAATATATATAAATAATCGAATTGTCACGAGTGGAGTGGAGGACCCAAATGCAGGGAGGCAGGAGAACCACGGCAGGGATGCATGTTATACTGAAAACGATTTATTTAACAAAAAACACTAACAGGTGTACTGTACAGGGTGAACAAAACCAACAAATATCTGAAAAGACCAAAAATCAAAGTAACAACAAAACACCGGTGACAGCGACAATGATCCAACCCTGACAGAGGGGAGACTGGAGACTATATACACACACACTAACGACACAACAAGACACACCTGGAGCAAGACACAAGTGGCTGAGGGCACGGATTGGTTGACACGAGGAAGGGCAGGATTACACTCAACAAGACCAAGGGAGACACACAACCAAAAACAGAAACCAAACATGGCACTAATAAACTTTTACCATGCTACTTAGCAACTCCTTATTGTTCAATTAATCTACCATCTTTGCATCTGATTTTTTTTCTTTCAGGTTATGAAATAGATACCAAATGGAGGATGTTGAAATAAGTGTTGGTGACGGTGTCTGCTGTCAGGGAAGCACAGGAAAATGTGTGGGGGATGCCAGTGAAATTTATGCCTGTGATGTATAACTCCACTGGTAATAGTGGTAAAGTAAATGGCTGCAGGTGGGAAATGAGAATAAAGTGTAAATTGGTAGTTTATTTTTTGTTTTAGGTGCTTTCACAAGACTGCAGTTCCTCTTATAAATGATACCCTCCAACTATAACAGCACATAAAAACTCAATCCATTCATTTACTTTTTTATACTGCCTTACCTAACTTAGGGTGAGTGGTGTACACCCTGGACTGATCACCAGTCAAGTGCAGGGCTGACAAAGTCTTACTCATGTAAAAAAATAAACCAATAAAATACAGTATAGTGTCAACGTTTGCAGCATTTTTCTCAAATGTGTGCAAAGCGTTCCCATATTCGAGCAGCCAACATTAAATCTTCTCCACCATTCTTACACACCCTCAGGTCTGTCAGTGTCAGTGCGCTAAATTACTGTATGCTCACAGTGGGCCGGCGTGCCAGGGGGCATATCAGTAACAGTCTAGCACACCAGTAAAATGCAAAGGCCTCACACAGAGACAAAGAAACTCGAAAATATCCACTTCTTTCTCAAGCATGATATCACTGGCAGCAGCAGCACCCTAATCCATTACCCTCGACGCCCACACTGGAAGGGATCTGTGGATGCCTGATAAACAACAGAAACAAAGCCTGAAGACTCTACCCACATTTACTGTATGTTTTCCTGCCGTTATGGCTCAGTGTTTTAAGAGGAGGTGGTGGAAAACATGCCATTATATCCATCCCCTTTTGCTGAGAACAATCTAAGGGTTGCACGACCCTTAGATGCCATTTTAAGAGGCTTGCACCACCAAAGCCTCTCAAAGTCCTCCACCTCCATTTGCTCGCCTTCCTATGTGTTTTTATGCCAATCCTCTCTAACAAATAGGTGCTCAAATATGGATTTGAGTGACATATAATAGCGTGTTCTCCCTGGCATCTGCTTATCAGACCGCTTGAAGCCTTTCAAGATTCCTGAATGGAATTTGATAATGAGTGTCAAACTGTGGAGTGTTTGGAAATGAGGGACAGTTGCGTGAGGGAAAGGAGTTCCCCGCTATGTAGCAGGAGCTAATTACATCTTGTCTCCTCCAGCTCCTGCTGACAAGTGTGATTGCCCCAATGTTTTTTGAACAAATGGAAACAAGGATCGACTTGAGTGCATTTTGATGTTGACAACCAACACAGTAGACCAAAAAGATGTGGAAATAAGTGATGCAGTTAACATTCAGGTTTATAATTAATTCTATAATTAATTCTGTTCTCGCAGGATTACTCAACGTTTCCTTGTTGAATGTTGAACAGCAAGAGGCGCTTTGAGCATTTTTATCTGGTAAAGATGTTTGTGCCATTTTTTTTTCTTCCAATGAGACCGAAGACGACATTTTCATCCGTTGCCGTGATTGGTCAAAACAAATGTGCTAAGATGCCGCATCGTCCAATCAGCTTGGAGTATTGTACAGCAATTCTCTCCTTTCCTAAACGGATCTGCCAAGAGAAGTTGCAGATTGATAATGTGAAGAACTCCCTTGAGAGAATCACAACTATCAATCTGGCTTGTGAGGTTACTTCAAGATATTTCGAAAGAAGAACATGGGGCCCAGGCCACAGGGGTAAGAATAGCTATGGTGGATTTATGGATTTAATCATATGTTTTGCAACAACAAAAAACAAAACAGGCTAAAACCTAGACACTTGTAGGTCTTGCTGGCTGGCTGAAGAAAAGCATTGGCCGGATATTGTGCATTGTGATTGCATGGTGGACTGATTAGTGCTGATGACTTAATCAGTAAAGGGCGATGATTTTTCTGGCGTGCGTTCAATCACCAGTTGGAGTAATTGGACACATTTACTTGTACTTTAATAAAAATTGAAATGTCTTTCTTAATTCAAATGTAATGTAATAATGTATTCAATTCAACTTTTAAATTGCTGTACATAAATGACAAAAGACAATAACTAAAATAATAATATAGTTTACAATCATAGATAACTAATTAAAATGTTATCTTCCAAATAAAATATACAATAGCTCCCTTGGCATAGCATACAGGAGGTGTAGTTGTTTTCCCTCTCATTGCATGTTATATAAACAATGAATAAAAAGATGTGCTTGTTTTAGATCCAGTCGCTCCCGTTGCATACATGAGCGCAAAACCGTCTCCGTCCCCTCCCCCAATTCACTTGCAACTATTCACAGTTCAGTGAAGGCCAAGTAATCCTTTATTGCAAAGCAATTTGAGAGGCAGGCTGTTGAAAGTCGCAATTATTTTATGTTCCATTTAGTACAAGTATGTTCCAACCTTTACCATATGTTTATTTTGTTAGATAGTAACGGCTGTATTAACTTGTATAATGTCAATACATCTAAACATGACTTCTCAAGATATTGCTATAGGCCACATTGTTAATAGCGCAGTAATTAATAGTAATTTCCATAAATCCTCGGTGGCTTGGCAATGAAATGAGCACCAAGCAACAACCTCTGGTGCTCCTTTAGGAATCAGACCAAAATTGGCTGATTTTATTTATGTTCAAATACATTAGCTGTTTGCTGATGTGCTGTAATTTCATTCAGCCACCTACTCAACACAACTAGAATGAAATATTCTTATATTTGGACGCATTTTTCTTGTAATGCATAAATATTAATAACTTAAATATCCCATAAAAAACATTCTTGTTTAATATTTTACTACAATGGGTGTAATCTCAGCGCCTTATTTCCCTGCCAGCTGTTAATGGCTTACGATGCTGCTTAGATCTGTGAAAAGTTCTGATATTTCACATCTTGGTCACTGCTCTTTGGAATGTTGCTGCGTAAACAGTCTGTGCTGACAAATTCACAGCGCCGTTAAATAATTCAACGCACTCTGCAATCAATTCTCCCTGCCAGCTTTTAGAGCTCCAACCACCCTATTGATTTGTGTCGTGCCACCTCATTGGGCGTATGTGTATGTGTGGACACAACCAAATACAGATTTGTTTAAAATAAAATAACAAAAAGTTTGACCAGGGAATTTAGACAATTGATGGCTGTATTATTCAAGTCATTCTGGATGACTGAACAGAATCCAAGGTACTTTTTTCAACTCCATGGTTAATATGGGATTTGAGCCCTTGTTGAATGTCCCTAAAGAGCTTGAAGGCAACTGATTAGTACCATTTAATTATCTATTACAAAAGCTATTAAGAACACATCACTTGAGTAAGAAAAATATTCAATGGAGTGATTCATTTTCTTTCCAATAAGAAAATGTTAAGGATTGTTCCCTTTGAAATTAGTTTCTGAATTTGCTGTCAAAGGGTAAAGACGGAAATTCGTAATCAGTAAAACACTCTCAATGATACATTCAGAGGACATTGTGATTGTACATTGTACTGATTGAATGTAATGCCCGGACAAACATGTGTTAAAAAATACATGCGTGTACATTTCCCCGAATTGCAAAATCCAGCTATGAATCTATAGATAGTATTCACATGACGACCCGACCCCCACCTATCGACCCAGCAGGCCTTTCGTGAGGCAAGCGACCAGCAAGATAACGCAACCAAATGCCGAGGAGCGCTGGTGTTGCTTACTACAAGTTACTTTGATTCATTCCGGATTTTCACGAACCGCTTCACACGGTGCACACGGGTGCAAAATTGGGCAAACAAAGATGTGAAATAAAACTTCTAGATAGTATTCACATGCCGTCATTTGCCACACATTGTGTGCCGGTCCATGGAATGTTGAATGGGAACGCCAAAGGAGTGTCATTACATCGATACATTGAAAGGATTTCCAACCGACAAAGTCTTCCAAAGTGTGTTCTGTCCATTTAGGTTTTTAAGGTAAGTGTCATTGTAAGATGGTAAAAATGCTTTTACCATAATACGATTGTGATATACAGTATGTAAGCCACTAGCCGTGGCTAGCTCTGGCTAAAAATAGATTTTTGATCAAGATGTTCGATTTTGAGATCTTTCCAAATACCCTCCTTCAGGTCTCTTATTTTCCTTTCCCAGCAGCCCAAAAGTTGAAATTGTTGTTAAAATGTACAAAAATAAGTGATGAATAAACAATGTTGTTGTTGTTGTTGTTTTAGTTGTAGCATGCTAGCGCTAGTAGCTAGGGCATTCAGGGGAATTAGCTACTTGGTTTAAAAATAACCCGAGATTCTTCACCTCAAATTCACAATTGATAAATGCACATAGCAACAAATAAAATACATACAATATATACATAATACAGAAGACGCAAGAATGTCCGTGTTTTGAGAGCCATCCTACCTTAGAGCAAGTCGCCCGTTACTGGCAATATCGGCAAATGTTTGTAATCTAATCGATTCACAAATCAAGCGTTTCAACGTGTACCGATGCAGAGTGTTGAGCTAAATCTTCTGCATACGTCTTGCTTACACAAATAACGTTAGAGGAAGCTGGGGTGATATTTGTCAATAACAAAATGACATTCGGTGTAAACTTAATAGAAGCAAAGGTGACTTCACTGGAAAGTTGCCCCACCATGAGGGGTGGGCTCGCTAGCCCGTGACGTCAGTGAATACTATGTATAGCCATCCATTACTGCATAGCTTTTCCTGGGCTAAGTGGTACATCCATCCATCCATCCATTTTCTTGGCCGCTTTTCCTCACTAGGGTCGCGGGGGTGCTGGAGCCTATCCCAGCTGGCTTCGGGCAGTAGGCGGGGTACACCCTGAACTGGTTGCCAGCCAATCGCAGGGCACACAGAGACAAACAACCACACTCACATTCACACCTAGGGACAATTTGGAGTGTTCAATTAACCTGCCATGCATGTTTTTGGAATGTGGGAGGAAACCGGAGTACCCGGTGAAAACCCACGCAAGCACGGGGAGAACATGCAAACTCCACCCAGGAAGGCCGAAGCCCGGACTCGATCTCACGTCCTCTGCACTGGGAGGCGGACGTGCTAACCAGTCAGCCACCGTGCTGCCTAAGTGGTACAAAAGAAGTCTATTTTTTTTTTTTTAATGCTCAATGACATAATGATGGAATGAATCATTGCACTTTAATTTGACACATCGGATTCTGTTTTTAATCTGGGAAAAAGGAAATGTTTGTAAAGGGGCAGGAAGGTGATTATTTAAATGGTTCTGTATGTCACATTCATTATAATAGAAGTTGAAGTAGGGGCAGTAAACTACAGAACGTAGTAGCTACTAATGATTGTGAAATGCAGTGAGTGACCCTTGCTGAAAGTTCAGTCATCAGAAGAGAAGAGAAAAATCCAATCTGTCTTGAATAACATGTTGTTTGGGTGATATTGTCGTGATATTGTCTTCTTACACAGTAATGGGCAATGTACTGTATGTACTGGGTATGTACTGTAGTGCTTTTCAAATGCATAGATAGTACATGTAATGTGAATTTCCTCTAAGCAAATGTGAATTGGAGCCATTATTTATGACATTAAAAAAAATAAGTACATCTACAATACATGTTCAACTTCTCTACAACTCCGAAAAAGTACTCCTTTGCAAACCCCAGTAGTACATTTCATTAAATATTTGATCACCACATTTTCCAGCTGTACTTGCAGAAAAGAGAAATGGGGCGCATTGGTAGCACGTGCAGTTCAGCTAAGTGTGCCTGCCTGCAGTCTCTGCAGCTTAGAATCAAGCAGGGCTTTGCTAATGTCTGAGACCTGATAGCGGGGTTGTTGAGATCTTGACATTTTTGGATGTGCATTGACGCTGACCACAGCAGACAGCTAACGTCTCCATGTGTGAGCAAAGCAGCCTTTTCGTGTGAGGATGACTTTGGGTCATGCCGATAGAAATAAGGAGAAACTTGGATGCTTTTGGTGAAGAACATGAAATATATATAACAATGAGTGGACTAGCTGAAAGTTTTAAAACTGTGGTTTTGTACAACATCAGCTTTGTGACTGACCAATCACTGAGACGGGTGGCTGGCCTTCTCATGGTCCATCCTGGAGGCTCCTTAGGCCTGGGGGGGGGGGACTCGACACCTTGTGTGGGGGCTGCCACGGTCAATCTGGGCCGGGGGTCTCTGGGATGGCACTCCTTCATGTGGCCGTGGGCTGTCTTCCCTCTCAGTGTGGATGAGGTCCCTTTGGGGAGTGCTTTTCCTCACATGGTTTCTCTGTGCCCCGCAATGTCTTTTTACATAGTTCTCAGATTTGAAATGAGCTAAATTGTCATGCAGCCCAACCATCCCCAGAGGCCCCTTAGAGCTTTTTGTCAGCTCTCTTCACATTGTCACTCAATGAAGCAACTGATCTTTTTGAAACTTGTGTGTTTGTCTGTCAGTACAGATTTTATATTGATTTGGGCACTTCACGGCAAGGCTGGTATATTTGAGGTGCAAGCTCAAATACAGGTACACATTCGGGCCTGTGTGTGTCAGTCATCTGTTTTAAAGGTGACATATTATGTATTTCACAATTTGAAACAGTTCATAATTGCCTTGAAAGGTGACAACACCAAAATAGACATAACCACGACGACCCGGGGTGGAGATAAGGCAAGCGACAAAATGAGCAGCTATTCAATATGTTGTTTTACATAGTGTTGTTGTTGTTTTAAGTGACAAGCAGCAGATCTAATATTTTTTTAATGTTTTATTTATCAGAGAGTTTTCCCCCATGCAAATGAATAGCGCTTAGATGCAGCCACCAACGTCTAATTCAGTGCTTTCTGGCGGGCCACTAGGCTTTTCTTGTCCCACACCGCTTGGTTAAGCCTCAAAGCCACTCTCCCCACAGCGTGTGTCTTGGCTGCGCGTCTTGCAGTCGTTTATGTGTTATCATTGTTTCTGCCCAATCAGATTCCAGCTTCCATTGTTATGTTTCGGTTCTGTGGGGTTGGGTTTTGTTTGAGTTTGGATGTTCTTGTCTTTGTCTGTAGGTGCGTTTCCATTACCCTCAGTTTTGCGCAAAAGGCAAATTGCGCAAAAGCAAGCTGGTAATGGAAACACATGATTTTCGAAAGAACTCTCAAAAATTGCGAAAAGTTTTTTACGCTCTCATGAGGTGGTTTTTGAGAGGTGTCGAAATAGAAGTATTTCACAATAGTGTAATGGAAACACTTTTTGCGCATTCCCTGTAGTCATGTTACCCCCGCCCGGTCACGGAGGAAAGGAAGTAGGAAGTACGGGGCCACACGCTTTCGTGTCGGAGCTGCCTCCGGAGGGGATAAAAAGTATTTTTAAGCACAAAACGATTCACTTAGGAAGCTAATATGCCGTCGTTCAACGCACGTCCCATATCGTTGCATGAGAAATTGCAAACGGGCGACATACGACGCACGTCGTCGTTGAAATCCATCCGTCCGCACACACACCAACCCCAAATGGCCAAACCCGTAAGATGAGGGGAGGGAGATGTTTTTAAAGTAATATTAACAACTCCGGGCGTCTGTCTTCCGTAAACATCATGAGCACCTCCTACAGAACTGCGAGATCCCGTGAGACAGGACATTACAAGAATTGCGCCTCAGAAGCGAAACACCGGCAAGTGGAAAGTGTACTTTATCAAAATAGTACAATATCGCTTTCATTTTTGCAAAAGCTGTAATGGAAATGCAGCTTGTGTAATCAGTGTTATGTGTTCCTTGTCTCATCATGTATAACCATTTCCACCTGTGTGTCTTCCCGTCCCCGTGTTGACCAATTATTTCCCACTTGTGTCTCACCCAGGTGTGTCTTATGTCAATCAGTGTGTGTGTGTGTGTGTGTGTGTGTGTGTGTGTGTGCGTGTGTGTGTGTGTGTGTGTGTGTGTGCGCGTGTGTGTGTGTGTGTGTGTATGTGTATATAGTCTGCTGTTTTTCTTCAGTCTGCGTGGGTGCTTTTTCATTGTTGTGTCGCTGTCATGGTTCCCCTGTGTTCAGTTAAGTTTAGTTATTTCCTTGTATTTGTTTGCTCTTGTTTTGGATTTTGTTTTAACTAGTACCTGGATTGCCTTTTTGTTTTTGTCTTATTAAGCAACCTATTTTTGAGCACATCTGCCTCCTCACTGTGCCTCCTTGGACTTTGGTCCTCTATCTCGCCTCAAACCCCGACATCCATGCGTTGCTATATCAGTGTTAAAGTTTCCAATGACTTGAAAATCCAACTTGAAGTACACGTAGGCCCTGAAACAACATGATAGACTTTTAAAAAAAAATGTAAGACCCTGAACCAATCCGATTACAAGTTGAATACACAGAACGTAAAAACAATAGCCTGCTGGAAGGCCTTAGGCGACATCATAATTTTTCTGTCCTCTGATTGGTTCAGAGCTAATCGAGTGGGATTTTATTACAGTACATCAGTGATGTCCAAACTCTGTCCTCAAGGGCCGGAGTCCTGCAGGTTTTGGATGTTTCCCTGCTCCAACGTACCTGTTCCAATGAACAGGATCACTTTCAGGCTTATACAGAGCTTGCTGATGAGCTTCAGGTGTGTTGGAGAAGAGAAACATCCAAAACTTTCAGGACTCTGGCCCTCGAGGACCGAGTTTGGACTTCACTGCAGTACTTGAAGCGGGTAAAGGACATCGAACTGTACATGATGGAAAATTTATTTTCAAGGCGGACTTTTCAAAGATAGAAAAAAATAGACATAGTGAGGATTATTTGGACAACACTTGTTGCTGCCTAGCTTGTTTCAACTTTGTAAAAAATGTATTTGCCTCTTTTGCAGTGGCAACAACTATGTACTGTAGCTTCCTTACCAGAGCAACATATGCTAGCAAAAGAGAATGGAGTTCACCTATAAATAAGCATCTCTGATGAGGTATGATGTATTTTATTTTTAAAGTTTTGTTTATACTTGATGAATGACTGTGAACTGTGTTACACGGTTGTGACGAGGTTTCAGTTGACTGTTGTAATGGAGAAAACCAGATGGACAGATTTTGTAATAGATGTAAACAGTTGGCAGTGATGAACAACTCTTCTGCTAGCGTTATTTTGTTGTGAGCGGCTCGGATTTGGCAATCACCGTATGCGATCTCTTTGAGACGGTGACGCCTCACAAGCATTTAGCTTCGCGGTTAGCATCCCAAAATATACCACTTTGTAAACAGTTTGACTGTTTTATTTTATTACCAAGCAGTGTGGCTACTGTTTTCCGTTCTGTTTCGCTAGCCACCCAGCCTTTTTACCAGACAGAATTTCAGATGATTAAAGATTTTGGTGGTGCTTTTTGTGTTTTTCATCAACAAAAATGTTTTTTCAATTTTAGTTTATTTTGTCAGTTCTCGTTAATCTTGGCTCAGCCACCGGGATTACACCTGTCAATTAAAATTATTAGCAGTGTAGTGTATGACATTGCTAAACACAAATACCCACCACCTCCACATCGACAACTTAGCAAAACATTGGAGTATGGGTGAGTTGCCAGAAGCTAACACTAGTAGTAGTGGGCTAATGCTAATTTGTGGTAATGCTGTAACTGTGTTTACCTTTTGGCTTTGACATGAAAGTGCTTCAAGCAGTCAAACATTGGATCTAGTGATAACCCAATTCACAAATTTACGAATGGCTTGCTTGCAAACACATTTTCAGATATCATTAGATTAAATTGGTGTTTAATTTCACACTTTTAACATTTGCAATCAGGAATCTAGTGTGAAGGCAGCTACTGATTCTGCAAGTTAAGTATGAATAGGGAAACGCCCAAAAAGTAAAGCGGTCCACCACGATCCATGATGCTTCCATTAATTGGTTGATGCAGTTTAAGTAAAGTATACAAGCAGGTAATGTACGCATGCACACATGTGCTGTCTGGACAGATGTGTTGTGTGTCAGGATGTTTCTACTTCACTGAGTAGTATGATATCCTTCATTACCCCTTTTCCCCTCTGCATTTGTTCCAATGGGAAGAAAAATGAAGCTAAATCTGTTTAGAGGGTAGGCTAATGAGGAAAAAATGGAGGGGCAGGACAATGTGATTAACTGTTGCTAAGAAGCGTTATTCCAATGACAACAAATCAAGTGTAAGTCGCCAACAATCTCTCAATAGTGCTAAGTAAGCCCTTAAAAGGGCCCAAAATGAAAGAGCTGTCCCAATGGTATACAAAAGCAGCTTCAGCCGCTCCATCGACTACAATACCGTTGTTTAAAATTTCTACGACATACAGAAGCTTTATATCAGAAAAGAAAAGTATCATGGACATGAGGGAAAACATGTTGATTTAAATAAAATTTGATGATTGAAACTCCGCATAGCCACAAAATGACCAAATGCTGGCTGTTGGAGAACAGAGGGCCAACATGTTTGGACTAATTTTTGAACAATAAAGCTTAGATTGTGTATTTGCATATTATTTAGAGCTGTCAAACGATTACATTTTTTAATCCGATTAATCACTTTTTAGAATTTTGATTAATCACGATTAAACACTTAATAAAAAAGGCTTTTTTATCAATATTTTTTGCCTGCCGAATTTAAAGAGCACCGGTTCTGTGTTAATTCTTTTGACATTTAATGTTATGAGGATGTCTTCAACATTTTTTTTGATCCACTGTTTTCTCTTTTTCTAATCAATGAATTACTTGCATAATTTAAAATGGGGAAAAAATGACCCCAATATTTTGACATGAACAAATATTTTAAATGTCATACGCAAACATTTATTAAATGCTATACTTTAATGCATTTAATTATGTTCATTGCTCAAACAACCTGTGCTACCTTAAACGTAGCCATCCGCTGTCACGCTAAAGGATAATCTATGGTAAAAAATAATAGTGCGATTAATTTGCATTAATTCATGATTAATGCGATATTTTTTTGTGATTAATTAATCAGTTAATGCTTTAACTTTCACAGCACTAATATTATTTTAACCAGGCTCTGCCATTAATTGGCGACCAGTGCAGGGTGAACCCCGCGTCTCCCCTAAAGTCAGCAGCAGTTGGCTCAAGCTCACAGAGAATAAGCAATATTTCACTGTCCAGGTTCGCATAGAAATCAATGTTTTAGTATTGTATTCATTTGTGCTGAGCTTAGTATACCTCGGCCATGATTGACATGTCAATTAAACTTCAAACATTGCATTATTGAATTGTATTATTTTTATGCCAAATTAGAATATTAGTAATTCATCTTATTTGTACCATGTAGTCTTTAAATTATTGAGTTCTATCTGAAAGGCTAACAATCTAGCCATCCATTCCAGCTTCTATGCCATTTAAACTCACTATTGTCACAGGTGTTCTGCGAGCGAGAGATGGAGAACACCCTGGGCTGCGGTAGATTGACAGGATGTGCCCAATTTGGCAGCAAATCTGTACCTTTTTAAGGTGAAGGGAACATCTCCTAATGAGAAAATAATCATTATTGGAGTGTATATTTTTGCAGACCGTGTTTTTGAAGATGTACTTCATCACCAAATGACCATTTGCAGGAAGGCTCAAAAGAAAAGAAAATTACCTGCTTAGCTTGGTAGTAATATCCTCTTTGTGTTTCTAGGTTAAGCTAATATTTTTGTAAACTAACGAGACGAAAAACATTCATGTGGTCACTTTTCTATTCTGTTTTTATTTTTTTTATTACAGCTTTTCTTGTGCCCTTTGACAGTGAACCAAAACTACTGATCTTAAATGGTCAACTGGATTTTATGCTCATCTTTGATCAGCTAACATTGTCACTTTGACAGCTCAAATATTAAAAAATGAAATGAATACAATTAAAATTGCCGCTCTTCACACAATCAATATGGCAGCTGTCATGGAACTATTGATCACTCTTAATTTAATGTGTTTGAGTCACTGAAGGCTTTCTGATTTCTTTCCAAGCTTTGTTAAAGTCGAGTAAATCTGAGGCATGGCAGGCTGTCATGACAGCAGGATGATAGATGGTGGGCTGAAGCTGAGATCTTGCAGGTTAGACAGCTCCCTGAGCCTTTCATCCCACACTCTTTTCAAGGATGTGATGGCGCCGCCTCTGTTTGCTGGATTTTGTTCACCAGAAATTGTTTTTTTGTTCTTTGAAACTTTTAAAGATGCGTTAGAGTGGAGTGCCACATGTACACGCCAAATATGGGCGAGACGGCAGCCAATGCGGTAAACTGAAAGCAAGAAATTGTATGTTCTTGTCCCCCTGTTGAGGCTCTTGGCTCTTGGATTTTCCAAGCAATACTCAGCAGAATGAAATCATACATTAAAAAAAATAGTCATTCCCCCCTGCCAGCATTCCCTCAGTAGACCTGCCAGTGCCCACTAATTAAACAGCAGAAATTAATTTGTATGAGATTTTACAAATGAAGCAAGAGAAGGCGCCAGAGAGAGGCAGACTGGTGCTTATTCTGAATGTGCTTGCTGATTACCAGCAGTGGCTCCCATTGCTTGCAGAGGGATTTCCAAACTTTAAGTGCAAAAGGATGAACTGGAGCAAGTATAAAAAGGTATGATTCCTAGAACGCTTCCTCTGGGAAATGGCTGTGTTTTCTTGGGCAGGGATATTGAGTTGGATCTGAGTTCATCTTCACCTAAAAGCAGCTCCTGTACAACCAAAGAGATGCACAGCCTTGTGGATTTGGTGTGTTCAGCTGTAAAAGTCAAGTTGAAGGGCAAAGCCCACTGATCTTCAAAATGATAAGACCTTTTTTTTGTTACTTGCTTATTTCCTTTGTTTATTGGTCATGGTTTGAGGGGGTTAATAAATGTGCTGTGCAAATACAGTACCTTAAAACGCATCCCTTATCTCGACTGTGCAGTGCTAAATATGATTCACAGCATGGGTAATACTAAGAACTGATAAGACTGCACGACAACTTCAATTTTCTACTACTTATGATACCTACTTACATAAAAGTCAAGGCATTAAAAAAGCTAAGCTACAGATCAAGTAGAAATCATTTAAACCAACACCATCTTAAGTCTAGCGTAAAGCGTAGTCTAAATGTGTGCATGGGTGGAGAAAGGTAAAACACAGCCCCTAACAGGGCAGATTAGTAATGTGCTGCCACAGAAACTGCGATGTGCCTGCTTTTATGCCGAGCGCCTGTCTACGAATAGAGCCTTTAACATCTGTCCCTGATAAAATGCATAGTAGATATAAAAACGCACATTATGCCTTTATTTCATCATCGTCCCATCCTTTGGCATGGTTGTATAACCTCTTTCTCAAATCTAAATGAAAGACCGGTGAAGAAAAACAAGACGTCATTGTAAACTCGTAAAAGTTAAATTACTTTGTTTGTATAAGCGAAGTGCGCATTACGTTTGTGCATGCGTGAAAAACAAGTAAAAAAAAAAAACTTGCCCCAAACAAAGCCATCATTTGAATGGCGGCGAATGGAGTGCTGTACACATTAAAGCTTGCAAGCATTGTTTAAACGACTTTCAGCCTTAAGTGACAAAACGACAGGTGAAATTGGTGCCATTTTTAACTGTCCTAATGGAGTTTATCGGCAAGAAAACACCATTGCAAAGCTCGAGAAGACAGAAGTGTACGTTTTGTAAACCTTCGTTCACTCTTCCCAATTTCCAGACCGAAAAGAAAGAACCAAACGGGCGCATAAGAGGCTAAAATGGATTTTTTTTTTTACACATTTATTTTGTCAATATCCTGAAAGCGAGGGAACAGACAGAAGCATCACAAAGCTTGCTATTGGACGTACATGTAACCAAACTAATGGAGTGACGGTCATTTAAGAACCTGCTTCTAGCCCCAATTGACCCCTTCAGTGAAGAAAGCTCCTACCCGTCTCTTGATCGCATCCCGGTGTTGTGTCCCGGTAAAGTGCACACATTCAGTCAAATAATAAGCACTTAACTTAACTGTCGTGTCCCGGTAGAGGGCAGTCAGTAACGACATGCTATTCATGTTTAAAATACATTCAATGAAAAAAAAAAAGAACTTTCCAATGGTTGAAATGTTCCAAATCAGCGCTTCCCCCGTTAGACTCCATTAGTTTTCAATGACAAGTTGGTAGCAGGCTACCAGCCGGCCTACCCATAATGCACCGCGCTGCTGAGATGCGGACTTCGCTTATTGCATTTGCAGAATTGTCAGTGATTGAGATGATAGTTTGGAACCAAGAAGCCATTTGGTTTGGCTCTGGCAGTGCTGAGGGGGTTAGAAAGTCCTAGGGAATTGTGGTAACAGGTGATCACACATTATTGCTGAAGATACTGTACAAGAGTAGAAACCTTAAATGCTCCTGCTCTCAGAAAAAATGGCTCTGTTACAAAGAAATTCTAGCATGAGGTGATAGATTCTTTAAATGGAAAAGATTTTGAAAAAACAATTCTCAAAGATTCACCAACTTATGCCAGTCCCATTAATTGTTAGTCCTTTTGATCAAAGAGAAAATGGTTTTCACCAGGGTTTATAATAATATCCATCCATTATCGGAACTGCTTTTCCTCACAACGGTGGTCTTCAGGTAGTAGGCGGGGTACACCCTGAACTGGTTGCGGTCCAATCGCAGGTCACACACAGATGAACTCCCATTCACACTCACAATCACACCTAGGGACAATTCTAGGGACAGTGCCCGGAGAAAACCCATGCAGGCACAGGGAGAATATGCAAACTCCACACAGAAAGACCGGAGCCCAGATTCGATCTCACGACCTCCGCAATGGGAGGAGGACACGCTAACCAGTCAGCCATTGCGCCAAAGATTAGAATTGTTAGGGAATTTTAATTATAGCTTTTTCTTTTCCTTTTGAGTTTTGTTTTAAAATGTAGTTAGTTTTAATTGCTTTTCAGAGTGCTTCTGTTAGTTTTTATTTATTTATGTATTTATTTAGTTTTAATTTAGCTTTTATTAGTTTTAGTTTCTAAAAAAAAATTGTTGTTCTTGTGTGCAATGTTTGAAAAACACATTACGGTAAGTACTGTGTAAAAAAAAGCTTACGGAACATAATGTAAAAACATTTTAACAACAGCCATGCACAAATGCAGATACTGTATAACAGTCCACAGACTTTGAAGTGCATTAAGTGTAATGCATGATACTGTTTTATTAAGTTGGATGCATCCAACTTTGGTTGATGATCTCTCTTTCCACCCCATGTTTTCCAAGTTGTTAACTTTCTAAAGTGGATTTGTCACTTGAATTCCTATTGGGAAGTCTTAAATCTGGTTGTAATGTGTACTTTTCCCCCCATATATGACCCCAAAAAATTCACCAACCCCAGAAAAATCTAAAATCTTGTTAGAAAAAATCTAAAATCTTGTTACCTACTATCACATTTCGGGCTGAGTTATGTGACAAAATCCCGGGAGCCTGTCAAAGCCCAATCGAAACATGCACGCCTCGAAGCGATGTCATCAGGTCACAACCAACAGCAGCTAGATAACGTCTCTTCTCTGCGACACCATTCATAGGACCACAACTCCTAAACGACTGTTCAACCTTCCTTCTTCTGGCTAATGGCCGTGCTGTCATGCTGCCAAAATAAATATACAATAAATTATGTATAAATTTTACTCAATTTAGAATGGGACCAATAGACTCAGTTTCAGAAGAATATTTACACTTGGAAGAGAGTAAAATAAAGAATTGAAAAAAAAAGTCACTCAAGGGTTGAGGAATGAACTCTCTCGACCTTCAGTTTGGGAGACAGTTGATCTACTCCAGCCACGTAGCGCCTGCTGTGTGTTACTATATCGCTTGGGTTAGCTGGAATCTTCCTAACCAAAAACAATGTCTTTTTGTCTCTTATATACAAGCAAACAGGATGAGGTTCATAGCTCAGGTGGTAGTGTGGCAGTCTCCCAAGCTGAAGGTCGTGAGTTTGTTCCTCATCCCATGAGTGACTTTTATTTTTTTCAATTCTTTATTTTACTCTCTTCCAAGTGTAAATATTACTCTAAAACTGAGTCAATTTGGTCCCACTCTAAAGAAGAATCAAATTTACTCTAGAGTCAAAACTACTCTATACTAAACTAAAACTATAGAATTGACTGTAGCTACATTTAAAATGAACCCCAAAGTCTCATGAATTAAATTAATTGACAAAGATAAAAAACAAATCATTATAATTATAGTTATACATCTATACATCCATCAATCTTCTACCGCTTATCTGAGGTCAGGTTGCGAGGGCAACAGCATTAGCAGGGAAGCTAAGACTTCCCTCTTCCCAGCCACTTCAACCAGCTCCTCCAGCGGGATCCCAAGGCGTTCACAGGCCAGTCGATAGACATAGTCTCTCCAGCGTGTCCTGGGTCGTCCCTGGGGCCTCCCGTCAGTGGGACACGGCCGGAACACCTCTCCAGGGAGGCGTCAAGGAAGCATCCAAACCAGATGCCCAAGCCAGCTCAATTGGCTAATTATAGTTAGTTCACTCTTATTCTTTCAAAGTTGTCATTATTTGTGTAACACATTAACTGTAGAAACACATGCAGCAACCTTTACATAAAACATTTTAGTGGCTGATGGAGATCATATTTGGCCTTCCCGGTCCGTTGAATTCATAAGTGTACATTATGAGCAGGTGTATGCACATTTTTGAGCTTCTCTAAAGCTTTTAGTGTAGGCTGACAGGGTAATCCAATAAGAGTCTGGTCTCAACACAGTGAAATGCAGGGATGAAATCGTTGTGGGGTGGGGATGGGTGAGGCACCGTGCCTCTTGCCCTCTGCCTGTAAGGAAGGATGAGAGAGGCAGACGGAACTTCGCAGACACCACAACAGGAAGGTTAACCTCATTTCTTTGTGCTGAGACAACCTATCCACCTGTCTCCCTCTCCATGTCTCTGCAGTGCCAAGCCGACACACAGGAAAGACTTGTGTGCACTGACTATGCCGGCTTGTACATTATTTACAAAGCTTCTGGGTGGAAGCTACACACGTAACCACCCACCCAACTCCAACACACACACACACACACACACACCTAATCCCCACCCCATTTCTCTTTGTCTCAGCAAGTCAACTTCAACAACTGAAACACTGCCTTGTTTTGTGACCGCTGATGCCATATGCCTCATGCCATGTGAGTACTGTACTCCGGAGGATTGAAATTGTACTCAAGTAAGGGTGTTGCTATTTTGCCACTAAATAGACAAAATGATTCAAATGATAGTGTGAAAAGGATATCTTTTAAAAGTAACAAATTAAGGCAAATTCAGAAATTGTAATCTGAAATTGAAATCTTAATCTAACAGAGTAACTCTTAACAAAAATACTCAAGACAAAGTAAAAAGTACTAAAGCATTAACACTACTGTGACAAGTACAAATTATACATGTTGCTTTAATCTAAGTAATAGAGTAAATGTAGCTCATTACAACTCACCTCTGGTATTACTCATTTTGGAGATGTGAGATGATCTCATGCTACCAACCACTAACTGTACCTGGTGCGTGAATGGTCAAAGTGTTGTAATCAGAGCTGGACTTCGGGGTTCAAAGCCGGAGCTTTCAACCCCTGCTCCCTCGGCATCAATTACATAACAGTATAGTAAAATATTCATAACACACTACCAGGCTGGACTCCTGCCGACTCGAGAGTGCTGAGCTAACACTTTGCCGTTAGCCACTCAAAGACTGCAGGGAAGATGAAGAAAAGGCTAAAAGTTTAGGGGCTGAAAACATGAAGCCAATTACAGTGGACAAATAAATTATTCCCTCATGAACAGGGCAACCAGCTATACAAGGACTACACAAATGAAGTTGGTTGGAATATTCTATTAAATTAGATTACCTTCATACTTGTGCTCTTTGTGTGTGAAAATAGAACAATGATAAAGCAGTTCAAACAAAGCACTAACACAAGCTAGCAAAAAATACACTAGCCACAAGATTGTAAGAGATTGTCGCTGTCCATTAACAACAATGTCACATCTGCACCTGTTCTCCAGTGCAGCAAATTTAAAAGGCTTTTGCAAACAAATGGGATTATAGGTATGTATTTATCATTCAGTCATGTTGCTTGTATTTCAAAATATGAACACAGATTCACAGTAGGTCTAATCTATAAATCAGTCATCTGTTATTCTGTCTGTATAATAAATACTTTCAATGAAGACCGACAGCAGAGAGTAAAATGACGTCTTCCACCAAGATTTCACTGTAATAAAAGCATTGAAGTGATATTTACATTATAATACATGCACCATTCAAGAACCAGGCAGCTATAATAAATACAGCATAGCTGTATAGAGTATAGCTTCAAGCTGACTGCTCAGCATGCTGAAAGATGCATAATCTTACTTTTCAAATCATTAGGGGGAAGTGGAGAGCAGTGAGACCTCCTCACCACTCAGAAGAGTCCTAATTATGGTTTTATGTGACTATAATGATAGAGAAAAGAACCGGAACCTGCTGGCTGAGCCATGCCGTGTGAGAGCACAACCTTACGTTTACTTATTAGTCAAAATGCTTTTGGTGGGTTCAAAAGATTACAAGTAATGCCAATAGAGTGGTTGCTGTCTGGTTTTGCTGACTTTTACGCTCTGCTAATCCACTGGATGAAATTCAGAGACTAGTTCAGGGTTGCGGGTGAGCTGGAGTCCAGCTCGCATTGGACGAAAAGTGGGTGCACCCTGGACTGGTCGGCAGTCAATCGGGGGGAGCATACAGCACTTTATTTTTGTTACTAGCACAAATCCAGTGCTGAGCTATACATGACTCTTTAAGGAGGCGGGTTAGACCGGGTGTTTGTAATGTCGCAGATGCATAATCAAAAAACTGCTGTGCCATTTTGGGCGTGAACACAGCTGACTTCATTCACCACCAATCAAAGTGCAATTAAAATATGTAACAATGATGATAATAATATAATAATAATATAATTGTCACGTTTTGGTTTTGTATGGGTTAGGGTTTTGTTTATTTTGGTGTGTTTGTTGTGTCTTTCTGTGATTGGTGTTTGTCTTGTGTTTCTGAGTGTTTCCCCTGTCTCATTATGTCTGATTAGGTCCACCCGTGTGCCTGTTCCCTTCCTAGTGTGTTTGACTAATCGGTGCCCTCTTCCTATTGTGTTACCCATGTGTTTCTCATTAGTGTTGGTGTCTTTAGTCTGTTGTGTTTGTCCAGTCGGTGTGGGATCAGTTGTCTACATCAGGTGTCGAAGTCCTGTGTCGTTTTCCTGTCTGGGAGTCTGTGTTTCCCGTCACGTCAAGCTAAGCCTTGTCACAGTTTCAGTCTAGTTGTCTACGTCTCAGTCTAGTCGCACTCTTCACAGTCTAGTCGTCCTCGTCACAGTTAAGTTCTCCACGTACCTGCTAAGTTCTCCACGTACCTGCTAAGTTCTCCATGTTCCTGCTAAGTTCTACATATTCCTGCTAAGTTCTCCACGTCCAGCCAAGCTTCCCAAGTCAAGCCAGTCCAGTCATGGCAACCAGTCTCCTCTCGCTCAGACCAGTCACAGCAACCACTCTTCTCTCGCCCAGTCCAGTCATGGTGACCCGTCTGCCCCTGTCTCCTCCAGTCATGTCTTCCCCAGTCCTCATCCTCTCACCCGTCCCCACTTGTTTCAATACAGTTTCTCCTTTCATGACAATAATGATGATGAGTTCAATTAGTTTGAAGAGGGTTTAATGCATTTTGTCATTTCATTCGTGATTGAAACAAAATGACGTCCTGGCACGTCAGCATTGCTCAGCATCTGTCTGCCTGTGTCCCGATAAAGTCCCGTTAGACCAGCTGTTAACCTACTGCGCCAGACTTTGACGTGGAATTTACAGAACTGCCGAGCCACTGATAAGGCACTATTTCAGTGCACTCTATTTACCATCTAATCACCACTGAAATTAGGGTATTATGAACCTAAACAACCAATTAACTGGTCTACAGAAGTCGTCCATCCATTTTCTAGAGCGTGTGTGCTTATTAGGGCTGTGGGTATGCAGGCACATGTTCCAGCTGACTCTGAAAGCTGGAGTGTGCTCTGGATTGGTCGCCAGTCAATCGCAGAGCTCAAATAGACAAATAGACACCTCCGGACAATTTAAAGGCGTCAGTCACCCTCACATGTTTTGGGAATGTGGGAGGAAGCCGAACTGTCCGGAGAAAACCCACACAAGCACGAGGATAACATGCATACTCCACAAAGGATACAAAATTCCAACACCGAACCTTAAAACTGTGAGGCTGACGTGCTCGTCACTGCACCATCATGATGGGACAGTCAAAGAGGTATTGGACAAAATATCAAGATTATTACATCATCATTTCAGTTACATGATGAAATGCAATTGCTTAAGTCCATTGACAAAGAAATCCAGAGCTGGGAACTTCCATTAATCGGCCAGTTCCCACGACTGAAGCATGTTTACATCCGTTGATCAGGATGAGTACATACCGTCCCTCTCATTCCCTGTGTATTTGCGACCCTTCACGTCATAAAGCATTCGCTGAATATGCGAAAGCACGCGCCCAAAGGTAGGCATTAACGGGAATTGACGATTAACGGAAGTGCCCATCTCTGTAAAAATCTCATTTGATATACGCAGGCAAGTCAAATTTGACCTCATGCATGCACAACATCATGTATTAAATCTGCTATTTTAATTTTTCCCCGGAGTCACATTTTCACACTTTCTTCTTTTGCCCCACAGTGTGATTTGCAAATACTTGTTTTGCTTGTCACAAATCAAAGTAGTTGATAAATTATAAGAAGCTTTAACAGCTTTGTGCTTTCTTCTTTTTGATGAAAAAAGCATTACATAAATATACTGACAGGAGAAGAACGCTGTTTTATCATTGCCGCTTCTTATCACCAATAATGTTTTCAGACACTATGCACTTTTCCATAATCAGGCTAATGTATAATTAATAGTTGAGTGTTACATATTTTGTTTTGCTTATCGCATTAAACTACAGATAAAGAAAGCACGAGATGAGGCTGAGAATTCTTTGCTACACTGATAGGGGGCGTACAAGAGCACACAGGTTCAAACACATACAGTAGTTAGCTGGCAGCTGCAATTCTTAAAATCAAATGTGCAGATGCAACCTGTTCATTCTAAAATGTTCAGTTCTGAATAATAGGCTGTGATGCCAGTCTGTAAATGTGTTATTCTGTCTCTAATGTCAGTGCCTCACCAGCCATCAACCTCACTGCATGTCGCTGAACTTTACAAATAAAGGCGCAAGAGAAACACTGTTCAGAGGTGTCTCATCTCTGATTTGTAGGAAAAGATCAGCAATCGCCTCAGACTAAAGCTTTTGCTTCTTAGTGCATAATCCCAGCAGCTAAATCTTAAATCTCGCAGTGTCTTCGAATCTAATCCAAATCAAACTTTTGTGAATGCCTTAACACACCAAGAATGCAAGAATGTAAGCAATGTTTTATCCTATCAATGACAACCACAGGAATGTATTTACAAAAATCTTTTAGGTTATTCAGCTTCAATGGGGTCTTCAATGGGCGGGACTTCCGGCGCCGTGTGGGCCGCGTCCCAGTACATGCGCTTCCGCCTTTGTGCCCCTCGGTTGCATGCTCCTTTCGACGGGTGTGAGTGTGTAGTGTGTCTGTCTCAGTTGTCCGATGCATTTCAGAGAGCTGAGACGCCCCGCATGCTCCCGCCCATCGGCGGACCGCGTGGTTGGAGGGCGCTGGGGTGGGGGTGCGAGTGTTAGAAGGCAGATAGCAATGGGCAAAAAAAAATATTACCAATAGTACTGATTTTTGAAAAAAAATATTACATTTACCATATTCGGACACACAGTGGCGATATGTTTTCCAGAATCACGTTCAGGTGTGACTAAAATTTTGATAGTGGAAAATGAATGCATGTGAATGTATGTTTGTACAGTCTCAGAGCCACGCTTTTGTGACTTGTTTAAATAAAAATGCACTTATGCATACACATTTCAAAATTGTCATCTGTTTGGCAGCCCAGTACACTATTTGTTGTCAAACACACATTTACATGCATATGCAAATGTGGTTAGACAGAAAAATAATCGCTGGATACAACAATCATAACATGCAGCAGCAGTTGTTAGTACTGTCACATATTTCTTTTTGTTTTACACCACTTCATGGCTTTTGTGCATCACGTCCAGCAACTAAATCTGATCCAAAAATGTGTCCGGCTGTAGCGGTCTTTACTTGAGCCATTTGCAGCCTTCTTCTGTTGCTATTTGCTAGTTCAGTAGTGTACGCTAATTTGCATGTAATCGGCTACCATCATGTGAGCTGCCGTCATCTACAGGGCAAATAACTGCACAGGTCGTCACATTTATGAAGCCTACTTGCACTGATGTGTTAGTGGGTGATAATTCCTGAACTCTATCAGCCTACATTGTGTGGTTTGGCATCTTCCCTTATCAAATCCATTGTTCTCAAGAACACTCTGTCTTGTGCAGCCAGTGCTCACAGTGCAGTTCAGTGACCTTTTAGAAGATGAAAGTTAAGGTAGTTTGTTCCCACTACGGGCATAGTAATTGGAACACGCAGCAACACCATGGCAAAATCCTTCCAACAAAATGCCTTGACAGTTAAGTTTGTGAAGCCGTATCACAACCCTGAAAATAAACCCGCCCTGCAATCTGGCTAGCTGCGTTGGTCTTCCTGGCATCAATGAAATCAATCTCTGTTGGACAATTGCTACAGAGTATATGAGGTGTTATAAGTCCTCTGCTATGACCCCGCTCCTCTAAGTAAAGGGGAGAGGAATAAAGTTGCTCTTGTTTTAAGACTTCCAGAGTAAATATACAGCATCCTCTGAATGAGCCATTCTATACAACAGCACGCAGTGGATATAAAAAGTCTTCACACCCTTGTTAAAATGTCAGGGTTTTGTGATGTAAAAAATGAAAACAAGAGCAGCGTTATTATCTATGATGTGAACAATAAAATTGAAAAACAAATTGGAATCTTTTATGGGGTAAATTAAAGGTTGCATAAATATGTAGGCCTTTGCACGATTACTTTGTTGACGCACCTTTTGATTTTATTACAGCACTCTGTCAGTCTATCAGCATGGAGCATCTTGACTTGGCTGGGACCTTCCAAAAGTATTAAAATTATTTTTGTTTATTCGGAAGTATGCTTTGGGTATGCCAAGCAGCCTCGCGAAAGCTTAAATGTTTTCGTTGTTGCCAAAATTAAAAAGAAAAACAGACCCAAATTATGAACTTGCCCCATGTGTGTGTTCTTCTGGTGATGTCATTTTATAAGTGTCTGTCAAATGTTACCAGGGCTTCCATCTCCTCACCCTACCTCTCTCAGCCAGTCACGTCACGTCAGCTTTTGCAGCCTCCCAGGACAGTTTCATGTCTTCTTTGGCTCAATGTTGGTGGGTTTCAGCAATATTTTCTCAAACTCACATGGTATATCTAATGCCTTGCAAATTAATTTGCATCCTTCCTGACTGATTGGTCCTAAAGTGCTCTGTAGCTCGCTGTGGAAATTTCAAGAACATGCTACCAGAACTGATTTACTTCATTTGGAGATAATCAGTCACTTAAAATGATGGCAGATGTGTACTTACTATCAAGCATTTTGAGCTTGAATGTATCTGTATTCTGTGCACAGCCGCTTAATTTTGTATATGCCAATGAAACATTTTATACAGGTCATAATTCACATTAAAAAGTCATGATCATTACTGATCAAAACACAAAAACCTGCACCATTGTTAAGTGAAAATTCAAATGTTGAGACCTAAAGTAGTGTCTCAACTGTCTTTAAAAAATAAAATAAAAATCAATTCCTTCCATTGCATTTTTTTAATGGAGAAAAAAACCCAGCTTGTAAGAAAAAACGCCATCTCCTCGGCAGGGATAATATATACCAGAAACATGCCCAGTAAAAAAAATGGGACTGTCAAAGAAAGATTAATTTTGATATTGATTGTTGTCATGGAGATATTTGTCATGTTCTATGTGGGAGGTAAAATACATGCTTATCAGTCGTAGTCATCTAATGGTGTCATTCATCTTGACACATGTTGAGATCAGCACCTCTGTGCATTTACTTTTGCAACAGTCAAATTATCACAACGAAGCACCCTATCTCACCAAAGCTCATTTCTTCCTCGGCACAGCAAGACAGATCAGATTGTGTGTTACATCAGGACAAAAGATTTGCAATGCAACAAGCATTAGAATAGTGACAGCTATGATATTCTTGCATTGAAAGTCTCAACAGCATTTTTAAGGAATAACCATCTGACTTATCAATCAAAAGTGACCTTTACTAGGTTTGTAAGAGCAGAATTTTTGGTGGAACTCTTGTACTAATCTTCATTGCCTGACAAGTATAGCTAATGGATAAATACTAGGGGTGTCAAAATTAGTGCGTTAATTTTGAGTTTATTTAAAGTTCCTTTAATGCCACAATCTTTTTTAACACGCGATTAATGACTTGGAAAGCCTGTACTGAGGGAATTCCAGTCGCAACGCAGCAGACACGTCCACGTCAAAATTTTGTAGTAATTAATCTAATAATAATGCATATATTCGTGAAGACTAGATTCAAGTTGTATTTTCCAATTTTGAAAATGTGCATAATTTCATAAGTTACTACATGTTAAAGATTAGATAGCTCTTAATATAAACAAAAATGCACTGAGCTGTCACCAATGTCTTACAAATGCAATTATGCCATCTAGTGGCAGAAAACGACCTCAACACAAATCAATATCACATTCGGGTTTTTTACAATACAGCACTTTTTTATTTTATTTTAACTCTTAATGATTGGAATTACTTTTTCAATGACTAAAAAATGCAGCCATGTTTCTGTTAGTTATATGTAAATTTTGGGGGAAAAAGATTTTAATATACATTTTATTGTACATATAGAACAGATAAAATTTGCCATTAACTAAGTCATGCAATTAATTACGATTTCAAATTTTAGTTGCGTGACACCCCTAATTAATGCTATCTATCACAAACATTAGCATTGCATAGCACTGACTGCAATGTAACTTAGTATGGATTTATTCTGTTCTATTGTATGTAACACAGTTTGTGCGCTATATATCACAGGGCCATGAGAAAATGTCAATGAGATTTAAGCTGCTGTGCTACTGGTTCTGGTTGGAGAATAAGAGTATTTTGAAGATAGTGCCGAAGCGGGGATGTGATGGACTGACCTTGAAGAGACGCAGTATATTGGCCACCATGATTGACACAGAGCTCGCAGACGCGCCAATCACGCCGACCACTCGCTCCGGCTTGGTGATGATAGGTGGCCCCCCGCTGAGACACTTGACATCGGTTGAGTCCTTCTCGATCAGCGCCTGCACAAATGTCAGCGACTGCTCCAGAGCATGAGTGTCGCGGGAGCAGGTGTCCAGGATGCGAGCGCCCAGAGTGATGTTCGGCAGCAGCTCGTTGTCATTATTGATGCGGTCCAGAGCGAACAGCATGGCCTCCAACCTGTGGATCCCTTTCTCCTTTTTGAGCTCGCCACAGGCTTTGCCATCGTTTCCTCTTGCATGCACAGGGAAAAGCCCACCCAGTGATATGTCCCCATCGATGCGTATTGAGTTGAGGTGTGTGTGGCCAGGCGTTCTGGGTTTGGCTGCCCCGGAGGTGACCAAAGTACACGCAAGAAGCAACAGCCAGCAGCACCAGCCAAAGCCCCCTCGCAGGCTCATGTTGAAGGGCTAAATCAGCATCCACCTGTGGCCCTCTGACCGTAAAAGAGGTGAGCACACATAAACGCACATGCAAAAGTCTTTCAGACCACAGTCATCTTCAAGTGTGTCTTCTCACACTTTCCAGCTGAGACACAACTTCACTAGTTGTCTCAGTTCACTTTTGTTGGGTTCTACTCCTTTGTTGCTAAGTGCACAACCTCAATGGTGCAGGAGGAGAGCTGAGACTGAAACTGCAAAGAGCATTCTTAGACGGCTTGAACAAAAACAAAAGGGAGTACGTTAGCCTTTATGCTGCGCTGGTGGGGAAATCACTTTAGAGCTTCTGGCTTTCTCGCTGTCCTTCAGGTGGGCAGAAATTCACAAGAGGGCCCAGTGGACTGCACAGAAAGTGCCTGTGGAGTAAAAGGAAAAGTGTATTAGCAACATTCAGGGATAAAGGGAAATTGAAGGAAATGTGTTTTTTGCAGGGATTTTTCCTAGCATTAGCCCTTCACGGAGTTAAGGTTTAATAATTCATTTTGAATCCGCCCCAAATTCTTCCCCATGTCAAACAAGCTGTACCCGCCATCTAGCATGTAAAGCAAGGCCATGCACTTCATCTTTTAATCCACATCTATTTTCAACATCCTTAAATTCTCGATCTGCTCAGGAGATAATATTTTGTATGGCAGTCATTCCTTGAGCGCCTCCACAGACCCGCAATGAATTATTTCTTTGTACCTTGAGCAGAACCGATTTGCTGTTGCTGCTGCTCGGCATTCTTCCATTTTCTGCTCTGCTGTTGTGGATCTTCTGTCGCACATGCGTCAAAAGGTTAAGAAACACTTGACTAAATTAAGATTATAGGAAATGTTTTTCCCACGATCTGCAGAGCGGAACAGTGCTTAGCAATGAGTCACAGCTAAATTGTTCTCTGTTAGAATCTCATTTTGGGCCTGTATGGAGTTTGGCAGAACAAAACAGTTAACCCTGCAGGATTGCTTTTTGGCAAAAAAAAAAAAAGCATCCTCATCGGCTCATATAACGGCGGCAATCGAGTTGCTGCACCTCAAGGAATGACGCTTCGTTCGTCGAGCAAACGCAACGAGCAACCGTTAAACGATGATCCGCGGGGTTAACAGCTCGTTTTGCCAGTCACGTCGACACCTGGACAACTGAATGCTGCGGCAGAGCTGCAGTTAGACCAGTCAATTGCTTATTTTTATATGCAATTGACTGTTATTTTGTTATCAAAAGCACTTTTTGCAACGTTGTTTTATTGCACAAAAACATTATATTATATTATTATAGTGTTAAAGTCCAAGTTGTGCTTGAAATGTTTGTTTTACAAAAAGCTCTTTTTTGCGTTTTTTTCTCAGGAATTGGAATTTCGACAAAACTTGGCTATATTCTAACGCTAACTAAAGGACGGAAAAATATAGGAATACACTTTTTTCTGATGAAAGAAGGGAGTCTAATCTTTCTGTTTATGTTTGTTCATATAGCACGAGAACACAATATTCTGCGGGCCTTGCAAGATCAGTCAAAATCCAGTAAAACGGCTGGTATTGAAGGGGGTTGCTCCAATGAAAATGGTTGGTGTTCAATGAGTTAAAATTGATTAATTAGATTTATTGATTTGAAATCATGTAGTTAATTAGATTATTTTTTTAATCGCCTGACACCGCTAGTATTTAGTATTTAGTTCAAGTGAAAGCATCACACTTCCTGGACTGATTACCTGTCAATTACAAGGTGGTACGCTTCACTGGACTTACAAATGAGTTGGACAAAAGAAGAAAGCACCACATTTTACAGAATTCAACATGATTTTCCTGGCCTATTGACTTTAGCCCATGCATTATTCTTCCAGATCTGAACATAAGCGATAATATGTGAAGCGTGTCCTGGTCATCTTATTCAACTCTGTTCCATTTTTTTTTTTTACATGTTGAATAATCCTAATGACAGCTACAGCCAAAATAACATAATGTCTATTTGGTACAATTGCAGTCAGACGTGTTTACATGTATCTTGGAAATTCCGTTTCAGTCAGACAATAATTTGATTTTCTCTGGTGTAAACATATTCAGTATGACAATTTAGTCATTAGTTATCCTTCCACTCTGAGTGAGCTACAATCGAGTCCAAGCCTCTTGTGACCCCGAACTAGATCAGAGACGCGCCAAACAGATGAGTGGGATAGACCTGAAATTATGATGCATCAGCTCTTTGCATAATTATTCTCACAAGGCCTCTTCTGCCCTGTGTCTCATCAGTTGTGTGGAGACTTCATACTCAGTGCTAAACCAATACTGGTTGGACTGGTTGATCTGCACACAGCAGGAGAGTCTTTGAGTCCTCATTTTCTTCATCATCTTTTGACTATCTTGGCCCGTGAGTATCTGTGAGGCTTCATGCTGCTCCTATATATGTAAACACAGTCTCCTACTGTGGCATAGCCTGAAAGACCACAATTTCTTTCGGGATCACAAGCACCTGCAGCTGTCATAGCTTTTTCACTTATTTCAATAGGAAAGGAAATGTATTCATGACGCTGCTTCAAAATAAGATGTTTACCTCAATTTTATGCACATTCACAAGCATCTTATTAATGAGGAGGTTTTGTGCAATTTGCATGAATTCTAGACAGCTTTTACGTCTGCTAGCGTCCGCATCACTTCTCTTTCTTTTATATCGGCATGGCATAATAAAGAAGCCCTGTACACTAACACAATTCCCATCCTGCTGGGAACAAAAAGGAGATATTTATATAATCTCCACAGATCTTCCCTCTAAAACGCTGCATCCATAATGGATGAGGGCTGAGCACTCGCTGGAAAACACCTTGTTCAGAGGAAAAGCCTCCATCAGATGGAGGAGGGAAGGATGGGTGCCTGGGAATGCTCTCTTTGGAAATGAGTTTCAAAAGACAAACTAAGCTGTTAAACACCTCACACAATCAAATGGAATGTCTGCATAATAATGGTGGAGGGCCACCTGACTTTTAGCCACAATTAACCATGTATCTTTCTAAAGAGCCTTGAAAGCAAATGTTGGAATAAAGACTCCCCAATGTGTTCTTGCTTTGAGGAGAGTAGATTAAAAATACATTTGAAATACATATTTCCCTTGTAAAATGTAATTTCTCTCATTGTGTCACATTGTAAATATAACACACATTTTATTCAAATTAGTGTGATTAAAGCACGTGGTAAAATGTTTTGAATACTAAATAGCCCTTTTGGAGTCTCAAGAAAAGTGTCTGGACATCGCAGCGATGAATTCTTTGCCGCCGCTCCATTGCTGTCCTCACTCGGTGAAACTCAGCATGCACACTGACAGTTTGAGCAGCTGTTTGGTCACGAGTCCCGGGTGGGGCAGGGGGGACTATGTGCAGATAAACATCAGCCGTCTGCAGAGGCAAGGACTTGTGTACCAAATCCAGGGAGGCACAGTAACTCTAGCTTTAGCTGGTTTTAAAGCAACACAACTTGATAATACGACTTTTGTTTTACATGATGTGTCCGCTTGTTTGGTTTGTTGTTTCCTTTGGGGTCAGCAGTAAGAAATTACAATTGAGAATAACTTCATTTTTTCTGGAAAGAAAAAAAAAAGCGGCAGGCTATTCTAACCGAACACAGAACGGCCTCTAAAGTGAGGAAAAGTATAAATCTCTGCTCTGCCAAATGATTAAAGTTTGATGCGAGTGATTCTACATTTTGAATGTCTTTGGCAAGTTGCCAGCCACCAAGCAAGCCTCCGCATGCCAGACGGCTGCAAGGAAACCCTACAGAACAATTAGCTACTGTGGCGCTCTTGTTTTATTTTGTTTTGATTTTCAAGTCAAAAGTGATTCCCTCTTTGTGTTCTGCTGCAGAAAAAAATGGAGTTTGAAGCTCTTCCAGTCTGGATGTTAAACGATGAACATGGGAGAGTTGCACTCATTATGATGATGACAATTAAATTTCACAGATATAACAGAAATATGCTTGAAAGATGTTTGAACAAGGTCAGCATTGTACCCCCAGAGACCCCATTGTAAACAGCATTTTTTCTGATATTTTAATAGTTTTGTGGTACTTTCACAATAATTGTTATTAGATAAACATTCTGGAAAAATAATGTATCTAGAAATAAGGTCCCTCAGAGACAAACTGCCTCCATCGGACAAAGATGTACAAATCCAACACGGATCCAAAGGTCTATTGTGACAACTTCAGATAATGTCTTCAAGTTGGACGCTTGAAAATGAATATTGCATTGATAGTTTGCTCAGAACATTAGGAAACATCATATGATCCTCTATCCCATAATCAGGCTTGGGGAGTAACGGAATACATGTACCGCTGTTAAGTAATCAGATTGCAAAAAAAAAATGTAACTGTATTCCATTACAGTTAAAGGAAAAAACATGTAATCAGATTACAGGTACATTTATTAAAAATGGCGATTACTTCGAGGGATTACAATTTCTACGATGAGAGAGAGTGTGAAAGAGGGCGAGAGAGAGCGAGAGAAAGAGAGAAGAACAGAGTGAGAGAGAGAGCGTGCACGCCCGCGCAAGTGGGACCGTTGCTACATGTCGGGGAGGTGGGAACGAAAGACTGACTAGTCGTGTCCTCCACACGTGGGCAGTTTGAAAAAGCTTCACGGACGGGAGGAGGAAATAGCGACCGGTATTCACTGGAACTTACTCGGAGCGAAAGTTTGTGGTTGCTTTCAGTGACAGTTCGAAAACAGCATATGGCCTTCAATCAATCAATCAATCAATCAATAGCCTACATGCTTTTTAATTGCACAAGGATTTTTGCTCTTTGTAGGCTGCCGGGGTCCCTATCACCCGCAAATAGCAGGGGCACATCGTATAGAATATATATTGTGGTGATATTTATTTTTATTTTGTCTTCATGAGCATTCTCAATATTAGAGTAATCCAAAAGTAATCCAGTTTCATTACTTTAATATTATGGTACTTGGATTACTTTACTAACTACATTTTTTAGCAGGTAACTTGTAACTGTAATGGATTACATTTTAAAAGTAACCCTCCCAACCCTGCCCATAATGTACAGTAGCTCTTTGCATTGCATGCTATTTACATTCACATGCACGTTTAAAAAAAAAAAAATGCAGCCTCTTTTCTTACCAAACATGCAGCCATTCTTCCATTTTCCACCTACATAGGATGCAACATTTCTCTGCTTTCTTTGCCCATGACAGTTTCCGTTTGAAGTGACATGAGTTTAATAATTACCCACATCACACTGACTATTGTTTTGAAACAATAGAGGTGTCGAGAAGAAGGAGAGGAGCGACACATCTCCACATCAGCGTCTCACTCGTGGTGTTCATTAAAGACAACACAGCACTGTGGGTAAATCACATACGGGTATCAAAAATGCATTCAAATCAATATATGACTCAGAGCCAGTCAGTCCAGATTGAAAGAAGAAGACGTAGAGCTTAAAAATGTGCTTCAAACCAATGGAACGTTTCAAGGCAGCGCGTTTCATTACATGCGTTGTAACTCTCTACTCGCAAGTCTGCATCCATACCATCTCAATAAGCCACACCACACACAACCCACCACCTCTCCACACCTCCATTACCTTATCACGTCTTCGGGACACTGTCCATTAACTCGCTCCACCAGAGCCAGAGATACGGCTGATTCTTATTCACCCATTAACATTTTCTTCATGCAAAATGCAGATTCCATTAACAAACAGTCAGTGTTGGAGCCCGGGGGCCAACTGGGTGGACAACTCATTTAATGGGGAAAATGCCGAACGGGACACTCGTCAAAGTATATTGGAAAAAGAATCATTGTGAGAAATGAATTGTTGGCCACATGCCGAGTTGCAGAGGTTTATTGTTTCTCACACAAATTATGTACGACAGTACACCATTTAAAGCATGTCTCCTGCCCATATGCACATATGTAAGATCTGAATTATTCACAGGCAAAAACCTAAATGTCACTCCCAACATATACACAATTAATGCAACAAAGGCATTGTGGAGGGCATCTATGACTGGTCCTACTCAATTTCTTATTCATGACAGGATAATGTTTCAAGATTGAAAGATGAAAAAATGCAATGTGTGTGTGTGTTTTTACAAGGATGTACCACACAAAAACATCTCAATAATTCCCTGAAAGGCCAAGGTCAGCAGCTGAGTAGTGGAAAATGTCATGAATGCGGCTGTTACCAAGTGATAATTGCAAGTCGCTGTGATGTTTACTCTTTTAAATCAGACTGTCAAAGTCCCACAGCATCCCAAGCAGCTATATATGTACAATATGGAAATACGGACTCTTTATTTCTAGTTGTCAGGCACATCATCGGATTCCGCTCATAAATAAGCTGATTTGTTGCATTCAATATTCAGCATTAAATTCATGGGATGTCTCCGTGAAGTGATGTTGCTTCGTCTTAGTGTGCATCTTAGCAGCAGTAGTGAAGACCGGTTTGCAAGATGTACATATTAAAGCAAAAATGTGTACTAACTTGACGCTTAGAATAACGATAACAAAGTCATATTGCTGCTACTCATTAATAAGAATAGCACCACTTGGGCCAGAAGTCTGTTGGCTCGATTTTCATAGCACATGTTCGCGCGAGTGCATATCTTGATTCCTTTCGCCTCCTTTAACATGTATGGGAATTTGGCGGACTGCACTGCGCCATACTTGACAGGCCGAGGACATTTTCTTTTACGCGCTCCCGGCGCACCTGATAATTTGGTTGCTGAAAGTGCGAGGGGAGTCTTTATTTATTTGCACTTGTCACGTTTCGGTATTGTATGGGTTAGGGTTTTGTTTTATTTTGGTGTGTTTGTTGCGTTTGTCTTGTGTTCCTGTGCGTTCCCCCTGTCTCGTTATGTCTTATTAGGTCCACCTGTGTGCCTGTTCCCTTCCCAGTGTGTTTGACCAATCAGTTCCCTCTTCCTATTGTGTTTCTCAGGTGTGTCTCATTAGTGTTGGTGTATTTAGTCTGTTGTGTTTGTCCAGTCACTGTGGGATCATTGTCTATGTCAGGTGTCGAAGTGGTGTGTTGTCGGCGAAGTGGTGTTGTCAAAGACAGGTGTGGACGTTGTGTTAGGTCTCGTCTCAGTTTAGTCTCCGTCAAGCAAGTTTTTTTCGTCACTGCCTAGCCTTCCTTGTCTTCACTGCTAAGCCATCTTCTTCTTCATCGTCATCGTCACAGTTAACCCAGTCGTCCACGTCAGTCATGCACAGTTTTCCACGTCATGCTAAGTTCTCCACGATCCTGCCAAGCTTCCCCACGTTCCTGTCAAGCTTCCCACATTCTGCTAGTCACAGTCAAGCCAGCCCCCTCTCGCTCAGTCCAGTCATGGCAGCCAGTCTCGTCTCGATTTGTCCAGTCATGGCTGCCAGTCTCATCTCGCTCAGTCCAGTCATGGCAGCCAGTCTCGTCTCGATTTGTCCAGTCATGGCTGCCAGTCTCATCTCGCTCAGTCCAGTTATGGCGACCAAGCCTCCTCTCGCCCAGTTCCGTCATGGCGACCTAGCCTCCTCTCACCTAGTCTTGTCATGGCGACCAGTCTGCCCCCCCCCCCTGCACAGTCCCGTCATGGCGACCCGTCTGCCCCCCTCCTTTCGCCCGTCCCCACTTGTTTCAATAAAGTTTCATGACAGCACATTAGGTAAAATATGTTGCCATTACCCTGTGGTCATTTCTTTTAGGTTTACCAATTTTGTTGAATTTTTTTGTGCTGTTTATCATCTTTTCACTGAAAAAACAAGAACATCTGAATAACGAAAGTGATATAAAGAAAATCGATTAATTTTGCAGGTAGCTCCCCTACCCACAATTCCATAGTCCCAGTAGAGGAAAAAAATCATGGCGGCATGCCTGTCCGAACATCCACTGTGCAACCCAACCGTTTTGTTTGTTTTTTTAAATAGCATTGCAAGCTATGTCGAGTTATTTTTTGCATATGCCGCGGGCGCTAAAAAAATGGCCAGCAATAGTTTGGACACCACTGGTCTAATTAATAAATGTTTATCTTAACGCAGTCAACAAATTGCTGTATTGACATTTTCATGTACTGTTCCCAGCAATCATATAATTATAAACAATTAAAATTAAGAAAGTCTTAACCTGTTAACCTGGAACCTGTTGACAATAATTAAAGGGAAAGTGTGTAGAAATGTTTGTCATTCGAAGCGTGTTCATTTTGAAGCACGCTCACTATGGTGTCTCCTTTGGGTATCTGTAGTAGAAAAAAATGGCTGCGAAACATGTCAGGCAAGGGGATTTCATTAGCAATTACTAGACCTACGATTATGTGTTTAAAAATTGACATTAATATAAAACTTATTTTCAACATATTGTTGAAATTTATAGTGGCTTTTTAAAATGGATGATCATTGGAAAATCGAAAAATTCTGCACACTGTGACTTTTTTTCTGAGTCTTTTTTTTTAGCCCCTTGGGACCCATAGAGGATTGAAGTGGATATGACATATTTGCGTGTCTAAACCAATAAAAACGCCTAATTTGGATCCATGATTGGATCCTAGCTGACCAATCACACAATCACAAAAAGTTGATGTGATAATGTTCATGTTAAAAATGTTACATATGAGCTTGGGAAGTTTACAACACGTTACAGCCATGCTATCCTGACGTCCACTACAACAACAACAACAACAAAACATGAGATACCCCCCCATCCATGTTGTCTGAGTCAAAAGAGTCCCAATCAGTAGAAAAAAGAATAATAATGCCTAGCAGAAAAAATTGCGGGTCTGAATAAATCTGACATTTGTACTGAACATGCAAACAGATTTATTTGTAATTGTTACAGTCTTTGCAAAGTGTGCATTCAAGTACCTTATTAGATTAAATAGAGAGAAACAAGAAAATGGTCATTCTGCACATTATTATTCAGTTATCAAATTACTGTCCAACCATCATCATCCTCCTCATCATCATCAGGTGGTAGCTTGCCTGTTTAGTCCATCTGACCTATTAATATTAGCTGTGAAGCAACAACAACAATTCTTTTTTCATTTGATGGCAAGGACAAACCCTGCCGAGTCCAAACAACTAACCAAGGCAGTTGCACTGTCAAACCCTCTCAGAAGCCTCTTTCGGGTTGTAACATCAAGCAATGCCAAGCTAACAGCTTAGAGCTCACTGCAGAGTGTGCGCGGTAGATAGTTTTGTCACAGAAAGCAATTGCTCCAACGGTGCCTCCCCCAGCGGCGACAATAGGAGGGCATTTGTCAGGAATCACATATTTCAAATCACACTCGGCGCTTCTAAGTATAGCTGGGGTTTAACTGCACTCCTGGAAGTGGGAGCTATGAATACTGCATCCCTCTGATTCCCACCATCCTGTCAAAGAGGGTTTCACTGTTGAGGTATGCTTGAATGGATAAAGTGGAATTCTTATCATGAGAGCACCACCATTTACTTCCTGTCTACATTCCTCTACACAGGCAGAGAGAGGAGCAGACTGTTCACCTCCGGAACAGGTTTTGAATGGAGAATAAAAGACATGAGCCTGGATCTTGCATTCTGAACTTGCGTGATTGATTGACGCTCCATCAGCGTGAAAACAGGTTGAAAACAAGCAAGTTCTGAATGGCTGCCATCAAGTCCCCCGTTCAAGACTTCCTTTTCCCTGGCATGATGGCTGATGGATAGATTCAGTCACGGCTTTCTACGCTGCCCTTTGTGAGGTCGATGTGACTTTTAAGCCAAATTTGGCTCACCAATTGTCGCTTGTGGTGCGGCTCAAAAGGAAACAATAGCTTGCAACAAGGGCTGATTGACACAGTTGCACAACCAGCCCTCTATAGCCTACAGAAAAAGCATCGCATCATTTGATCTTCAAATAGGAGCTTCGCTTCATGTTCACACAGCACTGAAGAGATTAGCATCTCACCAAGGCATCATTTTGTATCAAAATGTGAATATATTGCAGGCATATTTATTTTTTCAAATGTAACAATTGGGTAGCAATGACGAAAAATGTCAATAGCAGTCGTCTCAAGCAGAGTAGAAACAACTTAAAAGGATGTCTTCCCGTGTGAGTGTCACTGATTTAAAAATGAATTAGAACAACAGAAAGTGAATGCACGATGACTTCTTTCATCAGGAATCATCCTCTTTTAAAGAACTTTGTTTGATAGTCAGCCGATGGGGATTCAGCAGGATACCCGCTAAGTGGCTTTCCTCCGCCCGTGTCACAGCACAGCATGTGGAATTGCGCAAAAGCCAACTAAAGCCCGCTCTAAGTCATTTGGATGAGCATCATGAGGGCACAGTACGTTGCTTTGGTTGTGCACAGAGACATGATATATTCAGCGTGTTTGTCTTGCCCTCGTCTAAGTCTCTTAGTTTTTACGTATGTGCAACTAGGGGTGTGCCAAAAAATAGATTCTCATAAGAATCGCGATTCTCATTTAGTACAATTCAGAATCGATTTTAAATGTCCCAAAATCCGTTTTATTTAAATTATTTTATACTGTCTTCCCTTTGTTTGTGTGTGCCTTTATGGGGAGCGCTGTTCATGTTGTATCCGATTTGGCCACTTAGGGGCAGTGTGGTTCCACGCGGTCTGATACACTGTTAAGTTGTAGCCACAATAGAGAGTAGAAGGAAAAAGTCACAATCAAGTTATTCTAATAGATGCTGTTTTTTTGCAGTGTGGAGCCGTTCTTTTGGGTGATAAAAGTGCCGCGAGTAGAGCACTAATTAGCATTAGCGAGTCAGACTGGAGTAGATCATTACGATTCCTTGAACATCTATAAATTAAAGCAAAAATCATTGTCAATCAAATCATTGTCAATCAAAAATCGTTTTTAATCAAAAATTGATTCTGAATCGAATCACACACCCAGAAAACGAATCGAATCGTGAGACATTTAAAGATTCCCACCCCTTTGTGGAAACCATTAAAAAAAACTGTTGATGGATAATGTTGGGTTCATTTGTTAATCTCTAACATCCATCCTTCCTACGTATGCATACTTTATTTTGATGCAATTGTTTTGTACATAGACCACCATAACATCGAAGGCTAATGAGTGTAAACAGTTGAAAAGTCCATAAAGGCATCTGAAACAGCTACGGGGTCCTCTAAATTTGGAAAAGGGGTCCTTTAAGATTGAATAGACATGCAGTGTTTTCTGTAATAGTCCCCTTTCACTCTGCGCTTAGCACAACACGCCATTCGACCATTTAATTGTGTATGTACTGCCACAAGGTGGGTGCATGCAAAATTGAAAAACGTTCAATTCAGGCACGTAACGCTGTAACGTCATCTTGCCACATCTAATAAAACAGATGGTGGCAGCAGCAAGAGAGATTGGCAGAGTTGTACAGTAATAACAGCATGGCAGAGGAAATTGAGTTACATGTACAATATTTGTATTTGTGGGAGAACAATCCAATGCTTGATAAATTTCAACTCCTGAGGCTTGGGCCAAGCCTTTTTAACGGGCTGTCAACCTGAAGTACACCTCCAAGTGTTCTTCATGAAGATGTACAGTAGCTCTCAGATGTGCCTAATTTCCTCCAGATCCTGCAATGCAATTAGCATCGGATAAACTCATTTCCGTTTTTTAGCCTCCTCTCTCTTATTATAAGGAATTCAAGGACTTTCTGTTTTAACAAATCCATATCAACAAACTACCAACTTTACGTCCAAACCAGTGAAAAGAGGCAACACGCTACTTTCTCTTCTGTCAGTTTTGCCATATGTATAAATGTACAATACAAAATGGTGCTTCATTTCATAATTAGCAGATGGGTAAATAACGATAAAAATGTTTAGTCTGAAAATCTGTTTTGGTTCAAAATATGCGAGTGCCTCACATCGAATCGACTCATCCCACTTACAAATATGTCGAGATACGCATCAAATAGTCTTTAATTGAAGAGATCTCTATTTGAAGGGAGCATTTACAGTACTGACAACTTTGTTTATATGAATGTAAAATGACAACAAGAAAATCCCTGCATCAAACGCTCTCAAAATGAGCCGTACCATATTAAATCGAATCTGAATCAAAACGAATTGAATCACTCCCCTTTTAAATTGCGATAAGTTGTTTACGAGGGGTGTGCATCTATCCTGATACATGAGGTGCCATAAGATTCAAGGACGGCCTTGAATCTTATGGCACCTCATGTATCGGGATACACATCAAATCGTCTTTTTATCAGAGAGATGCACAGCCCTAGCAAACAAAATAACCTTTCCTCTGTATCTTCTCGCCAATGGCAGAAATGCACAGTAGAAAGCATGATTAAATTGTACACATTGGCTGAAATCCATCCATCCATGATCCAATATCCTGAACCACTTATTCCTTACAAGGGTCGCGGGGGATGCTGGAGCCTATCCCTGCTGGCTTCAGGCAGTAGGCGGGGGATACCCTGAACTGGTTGCCAGCCAGTCGCAGGGCACACACAGACAAACAACCACTCGCACTGACCATCACAGCTATGGACAACTATAGAGAGTTCAATTAACCTGCCAAGCGTGTCTTTGGAATGTGGGAGGAAACCGGAGTACCCGGATAAAACCCGCACAGGCACAGGGAGAACATGCAAACTCCACCCAGGAAGGCTGGAGCCCAGAGTTGATCTCACGTCCTCAGCAGTGAGAGGCAGTTGTGCTAACAAGAGGTGCATAAAAATTTGAATGAAAGGAAATTGCTACCACATTTGTCAAAATCAAAAAAAAAAAAAACAATTTTTTTTTTTTTTTTATTTATAGGTACACCTAATATGTCACAATTCCTATCCTCTAGTGGTTGCAAATTTGGAAAATTGTTTTTCCCAACCTTATCCAAAATGTGTCTTGAACTGAGTGTTTTTCTGAGGTTAGAAGCAAAAAACTTTGATGGGCTACATGGAGAACTAAAGTCTCTCTAGTTATTTTTGGATAATAAGTATACATGGCACACTGCATTGTGTAACGGCCTATTAATGTTCTGTTTTGAGGGAAGTGGACTAAGCAAACAAATGAAGGGACCAGCTTGCTTAATATTCCGCTCTGAAACTGCTTCGTCCATTCATCTCCTCTTAAGAGAGATCTACGGCTTCAAAAGGCACCATCACTTGGGTTTAAATCCCAATTCTGTTTTCTCACTTTTCTTCCTCTCGTCATGAGTGCTTTCTTGGCAAGTGGAGTGTGACCCATACTTTATATTATGAGTACATGAGGAGGATAAATACGCTAATAAAAACAGTGAATCAGAGGATGTTGGCTTGTAAGCTTCACATCATCGCTAATGCGGCTGCCAGAGCATGCGTATTCAAATCTGCCACTTTTTTTTCTCTTGTGACTCATATTCTTTGATTCTGGAATGGAAGGTACTTGTTGGCCAGTCAAGTTGCTGCTGCAGGCATAAATGTTGAAGTAATCTTCCCAGCGAATGAGTCTAAATTTGTGTGTAATTAGGCATTTAACTACATCACAAAAAGCATGACAATCAACTTTTCGCAGCAGTTAATTTATGAATGTTGTTCCTTTTTGGCTTTCCTCCATAATTATATCTTCCACATTGACATTTTTGTTGACCTTTTTAAGATTTTCTCAGGTCTGTTGCACTAATTACTGTTTATTGCTTCTTAACTCATTCACTGCCATTGACGGTTATAGACGTCAAATGTTCATTTGAACTATTTCTATTAGTTTAACCTTTTTTTTACCCTTTTGGTAACAAGAGTATGAAAACATACCATTTTTTAATTGTAATTTAAGCACAGATATAAAATTAATTGCCTGACACTCCTAATTTTTAATAATCTTTTCTTTTTTTTTATCGCATCAGGCGATTAAAATTTGTAATTGTAATTAATCGCATGACTTCAATAGTTAACTCCCGATTAATTATAAATTTGATATCTGTTCTAGATGTACAATATTTTTTTTTCTTCTAGGTTTTCATACTTTCATTGTTAACAAAAGTGGGGGGGAAATTAAACTTAAAGTCCAAATGAATTTTTGACGTCAATAGCCGTCAATGGCAGTGAATGAGTTCATATATTTAAAATGCCATTGTAAGTAATGGCATTTTAAATGGAGGGCAAAAAACCTATGTCAATCTATGTAGGCTACATATTAAGACAACTCTCTAACTTAACCTTATTATGGCAAATAATAACCTTTACTATATAACAGTTTATTCTGATTTTCCTTTCTTCCTTCCTACTAGCTCTTAAAGCCATGCCAAGGCCTGATAAGTGAGCTCAGCCTAGCCAATACATCTACATGAAAAAGCACTAAGATATGGGCAAGAAAATACATCGCTTGGTACTGTTTTTATGATGGCATACTTTATATTCAGACATGTAACAGGTTGCTTAAAAGTAATAAAGATAAAGTATAATGCACCTTTAAAAACATGCACAGAAAAGAAAGACTTGTCACAAAGAATAACCAATCCACTTGAAATTTAAAAAGTCTGATATTATTATAAGTGTAAGTACACCCACCAAAGTGGGGTGAAATTCGTTGTCCAGATTTGACCCATCCCCTAAGGGAGTGGTGAGCAGCAGCAGGGGCCACGCTCGGGAATCATTTGTTAATCTAACCGCCCAATCCTAAACTTTAATGCTGAGTGTCAAGCAGGGAGGCAAATGGGTCCCAATTTCATAGTCTTTGTTCTGACCCGGCCAGAAATTGAACCCACGCCCTCCCAGTCTCAGGGCGGACACCCTACCACTAGGCCACAATATCTGTCAAGGTTGAAGTGAAGTAAGTGGATGAAGTTACGATTTTGTTTAAATGCAGTCTGCTAGAAGTCCTTTTTTTTTTTCTGGAGAGCTCAGTATTGTTCATTCGATAATTTTACCGATTTGACATGTCATCATCATTGCTTTATTTTTTTTTATTTTTTTTATGTGGGTGAGTTTGTGTATGTGCGTGCGTGTATTCATTAGTTCACTTAAAACCTATTAAAAAATCCCATACCGTTCACCTAAACCGAACACTTCCAGCCAGAGTCGTGAGGCCGTCAGGAGACCCAAGGAAGGACCAAAGAAAAGAAAGTGAAATCCAGCACCGACCACACACCACCCACCACCCACCGGGCCACCAACCAGAGTCCTTCACCAACCCCAGAAACATCTAAATTCCAACAAATCAGGGAGACCTCAAGAGACCAAAGGAGAGACTGAGGAAAGGAAGGAAGGACAGACGAAGCGGAGTGAGATCCACAGACATCAGCCTCCACCAATTCAATGACCTGAGGAAGATTGTGTCTGAGTTTCGATAGATGCTGGTGTGGTGGATCTGGCGTGCATGAAAATCTCCACCAAAGAGGGGAGCCGTCGACCCCTGCCAGGGCAGAGCAAGCGCAACAAATTCCTGAATAGTCTGTCAAACTAAATAGTTGCGTCTTAACTTCAAGGTCTGACAAATGCCATTTTCACAGGTATGTCCAATTCAAAATCTTTTGAAATAGCTGAGCAGCGAAATGTTTCGATTTTTTTTTTTCATCTGTGATTTCTATAACTTATTGCATATGGCTTGGGTTGGTTTCTTTGATCCCTTGTTCACTTTATTGCTCTTCTCTGAGGTCGATTTAAAAAAAACAGTTCAGTTCAGTGTCTATCAAATTTCAGATCAAATTATAAAATGCAGCCTTATACATATGCTGTTTGGGTTTTTTCTTTGAAAAGGATTTTACTTACTAAGCAGCCGTGATGCAAAAATAAGCCTACAGTGGTGTGCATTTGTTGATAAACTGACCGAATTAAGGTCAATTTGATGTTAGATATTGGCAAATGGCAGTAGCGAGCGGTAACCGCTTACCGTTGGAAAAGTCTCGTAAAGACAAAAACGGGGATGCCCGTATGTCCCCGGTAGGACGTAAGGTTTTGGAGATACGGTCGCCGAAAGACCTCCAGGACACCGAGGATTTTCACAAATTTACCCCACTGGCGATTGTTCCCATCACGGGTAAAAATCCGGCGTTTGCCGGCCCTCTTCTCAACCACTGACTATTTACCGGACAACAAGCCAATTAAGACAATTATCCGCATGCGCGTTGTCAATGCTGCTTTACTGACAGCCTTTTTGCCAAAAGGTGCACGCACAGAAACAACCTCTCGGAACTAACACAAGTTGATTTCTCATCGCACCTCTCCGTGAGGAAAACAAGACAAATTACACAGGAATTTAAGACCAAAGCAGTAGAACTAAGGTATTGTTTAATAGAGGACAATGACAGATAAATATTTTCAATGTTTTTATTGTAGGGTTTGCATTAATAGCGTATTATGACTGCTGGCAAATGGCGAGGTGATGCCTTTCTTGTGATGTGTGTAAAGACGCTCATGACTTTTTTAACATGTACAGTGATACCTCAGCTCACGAACTTAATTGGTTCCCAGGAAGTGTGTGTGAGGCGAAAAGTTTGTCTTCCAAACATTTATTTCCCATAGGAAACCATTAAAATGAGAATAATCCGTTCCCAGGTCCCCATAAAACATAATTTTCTACTAAATAAGCCTTAAAACTACACAAAATATACCTTATTTTATGTATAATAAATGTGCTATTGTATTGTAATTAAAGAAATACACTGTACTGTATAATAAAGTCGTTTTATTTGCCTTTGTGATGGTACAGTAGTTGATGGCTTGATGGAATGGAGTGGGAGGAGGAGGGAGGGAGTTACTGTTTGGAAGGAGCGTCACCTTCCATAAGGACTGTAGGCAACTCAACCTCCGGTGTGGCTTCTCTTCTTTGCTTCTTAGGAGACTCTTTATCCTTTGTGCTGACTAAAAACCTCTTAATTGACACCTGTTGCTTTCTGAGTTGTAAGGTCTTACGAAATTGAGGCATCACATTATCATTCATCATGTTGATGATTCTCATAGCCACAGTCTTTTCTGAATGGTACTGTTCGATAAAAGCCTGCACATCACTCCACTTAGTCAACATGGTCTTGATGCTCTCACTTGATGCTGCAGCCATCTCCTCCTCCTCCTCGACTTAGCGTACTGGTACTGGGACGCTAAGTCACACAAACGCACACCTCGTTCGTGTTTTTCGATTATCTCCTTCTTCTGCTCGACCGTAATTTTCTTTAATGTCTTCTTAGGCTTACCACTAGCCTGTGGTGGGGTCTTTTTCGGTCCCATGATAGCAAAAGTACACTCCAAAATGGTCCAAAATGTCTACCAAACACAAACCACGTCCGCACTCAAAGAAAGGGGGTGACGAACTGGGACGCCGTAAGCGTGCGTCAGCTTCTCGTGATTTCTCGTGTCGCGTGATTTGGTTCGTCCGCCGAAAACTAGTTCGTCAGCTGAGACTATATGCTCGCGAATTTAATGTTCGTGAGGCGAAAAGTTCGTGAGCTGAAGCGTTCGTCAGCCGAGGTATCACTGTATTAGTTTTAGAGATTAATCACATTTTAGAATTTTTATTAATTACGATTAATCACTTAATTAAAAAGGCCTTTTTAATAACATTTTTTGCCCGCCAAACTTGAAGAGCACCTATGTGTTAATTCTTTCGACATTTAATGTTATGAGGACGTCTTCAACCTTTTTTGATCAACTGCGCGCTCTCATCCTCCTCTTTTGCTAATCAGTTATTTACTTGCATAATTTAAAATGGGAAAGAACATGATCCCAATATTTTGACATGAACAAATATTCAGAATGTCATTTGTAAATAGACATTTATTAAATGCTTTACTTTAATGCATGTAGTTATTGTCATGATTAGTATCAGCTGTGCTGTTTCAGTTGCAGTTGCTGGGGAGACAGCTGGTGGGCGGAGCCCACCACACTCACCTGTAACCCGTTAGCTCATCAGGCCAAGTTAAAAGCCTGAGAGAAACAGCAAGGAGTGTCGGGATATTCCTCTGTGACACTACTCACTTGACCCGACTGGTAAACGCTTATCCGAGAACCAGCTGCTGATCTCCATGACTTACCTTTTTGCTGCCACTGTGCATGCTTTTGTGTTTGTTTGCTATCCGCCTGTGTGCGTGAGTTTGTGTTTCCTTTTGTCCGCCTGTGTGCGTGAGTTTGTGTTTCCTTTTGTCCGCCTGTGTGCGTGATTTTGTGTTTTCATTTATTACTATTATTAAATCTAAGTTATCCGCATCCCTGCCCTGGCTCGCCTTCCTCTCTGCATCTGGGTCCTCCTTTCTCAAGCCGTGACAGAATATCCCGACCAGTTATGGACCCCGCAGATCCCAACAGCCTGTGCCAGGCCATGGCCAGCCATGGGCGCTTACTCGGACAGCACGAACTATATTTCCGCGAGCTGAAGGGGGCACTGTCGACGCTGACCGCCCAGATCGGGTCGCTCACCTTGAAGGTGGAGCAGAGGCCGGAATCCACGGCAGCAGAGGACTTGCGTGCAGCCGTGGCGTCACCTGTCGTCTCCGCGTTCCAATCAGCTGGCAATGCTGTAGCTCGGGAACCCAATATTCCCCATCCTCCCCGCTACGCTGGCCAAATTGGGGGTTGCGACCAATTCCTTCATCAGTGCAGCCTGGTTCTAGATCAACAGCCGCACACCTTCCCGACTGATGGCGCCAAGGTCGCTTTCGTAATGAGCCTACTTTCCGGCCAGGCGGCGCTATGGGCGATGGCGGTGAGTAAAGCCAATCCCGAACTCCGAGCTTCATTTTCTGCCTTCCTGCAGGAATTTAGGAACGTTTTCAACCACCCCGTAAAAGGGAAGGAGGCGGGCAGCCGCCTGCTGGACCTCCGACAGGCCGACTTGTCCGTGGCAGAGTACTCCATCTCCTTCCGGGTTTTGGCCGCCGAGAGCCATTTCAACGAGGCGGCGCTGTGTGGTATCTTCCGGCGGGGACTCAGCCCGCGAATCAAGGATGAGCTGGCAGCACGGGATGAGACGTCCGGTCTGGAGGAACTCCTCAACCTGGCCATCCGCTTGGACAATAGATTGCGGGAGCGACGGCGGGAGCGGGAGGAGGACCGACGACCAAAGGAGGCAGACACGGCTGCTTCACCGTTTTCGACCACGTCCGCGGGGCGCTTCTTCGGCGCCTCGCCTCCCGACGCCTCGTGGCGACGCCCTCCGACGGGAGATGGTATCGAGCCAATGCAGCTGGGGGGAGGACGGCTCCCTGCGGCGGAACACAGGAACCGATGGAGAAATCAGGCGTGCCAATATTGTGGTCGGCTCGGACACCAATCGGCCACGTGTTGGAGGCGGCCGGATAGACGTCGGGACATCGCACCCGTTCCAGCTGCAACCACTCAACCCCAACGCAACAACCAGTGTGAGTACTCTCAGTCTCCAGGAGCATGTGACCCTAACAGTCCATTGGACACTAAAAGACTACAACTGTCGGGAGAAATGACTTGGGGTGGGGTGAATGTAAAAATGACGGCGTTGGTGGACTCGGGGGCGGATGATTGTATTATCGACCCGAAAATTGTCAACATCCTAAAATGTCCGATGATTAGACTCGAGAAAACAAAGGAGATGTATGACCTTAATGGGCGCCTCTTGGGGGTGATTACCCATAGAACAGAGGGTCTACACCTGCGCTTATCAGGAAATCACGTGGAGACTAGACAGTTTTTTATTATGCCCTCCCGGTCAGCCCCAGTGGTCCTGGGTCTGACTTGGCTGGCCAGGCACAACCCAGACATAAACTGGGGCAGGCCTGGGTTAGAGAGGTGGAGCTTGTTTTGTCACTCCCATTGCCTGCGGTCAGCGGTGGACTACCACTGTGGCCCAGCGAAGGCAACTGGGGAATCAATTAACCTGGAAAATGTGCCAGCGGAATATCACGATTTACGGGAGGTATTTAGTAAAGACCGGGCCTTATCTCTCCCTCCACATCGGCCTTATGATTGCGCGATAGAATTGCTTACCGGCGCACCGCTGCCTAGTACACGCCTATACCAAATAGCTAAGCCGGAACTCCAAGCCCTTAAGGAGTATGTCACAACATCGCTGGCTGCCGGTCTTATTCGGCCTTCCAAGTCACCGCTAGGGGCAGGATTTTTCTTTGTGGAAAAAAAAGACAAGACCCTTCGCCCCTGCATCGATTTCCGTGGTTTGAACGATATTACAATTAAAAACAAATACCCATTGCCACTGATGGATTCAGCCTTCGCTCCCTTACACTCTGCTACGGTGTTTACTAAATTGGACCTTCGTAGTGCCTACTACCTGGTTAGGATAAGGGAGGGTGACGAATGGAAAACAGCTTTTAAAACACCCATTGGGCACTTTGAGTATTTAGTTATGCCTTTTGGCCTCTCAAACGCCCCCGCAGTATTTCAGTGTTTTATCAATGACGTCTTGCGTGACATGCTTAATAATTTTTGTTTTGTTTATCTGGACGACATTTTGATTTTCTCCAGAGACCTAGCAGAACATCAGCAACACGTTCGGCTGGTTCTGGAGCGGCTGCTGGAAAACCGGCTGTACGTGAAAGCAGAGAAGTGTGCATTTCACACCCGTTCGGTCCAGTTCCTCGGGTATATTGTGGAAAGAGGTCAATTGAGGGCTGACCCGGCCAAGATCCAGGCCGTGGTCGAGTGGCCAACACCCACGTCTAGAAAACACTTGCAGAGATTCCTGGGGTTCGCTAACTTCTATCGTCGGTTCATCCGCGATTATAGCTTGAAAGCGGAACCTCTGACAAGGCTTACATCTACAAAAACTCAGTTTATTTGGACTCAGCAGGCTGAGGCCGCCTTTGTTAAATTGAAGTCATTGTTTTCACGTTCACCGGTCTTGACACACCCTAACGAAACTCTTCCATTTGTCGTCGAGGTTGACGCTTCAGAGACAGGAGTGGGGGCGGTGTTGTCCCAACGATCCCCGGTTGACCAGAGGCTGCATCCCTGCGCTTTCTTCTCTCGTCGGCTCAACCAGGCAGAACGCAATTACGATGTGGGCAACCGTGAGCTGCTGGCCATAATTTTTGCCTTGCAGGAGTGGCGGCACTGGCTGGAGGGCGCGGCGGAACCCTTCCAAATTTTCACGGACCATAAAAACTTGTCATACTTACGGTCCGCTCGGAGACTGAATCCCCGCCAAGCACGCTGGGCCCTGTTCTTGACGCGTTTCAATTACTTCATTACCTACCGACCTGGATCCCGGAATACCAAGCCGGATGCCCTGTCCCGCTTGCACGGTCCGGCCGCCGAGGGGTCTCTACCCGGACCGATTGTGCCGGAGTCCAGAGTATTGGGAGCTCTCCAGTGGGAGGTTGAGCGGAGGGTGGTGGAGGCAGCTGACGGCAGGCAGACCCCGGTAGCGTGCCCTGGCGATAAGTTGTTCGTGCCCACTCACCTCCGGCCAGAGGTGCTGCAGTGGGGGCACGCATCGAGGGTGGCATGTCACCCAGGGGTGGGTCGCACGCTGTCCCTGGTGGCGCAGAGATTTTGGTGGCCCGGGCTGCGCAAGGACGTTGAGGACTATGTCGCGTCTTGCGCGGCGTGTGCCCGTAATAAGTCCTCTCGCCTGAAACCATCCAGCCAGCTCCGTCCCCTGCCCATTCCCCACCGTCCTTGGTCGCATGTGGCGTTGGATTTCGTCACCGGGCTACCTCCTTCCAACGGGCAGTCGGTAATCTTGACAGTGGTGGACCGGTTTTCAAAAATGGCCCACTTTATCGCCCTGCCTAAATTGCCCACCTCGCTGCAAACAGCTGATGTCCTGATAAAGGACGTTTTTAGGATCCACGGGATACCAGTGGACCTCGTCTCCGACAGGGGGCCTCAATTCGTGTCCCGGGTGTGGAAGGCCTTCTGCAAGTCCTTGGGGGCTACGGCTAGCCTGTCTTCAGGCCACCATCCCCAATCTAATGGGCAGACGGAGCGGGCCAACCAGGACTTGGAGTCGGCGCTCCGATGCGTATGCCATCAGCACCCTTCCTCGTGGGCGTCCCACCTCCCGTGGGTCGAATACGCCCACAACACTCTCGTATGTTCTGCCACAGGGTTGTCCCCGTTCCACGCGGCCTGTGGTTATCAGCCCCCCTTGTTTCCTTGCCAGGAGGGCGTGGTGGCCATCCCCTCGGTCCATACTCACCTCCGCCGGGCTCGCAGGGTTTGGCAGGACACCAGGAAGGCCCTGTGCCGCACCTCGGACCGCAACAAGCGGCTCGCGGACAGGCACCGGCTTCCGGCACCATCCTACCGACCGGGTCAGAGAGTTTGGCTCTCCACCCGGGACCTGCAGTTGGCAGGGAGCTCCAAGAAACTGGGGCCTCGGTTTGTCGGCCCGTTTGAGGTCGACTCCGTGATCAACCCGGTGGCAGTTCGGCTCAACCTGCCACCCACGCTCAAGGTACACCCAGTTTTTCACACGTCCTTGCTCAAGCCGGTCTCGGCCAGCCCATTGTGCCCGCCGGCCGCGCCCCCACCACCTCCCCGGGTCGTCAGCGGGCAGCCTATCTACACGGTTAGGGCCATACTGGACTCTCGTAAGCGCGGCAGGGGGATGCAGTATCTGGTCGACTGGGAGGGGTACGGCCCCGAGGACCGCCAGTGGATCCCCCGCTCCTGGATTCTGGACCAGTCACTGGTTCGCGACTTCCATTCGTCACATCCTTCTCTGCCAGGTGGTCCGCCTAGGGGCGTTCGTTGATGGGGGGGTACTGTCATGATTAGTATCAGCTGTGCTGTTTCAGTTGCAGTTGCTGGGGAGACAGCTGGTGGGCGGAGCCCACCACACTCACCTGTAACCCGTTAGCTCATCAGGCCAAGTTAAAAGCCTGAGAGAAACAGCAAGGAGTGTCGGGATATTCCTCTGTGACACTACTCACTTGACCCGACTGGTAAACGCTTATCCGAGAACCAGCTGCTGATCTCCATGACTTACCTTTTTGCTGCCACTGTGCATGCTTTTGTGTTTGTTTGCTATCCGCCTGTGTGCGTGAGTTTGTGTTTCCTTTTGTCCGCCTGTGTGCGTGATTTTGTGTTTTCATTTATTACTATTATTAAATCTAAGTTATCCGCATCCCTGCCCTGGCTCGCCTTCCTCTCTGTATCTGGGTCCTCCTTTCTCAAGCCGTGACAGTTATGTTTATTGCTCAAACACAACCTGTGCTACCTTTAACCCCTGGGCGTTATTATAGTTTGATTAAATTCTTGTAATTTTTGCCAAAATCTGGCATTTCCTTTGAAGTGTGATAACTTAGTCATTTATGAATATTTTTTTTCACTTTCAACCGCTCAAAATGTTCACTGGCATCAGACCTATCTATTCATATACATTTTAAAAATATGTTTTTTTTTAATGCCCTCTATGGGCAGTATTATGCTAACAGCAAAATTAACTATGCTGTATAAAGGTCTAATTTGAATATTTCATATGACATATTTAGAGGCTTGAATAAGTCCATAAGTCATAACAATGTAATTTTTTTATGCATGCCCAGTTTTTCACAATGGCATTTTTCTGAATAGCACAAAACTCTTGTAATTTTGCCAAAATCAGGCATTTCCTTTGAAGTGAGATAACTTAGTCATTTATGAATATTTTTTCACTTTCAACTGCTCAAAATGTTCAGTGGCATCAGACCTATCTATACATATATAGTTTTTATTTTATTTTATTTTTTTAATGCCACCTATGGACAATAATAGCAGTATTATGCTAATAGCAAGACTAACTATGCTGTATATATATATAAAATAAAAGACTAATTTGAATATTTCATATGACATAGTTAGAGGCTCAAACAAGGTCATAAGTCATAACAATAGAATTTTTTTATGCATGCCCAGTTTTTCACAATGGCATTTTTCTGAATAGCACAAAACTCTTGTAATTTTGCCAAAATCGGGCATTTCCTTTGAAGTGAGATAACGTAGTCATTTATGAATATTTTTTTTCACTTTCAACCGCTCAAAATGTTCAGTGGCATCAGACCTATCTATACATATATAGTTTTTATTTTATAAAAATTTTTTAATGCCCCCTATGGACACTAATAGCGGTATTATGCTAATAGCAAGACTAACTATTCTGTATATATCTATAAAATAAAAGACTAATTTGAATATTTCATATGACATATTTAGAGGCTTGAATAAGTCCATAAGTCATAACAATAGATTTTTTTCTGCATGCCCAGTTTTCACACAATGGCAGTTTTCCGAATAGCACAAAACTCTTGTAATTTTGCCGAAATCCGGCATTTCTTTTGAAGTGAGATAACTTAGTCATTTATGAATATTTTTTTCACTTTCAAGCACTCAAAATGTTCAGTGGCATCAGACCTATCTACACATATATAGTTTTTATTTTTTTATTTTTTTTAATGCCACCTTTGGACAACAATAGCAGTATTATGCTAATAGCAAGACTAACTATGGTGTATATATATATAAAATAAAATAATAATTTATATATTTCATATGACATAGTTAGAGGCTCAAACAAGTCCATAAGCCATAACAATAGAATTTTTTATGCATGCATTTTGTATTCATTTATTAGCCTTTGGCGCCACCTAGTGGATTTTTGTGTTAACACTCTAAACACACAAATTCCTCTATTTTCATGTTTATGACTCGTCAAAGAAGCGATTGCATCAGTAATTACGGAAAATGCATTATAACACATCAGGTTTACAGCATATCAAAAACTGTGATTTATAATGGGAGTCAATGAGCCAAAATCGGGCATTATTACAACAACTTCGTGTGAATCTCTCCCTCCTGTTTGGTAATAATTATAAATTACAGCATGCCGCCAATTTGAACTTCTACATTTTTAAACAATCCTGGTAAAATGTCACGTCCCTAGTGTATTTTTTTCAAATGCTTTTTCTTTGATGAAAAACAGAAAAACAGAAAAAAGCCAGAAAATGGGCAAATAACGCCCAGGGGTTTTAACATAACCAACCGCTGTCAAGCTTAAGAATCATCTGTGGTCAAATTTAGTAGTGTGATTATTCTGCGTTAATACATGATTAATGCGATATTTTTGGTGATTAATTAATTAGTTAACGCTTTAACTCTGACAGCACTAATGAGTTTTTACGTCATGATGAAGAAGGAGAGCCTTGTGTGCTGTGAAGTCTCTATAAGCGCAGCAGACAACTGTGAACAGCAAAACCAACAACCAACATTTTTCAGATTTATGTAAATTGTGTTTGCCTATAAAAATACATATTTCAAATATAGTCCTGCAAATAAGTGTCCATCCATTTTCAACACTGCTCACAGGCGTATTGGAGTCAATCCCAGTGTTTCTTAAAATGTTAACGTATTCCTTTTATAATGCCACATCATCCTCCTAAATTGGACCATTTAATTAGAATAGCTTAAGAGATTATATTTACATTTGGATAATAAAAGCGGGCTGAATGGTAGCACGTTTCCCTCAAAGTTTCTGGGTTTGCATGTTATTGTGTAGCTTAAGTCTTTTTCCCAGGTTACTCCCAAAGCCCCAAAACATGCATCCTTGTCAGGTTACCAAACTAGTGGTGCAATTGTCAGCTTCCAGCCAGTGGTACGATCAGCTGAATTTCACCATGATGAGGCTTTGTAACAGCTACACTTTTGTTTTGACTATAACTCCCAGTCTTTCCTCCTCATTACATCAGGCTTAGTGAATAAATGTATGCACGGCATCTTCGATGTGCATGTTTGCTTTTTTTTGCACTAACATTCCAAGTCTGCCGACTTCATCTACTTAAATTTATTTTACAGATGCCAAGTGCATTGTCACTACCTAAAATCTGTAAGTACACGTTACCAACCCAAATAATAATAATAATAATAATAATAAAAACTGTTTGGAAACCAATGGCTTAATTGAAGACAAAACATTTTTGTAAGTGTAAATGGTTGTTTGTCTATATACTGTCTGTGGCCTGTGATTGACCGGAGACCCTCCAGGGTGGAAAACAAAACTGCCCTCTAAAACGTAGACACATCCATAAGGGCGAGCCTTACAGCTGCTGTATGCCTAATCAACATCCACTATGAGAGTTGCGGCTCATTAAACAGGCACTTTGCACCCATATTAATAATGCAGGGGCAATGTGAGAGTTACGATACAATATAAGACCTGCCATCTCGTTAATGTAATACTCATCATACAGGTTAAGACAACAGCCTTGGGGGCAGTTGACATTACCACCCGTTTCATCGGGATCGAGTCATAACAGAAATTGCATCTTGCTGTCCCAGACCGCAAATTTGTCTGGGAGTTAACATTGAGCACAGGTGTTTAACTTCAAGCCCCGTCCGGCACTCCACATCATTTTATTTGACCCGCGAAAGCTTGTCACGATTTTCTCTTGTTCTCTTCAAAACTGATCATAGAAATGATTTTCAAATGTAGGTGCAATTATGCAACATGACAAGGCGATTATTAAGGCTATTTCACTCTGCACTTTTTCTTGTTGTTTGCCGCGGGGCAGCGCACAAGGACAACAGCTTACTGGTGTCAGTTTGCATGTTTAGAAGTGTGTAGGAACCAACCCGAGGGAATCTTTTCTTATTGGTTGCTCTATTGCTGTTAGCAGTCTGAAATCACTTTGCCAGCCCTTTGCCTGTTAGATGCACCTTCTGACATTACCGCGAATTGAACATTTTCCGATTTGACATAACATGTCCTCTAGCTCTTGTAGTGCATATACTGTAGAAGGAATGGGTCGTTAGGCCTTCAGTGTTAACTGGCATGACACAAACGCAACTTCAAGCGGCAATTAAACAGCCTCTCCTGGATGCGTCAGACGGAGCCAAGTTTTATTGTCCATCCATCCATTTTTTTTTTACCGCTTATCCTGACTAGGGCTAGTCTAGAATGGGCGTGCTGGAGCATACATTATTATTATTATTATTATTATTATTATTATTATTATTATTATTATTATTGCAACTTGCCTACTGGTGTGCCTCGGCTGGCTCCGCCCATCAACATCCTCAAAGAAACTGTGAGACGGGAAAATCAATAGCAGAAGAAACCAGTAACATAGAACAACAATTCCTTGAACTTTCCTAAAAAAAAAAGATTCAATCTGTTGAGGTTTTATTTGATACCATTCAGTTTATTTTATAATTATATTTACACAAATCATGAACAGTTTCTATAAGCACTTATCAAGATTTTTGTCAAACTGTGATAGGCTCTTACTTGGCACATCCCACTCTCTGGAACATTTTTGCTAAATTGGCTGGGTCATTTTAGTGTAATAGTCTAACTAATAAACCAACCTACAACATCCTTTTTGCCTTTGTTCTTTCGGAGGAAAAAAGACACACGCCAGTGACTTTTTTGCATCCATGTGACAATTGCCACACTTTGACTATACACTTCTTGCATACAAGTGTGAAGGCTTCTCTCGCTCCCTCCTATTCCCTTTCCCTCCCACCTGCTCTTCAAATCAATGCTCCAGCCTTTTTCTTCCTCCCTGCAGATTGCCTCAGCCACAGTAGAGTCTATCAGGCACCGGCAGACTGACATTTCTGCCAAGCAGCAGCACCTAACGTGGGTCCCATAACTGACTCAGTCCCCCTGGGGACAGATAATCCCAGGCTAAACCCCCCAGATACTGTGATTAATGATATGTCTTGTACTTGCGACCCTTGTTCTCTTGCTGAGATCACTCCCGTTGAGTCCAGGGAGCTTTGGAGAGCTGACAAGGGAAACCTGTACAATTACGCACTGGCAAAGCAAAGCAGCCCCGTGGCAAACACAGACGAGGCTTGACAGGACCTTTTATTAGCAACCACACGCTGCATATGACATACATTAATACATTATGTTTAGGAATACAGCCATAGTGTGCAATGAAAGTTTGAAGAGAAATAGCATCATTGACTTCATGATGTGATGTGAATTATTTGCTGGCGCTACAAAAATTCATTTTGTTGCCTTGAAATTTAATTTGTGATGTGTTATGATAATATCATTATCCTTTTCTGATTTAATTCTCTAATTAAAGTCAGGTGTGCTATGTCTTCAAGACAGACTGTGATGCCAACATTATTAATACAATGTAGGCTATGTATTTTGATGCCACGAGGAACACACTTTGGATCTTGCCAAAATGGCCTCTAGCTTGGATGCATTCTTTCTCTGTTTGTGTGTAACTGCAGCTTGGCTTGCGCTTATAAAGCTTATTAGAGTGTTGGATGAAAGACTATCTATGAAAGACGACTATCTTGTCCACTGTCACCGCGACTTGCGACTTGACAAAAAGTCATGGTGACAGTGGACAAGATAGTCGTCCATTGCTGGAGTTCTCCAATGCAAGCTGGCGAGACTTCCTTGTTCGCCGACCCGCTCACTCGACCACTGAAAGGCAGTTTGCAACGGCGGAATCCAACCCAAGACACGCTTAGGACCGCCCCCTCATTTGTGTAACATTTTGCCCTGACAGAGTCTGCAGCATGAAATAAATAATTGTGAGAGCAAAGCGTTTTTATTTATTTATTGATATTTAAGTCCATTTATATATGTATTTTTGTATTTCTTTCTACTTTTATGTGTTTATATAAATATTTTGTTGTTTTATTTCCATCTTCTTCTTTTTTTACTTTTATGCATTTATGTATATATATAAACACATATATATATATATATTTTTTTTATTATTATTTTTATTAATCTTATTTATTTATTTTGTATATTTTTATTTCCTTTTATATATTTTTTTGTATTTAATTTTTGAAGTATTAAATAGATTTTTTGATTTGCTTTCAATTTGATTTTATTCATTTATTTAGTCATTTATTTATTTTTAATTTATTTAACTTAATGTAATTTATTTGTTTTTAATTTTGGTCCTCCATTGAAAGAGAGACAATTGCGTGGCTCAGTCATTCTGCATGTAGCTGTGTGGATCAGAAAGCTTGGGCTGTGCCACAACTTCAAAGTGAGAAGTTTGTTGTGAAAGTATTTTTTCTAAGGTTTCATGTTCAGCTGTAATGTTGGCAGTAAGTCCAAGGCTGCAGCTCCGCAGGCGCTACACGGTGACCTACAGATAAAAGTGAGAGTTTTCATTTAAACTCAGCCTCCAGCTGAGACTGTGTGCAGCAACCTTTGCTGTCATGCTCATCAAACTTATACACTAAAATGTAGACAAAAGACGTCTTGGATGTGTTTCTTAGTGCATATGCACGATCCATGTGCATGCCGATCAAATGTGCACTGAATCATGCTGAATTTGCAGTGGATGGACAAAAACAAAAAATTGTTATTGAATGTGGTGATTAGACAGCAAAACTATGATGGCACACAAAAATGAAGAAAATATACGCTAGTATATATACAGTCTTTATGAGCTCAGTGGTCACGTTGAACAAGATGGCTTGGCTCACAAGCGCTGTTCTAGTTCGTCCCAAAGGTGTTGGTGATCGGTCAAAGCTTTCAAGTTCTTCTATGCCAAACTCATCCAAGCATACATTCATGGAGCTTGCTTTCAGTCATGCTGAAACTGAAAAAAAGGGCCTTCCCAAACTGTTAACACACATTTGGACGATTTAAACTGAACTGGAATGTTGAAGAATTAAAGTAAACCTGATAATTCAATTAATTATGAGTTTGTCAAAAGACCTCAAGTAGAAATATTGAGTCTTCACTAACATTATAGCAGTAAATCCCATTGTTTTACAAAGAAGAAGAAAAAAAATCAAGTCCCTGTTAAGGTGTCAATATTTCATTCTCCAAGCAGCTGAAGCGCCTTTAGAAATGACCTCCAGGCCAAGAAGACACCATGCAATTAATCTGCTTCGCCCAACTGTTGATCTCCACAAACCTAATGGGTTTAATAATAAAAATATCATTTGACAAATAATTCTGCATGGGAAAGCGTCTTCAAAGCATCAACAGACTATCTAGGCGCACAACGTTTTACAGTGCATGACTTTTGCATGCTTTCTTTCAACCGGGCACTTCCTTTTGTGTGAGGAGCTGCGGGATAATTACCCTGTTTGTCATCTTGGTCCCTCCCCTTTTGCCTCATGCACTGAGGCTGCATGCTTTATCTTAAGGAGAAGCTGCCAGTGCATGATGAATGCCAGCAGTCGATTGGCTCTCTAACTCTGCATTAATTTTTAAGCACAATTACCGAGACAGCATTGTTAATTCAGTTTTGTACGATGATTGCAGAGGTGCATGTGAAGGCTTGGAACATGTACCAGCATAATATAGAAATTTTGGGTGTAGATTTGTGAAAAGAGAGGCAGTGTTCTCAAAACCCTTATTTTTATTTTCTTCCAGCTACAGGAGATGACTGTGATGGCTGAAAACCTGCCATCAGTACGATATTGCTCGGTTGCATTTTCTTAACCACAATTTCAATAATTTTGTTTTCACCAAACATGGAGTCACTTTGCATTTGAATGTCAGCATCCAAACCATGTTATTGCTGCACTTATTTGTAAATAGATGAAAGCGTTGAAATAACAGCTTCAAAGTCATGTTGATGGCACTTTGGCTTTTAAAAGTGGCAAAATGGGCTTTCATTGTCAGGGCAAAGAATTGCTCCAGACAGTTGTTAAATAAAAAACACAATTAACAGATTGACAAATTGTGTTTTGGCTACAATACTAGCATTTTAGAGGGTAAACAAAGTTGTTTTTTAAAGGAACCCCAAAAGTAAATACAAGTGTGCTCTCTTTTATTTATTTGGTTGCTACTGAAATAACTATGAGATTCATTTTTCAAAAATAATTTCCAGTTTAATACATTTTGTAGAAACTTTATTTGGACGTATTTACGTCACAATGCATTCCGTGCGTAGTGGCCAGTGATGAGAAAAGTACTGACATTCTGTACTTGAGTAAAAGTACAATTACTTGCATAAAAAAAAAGACTTTTGTTAAAGTAAAAGTACTCATTCAAATAATTACACAAGTCATTTTATGCTTAATGATGTTTACAGGAGGAAACTTGTATATTTATTATTCAATAATTATAACTGTAATTCAACTAAAGATGCTTCTGCCAATCTAATATTGGGGTTTAAGGAACTGAGCAATAAAAGAAAAAGGGGGTCTTGAAAGCAGTACATACCGACCACTTTTTAATTTTTAATTTATTATTATTATTTTTTTACTTCTTAAAAAATAGTCACCACTAATAAATGCTTAGAAATGTTCGTACTCTGCGCACAACAAATTCATGACACGAGCGTACCAGCCCATTTTCTCGCACCGCTGTGCATAAGTTGATGAATCAGAAAACATTGTAAATGACAGCTCGTGCCCGCGGCGCTACAATTTGCATAACCGGCGCTGTTGTTTCCCCAAAAAGGCTATCCTTTTGACGCATCTCAGCCAATGCGTGGAGGTTTAACCTTTTAACCTCAAAACCTTCATAACTTTGTCAATCTTTATCCTATTTTCAAATGTTAGTATCATTGCAAAGCTCGCAGAACACAGAACGTGACAACATATAATAATGATGTTCAACCTTTTTAATTAATTCTGAACTTAAATTTGAAAAGACACAAAGAAAATATTAAATATTAGCCAAACAGTGAATAATCACTCTACAAGTTGTTAAAATACATAGCAAGGAACAAACATCACAGCAAAGATGAATTAGCGGTTGATGAAATTCACGACATTAGTGTTGGAAGTAAGCTACTTGATCGATTTGAAAACTCTGAACCTCGGATTAATGGGAGCGGCTCGATGGATTTCCACGTGTGTACTCGCAGTCTGCAGCTCTTGAGCTGCCAACAGACAAACACCGCAGCGGATACATGCATATTTCAAAATAATGTAAGGGTGTTCATACTCTTAAATTGTTTTTTTTTAGAGATATAAATGTAAATATTTTGTGTTATGATCAGTGCAAAAATATTTTATTATCACGGCAATATATTTTGTGACTGACCGAGCTTGACTGACTTGACTCACTAATTTGAATCTTCAACATTACAATTTGAGATTTACTTGCTACTACTGCTACCTCTGGATTTGGCATGTATTGCTTTTACCTAAAGTTGGTCATTTGTAAATCTTAAGTAATCAATGTGCAGTTCCTGTTATTTTAATTGACATACATGGTTTACCAAATGTGTCATGTGTAAAACAGTCCTGGGTAATTGCGCTCTCGGGAAAGTTTGCAAAGTCTTGCATAGTAACTGTATGGCCAACCATTGTCTCTTCATCTGGGTTAATCTTGCAAGGAAAGTGCCATTAGCTTGTAAATTTTTGAAGGACGGATGCTGAAAGCTCTGGCTTTTATCTTATTTGAAATAAAACAAATTTTGTAGTTGTATGTTTTTTTTTAAGAGTATATAATCGTTGGGCCATGCATTAGCCTATAATTTAGCAGCGGCCAAACTAGTACTTTGACTAGTTGTTATTATCTCTTCAGACAACAGCAAGGATGCGACAAAAGGTTGCAATTAGTGCATCTTATGCTGAAAGACAAAGCTACATTTTAGAACACCTGTAATTACTGTATCGTGCACAAGAATGCTCCCATCACGGACAAACTTTAGGTGGTTGTTGTTTTTCTCAGCTTTTTATTTTATGTACTTGGCGTGGATGGATGGTTTGAGTGAGAGGAGACGGCGTTTAAATTAAGAATTGGAAAGAGTTTCGATCGACACATCTTGCGACGGTTTCTGTGACGTCACCCAAGCACGGTGCCGCAAAAATCAGAACAACGAAGAAAGAGAAAAACTTTTTTTCTGCTTTTTTTTTGTACTTGCCGTAAATGGATGGTTTGAGTGAGAGGAGACGGCGTCTAGATGAAGAATTTGAAAAGGCTAACTAACAGTAGAGTGGGAAAATAGGGAAAGGATTACTAAGAGAACTGTTTTGGTGGAAGAGACTTAAGCCGAGAATGCATCATCGTCGCGCGTGAAGGTTGACACGACGTGGCAGATTTAGGACTCAGACGCACAGATAGGGGTTTGAGGCCCAGGCAGATATTTATTAAACAAAAAAAACTCCTCGTTTAGAGGGAAAAAACAAAGGCTATTAAATGTTAAACTAAAGGCGCTCCAAAAGGGAGGATGTCTAAACTACAAACAAAACAATATCACTCCTTAACTAAAACTATACTGTGGCTATACAAAGTTCCAAACCAAAATTCACACAAGAGACAAGACAACAAGGCTGAGGACTGTGACTGGCTTGAGTGGCTCTGACGAAAACACTTTGGCACGAGACAGGGGAGACGCAGACCATTTAACACATGAGGGTCATGGGAAACAGGTGGACACAATCAGGAATCAGGGTTGACACTGACACCACATGAGGAAAGGCAAGTGACCTGAAACGAAAGGAGTCAGAATTTTCAAAATAAAACAGGGAATGACAAGACAACCTCACCGCGGTGTGACAAAGGTAAGATAATTTTTTATACTAAATATTTTTTAGCCAATCAGCACGTAAGCCCGATCGCGAGTTTATCGTACGAGCACCTACCCTCGAATAGGACCTTTGCTCGTCCCCATAAGTTCCTGAAAATGTGTCCCGTTTGGGAAGGCACCTGCAGTGCAGACGCGCACATACAGGGCTGGCCCCGTAAATGAACCCCGAAGTTCCTGTGGTGGAAACGCGGCTAAGGTTAAAGGAGACATTTTAGGGCAGGGGTAGGGAAGCCTGGTCCTCGAGAGCCGCTGTCCTGCCTGTTTTCCATGTCTTCCTCTATCGACACACTCGGTTGACAAACAAGATCGTTATCAGGCTTCTACAGAGCTTGCTGATTAACTGTTCAGTTGAGTCAGCTGTGTTTGAGGAGAGAGACATGGAAAATAGGCAGGACAGGAGTTCCCTATCCCTGTTTTAGGGTGTTACAGTGCAGATTGAGATGCATAGCAGTCGACTAATCAAATCCAACAATAAAAAACAAAAAGTGCTCCAATTTGTTTGTGTCTTTGGATTGAGCCTGGCTACCGATTCTTGGTTCTGGATAGAAACCTCCTGTCTCTGAGCGACGCAGCATTTCCAACCCCCCTTTTTGTGTCACTTTTTGAGTCTCACGATCAGCCTCAGTGGTTGCAGCAGATGGATGACCGTTCTGTGGCTGACACAGACACAAACAAGAAATGTCCGCCAAGTCCGCCAGTAGGCGCAAAAATATTTGCACTATTTCCTTGACAGTTGGCTCAGAGGAAGAAGTTTACCATCACGCAGGGCGCAGGCAACGGTGTACACAAGCAATGATTTATGTTTAGGAGAGGCAAAATTGAATGAATGTCATATGATCACACGGGGGCTATTTGCAATAACTACATGGAAATGTGTCCTTGTAAAAAACAATAGCAGATGGTTCCATTAACACTTTTCTTCAGGCAGAGGTGGAACAAATTGCTCACGTTCACATTGCTCGTGCCATGTTAATTGCTTTCCTTGATAACTTTGCTTGCAGCTCACTTATCACCTGACAAGATGAACCATCCAGGGCTGATCCCGTCATCATCAACAAAAATCATTCATTTGAAACTTTGATCACTTCATTTTTGGAGTGAATAAAAAGAATCTTGATCACACTTTCTCTTAAAAATTTATTAAAGCCTTCATTTATATGTGACAATGTGGGCTTGTATCGAGGTTAAAACATAACTCATGTTCTGCAAATTTGCCAGGGCTCAACATTAAATTGATGATGCTATTTAATAGACACTGGTGGGCAGGGGTGGTTCTATAAAGACTCGGGTTTTACATTAAGACCCATCTGCATCAAGCGCAACCTTAACAAGACATGAATATAGCACGAGTGGTAAATTAATATTGATAAAGCAATAAATGTATTGCAGCTATACCTCCAAGAGTCGTGGCTTTACAATGTGTCTATTTTCGGAAATAAAAAGCAATTACCACACTTGGCTAATGCCCAAGAGGTTTTGAAATGATTTAAACCAATGAACATGTTTTCAGCATCTGCTCTGCCTCCACTGAGACATGAAGCTCATTCTGAAACTTTAATGTTTCATCAGATGCCTTAGCATGTGCGGGAGGGAAGAAGGCTATGCAGCGTGTGCATCTAGTGGAGACGAGGAGCCAGATAACAACACGATTGGCAACAAATGTTTGCCCATTAGCATACTGACATTTGACAGAAGACGTGAGAAGTGCCGAGAGCTCATACGCTCACACTGGCATTTCCCCGTGGAGCTTTCAGATGAACTCCCATGAACTCCTTGAGCTATTCTCATTTTCAAGAGTGTGGCCCAAGTCGAGGTCAGGGCTCCTCATTTCTGGCCAGTCTCAGCTCGACACCCCATGATGGATTTTAGCTAACGATGAAAGCACATCAGACATGAACGCAGTCCCATGTGTTCGGATGTGTGAATGGTTTTCTATCTCTTGGTGTCAGTCCAGTGATTGCCAGGTGAACGGTCCAGTTTGCCCCCCAACTGTCACCCTAAATCATCTGGGATAGACTCCAGCTTCCCTGTGATCCTGAACAGGTTAAGTGTCGCACAGAACCAACCAGTGCCCGCGTATTGACCTCTAATTGAGTCTGATGGAGTTTTTTCGACATTTAATAGATGTCACCTCAGCATGAACTACGATTTTCAGTCATCCATGGAATGTTCTTTATGAGTACGCCCATCATGCTGAATGGTGGAGGATGGCATGCTCAGGTGAAAGTTCTTACGGAACCCATCTCATAAAGTGCTCAGTCAATCCTTACTGCAAACTTTTTCCAAATGCTTTCCGCGATGGAACTTTTTCGCTATCATTTTGGAAGCTAAAACTCCCGTAGCGATGGCGATGAGAAAGCGCGCGAGTAACGATTTGACTAATTAAGGCCGCCTCTCCACTTGTCTCTTGATCCCCTCAGTGAAATCATCAGGTATAATCTGAAAACTCTTGGCCCTCCATGGCGTATGATTTGACACGCCTGGATTACGTTGGTTGTTATCCTGTCTCCAGCCGTGGGAACGCTCACAAGCTCAAACACCCAACTGTTCAAAGTAGTGGAAAGAGGATCCCTGGAGAAGAGCATTGGAAAGCCTGTATCCTTCCTGCTTTGCATTTCAGTATCACGCTATGCATTCTCATGGCATACCGTGCGTAAGGAGCTTTAATATTTGATATTTCCTATGGGCGTCAATGTGTGATGAGCAAAGATGAAGACAACCTTGAAACACTCCCGTCTATCTACACACAGGGGGGCGTTATTGAGGTAATGAAGTGGGGGTGGGCAGAGAAAGATAAGAGTGTTTGGGATCCACATGTGAACCCCTTACTGTAGGGTAGAAAAATTATAAAGGAGCTTCTTTAAAATGTATTAAAATGTATTTCAACAAACTTGTACTCAAGAGACTATTCCTCATTCTTTTTGTTTTACAAGGTACATGCACACATTGAGATATCAGCATTTAAAAAAAGAAAAAGACGGACTCACTTAGTCAACGCAGCACTGCATACGAGCATAAAAGGCGTAATGAAAAGGAAAAGTGTTTTTAACATGAATTAGATGGCAATCGACAACCCCGGCAGCAAAGTGCAACTGTCTGACCAGAGAGGTGGAATAAAAAGAAGTCAATAAGCAGTCATGCACCTGCAGAAAATTATGAGTGCATAAAATCAAATAGCCTTAACCATTGGGCAAAAAATATGTAAAATTGTGGTATACAAAAAAAAGGGAAGATAACGTCTGTGTTTTTAACTTATTCACTGCCAATGACGTCTATAGATGTCAAAAATTCATTTGAACTATTTCTATTAGTTTCTCTTTTTTTTTTTATTAACAAGAGTATGAAAACCTAAAAAAAAATTAGTATACATTTAAAACAGATATAGAATTTGTGATTAGTTAACTATTGAAGTCAAAAAAATAATCATCTGACGCCCCTAATTTTTAATAATCTTTTCTTTTTTTTAATTAAGGGCATCAGACGATTACAATTTTTAATTGTAATTAACTCTTTGACTGCCAGACGTTTTCAGAAAAGGGATGCCGCCAGTGCCAGCCGATTTAAGCATTTTGACTGATCTTTCAAGGTCCACAGAACATGTTGTGTTTGGACGATGGAAACACACATACTACCAAATGAAAGATTGAACTCTCATCTTTCATCAAAAAAGTTTGTTTCTACCTTATTCCGTTTTTCAGTAATCAACAATAGAAAATGGTTAGTTTCACCGAAATGCTCTGTTTTGAAACAAAAAACGGAGAAAACAAGTTTTTTGTGAAACGATGTTATTTCATGCACTCTAGTGAATTGTACACTTCTTTTTGTCCATGAATGATGCTTTACTTCTGTAAAACGTAACCACCAACAATGAAAAAGTGTTTTTAGATTGCAAAATACGTTTATTTCCATTCAACAGTGTAACAATTTGACAAAACAATTTCGCAAACTATTTACAAATGTGTGCAACTGTGGTACTATTTACAATTATGTGGATGTTTCAAATACAGTTTTTCTTTTTGTAACACTGACCTGCGTGCAAGGAGACGGAGCAGGATTTGCACAACAGATTCGTTTCACTGCGATTGCCCCTTTCGCGTGCAGACGTTACACTTTCTTGACGGCCTTTTTTTCCGGGGAATAGCAAGTAGCAGACTGTACCCGCTGCTCCGATGAATATGCATTGGACTCGGGGTCTTCATCGTCCGATTGAACGTCCGCCTGTGCACAAGTGCTCGGTTGTGCTCTGCGTTTTCCAGTGTTAGCATCGCTAGCCGGTGAGGCTTTATGACGTGGTCATAGCGCCCCAGCAACGCTTCCAACTTCGGCGTCAACGTTTCCAACTTCGCGGTCAACCTCGGAGTCACCATCATCATCATCGTCATCATCACTGTGCTCTTTAGCATTGGTCGATGAGCTGCTTGCAACCGGTCGCCATTGTTCGCTTCTTCAGCCATCTAGCTCCGCCTCACGTCTTCTACTGCCGCGTCAACGCTTCCAACCTCGGAGTCACCATCATCATCATCGATGATGATCATCGTCGTCATCAATGTGCTCTTTAACACTGGTCGATGCTTTTCGTCTTTGAAAAAAATGCTCAAGCGTGAGCTGCTTGCAACCGGTCGCCATTTTCGCTTCCCATCCCCAGCCATTGTCCCCTCTAGCTCCGCCTCACGTCTTCTACTGACGACTACCCAATCTTGTCAAAAGAGAGTCATCGCTGCCATCTAGGGGCCAAAAATAGTCATTAGACTAACTAGATCTGCTTGAAACTTTCACCACAGCTGGCCAAGGCTTTCCTCCACCCGTTTCCAAAAAAAATAAAAATAAAAATTGGAGAACATCTTTTAACGTCCTTGGCGGCCCTCCGTAGGTTTTTACTAAACGTCATTTAACGTCCTTGGCAGTAAAATAGTTAATCACATAACTTCACTTCTAAATGTACAATATATTTTTTCTAGGTTTTCATCCTCTTGTTAACAAAAGTGGAAAAAATGTGAAACTAAAAGAAATAGTTCAAATGATTTTTTTGTCTATAACCGTCAATGGCAGTGAATGAGTTAAGGGAAAAACTCTTTAGTCCCAGGTCAAAACAAATAAAAAGAGTCAAGAAGCCTGATTTACTTCCAATTCTGACAGACTCTTTCTCTTTTTAGAATAAGATGGTTTATTGCTTTTAATTAGAGACTTTGCTTGGGTACTATGAGACTAGAAACGTTGAAGTCTTATTGACAAAAGTGTCACAATTCTCACGTAGGAAGAGCTTCTGAACACAGCATGAGAGCATATTATTATTTATTTTAAACAGAAATTGGGCAGTTTTAAAGTCCACCAGATCATTAAATTTAAGTATATGTGATTTTATAAATAGTTTATTAGTAGGTAATTCAGATTTCCCAAAATCGATACGATTCAGAAAGCCCCGATTCGATTCACGCTTCACAGTGATTTTCGATTCAGTTCAGGATTTCATGCGGTACCAATTTTAATTTTATATGGAAGACATTCTCAGAAGTATCAATAGTAGAAACTTCTTTCTCTTGGTGCATTAGTATGAAACAAATGTGGATATTTACATTTAAAATTGAATCCAATGCAGTTACATTAATCATGTATGTTTTATTGAACATGACCTGATCAAAACAATAAATAATCTAATTGATTACAATCACAGCACTATGGAAATAAAGTGGCAAAAACACTGGGTTCTTAGCATAACGCTCGAACAACGAATTTTTGAACAGAGTACGTGCTGCCTTGAGTATATTTCCATGGTTTTATTTTATTTTATTTATTTATTTTTTGGGAGAGGGTCTTGTTAAAAGTATTGATTCATGGTTTTATTAATTGAAATTGGGCTATGAAAAGGAATATCAATTCGATATTGATATATATTGATTTTTTTAAACCCCAACCCTATTTACTTGTAGGTGCCCGATAATCAGCGAGATGAAGCCTTGAGAATGTGATGTAATTTTCAGTCGACAGCAAGTGGCAAAATGGCCACCCCCTGAGGTGGATTTTGCTGCTTAATTCATATTTCACAAATGTTAATGTTACTCAGAATGCCGTGTTTAGACTAGTGGAGGCTCACACAGCATCCGTCCGTCCGTCCGTCCGTCTTCTTCCGCTTATCCGGGGTCGGGTCGCGGGGGCAGCAGCTTTAGCAGGGAAGCCCAGACTTCCCTCTCCCCAGCCACTTCAGCCAGCTCATCCGACGGGACCCCAAGGCGTTCCCAGGACAGCCGAGAGACATAGTCTCTCCAGCGTGTCCTGGGTCGTCCCCGGGGCCTCCTGCCGGTAGGACATGCCCGGAACACCTCCCCAGGGAGGCGTCCAGGAGGCATCCGAACCAGATGCCCGAGCCACCTCAACTGGTTCCTCTCAACGTGGAGGAGCAGCGACTCGACGCTGAGTCCCTCTCGGATGACCGAGCTTCTCACCCTATCTCTAAGGGAGAGCCCGGCTACCCTGCGGAGGAAACTCATTTCGGCCGCTTGTATCCGGGATCTTGTTCTTTCGGTCACGACCCACAGCTCGTGACCATAGGTGAGGGTAGGAACGTAGATCGACCGGTAAATCGAGAGCTTCGCCTTTCGGCTCAGCTCCTTCTTCACCACAGCGGACCGATACAGCGTCCGCATCACTGCAGACGCTGCACCGATCCGCCTGTCGATCTCCCGCTCTAACCTACCCTCACTCGTGAACAAGACCCCAAGATACTTGAACTCCTCCACTTGGGGCAGGACCTCCTCCCCGACCCGGAGAGGGCACTCCACCCTTTTCCGACTGAGGACCATGGTCTCGGATTTGGAGGTGCTGATCCTCATCCCAACCGCTTCACACTCGGCTGCGAACCGCTCCAGTGAGAGCTGGAGGTCACGGCTTGAAGAAGCCAACAGCACCACATCATCTGCAAAAAGCAGAGATGCAATGCTGAGGCCACCAAACCGGACCCCCTCAACGCCTCGGCTACGCCTAGAAATTCTGTCCATAAAAGTTATGAACAGAATCGGTGACAAAGGGCAACCTTGGCGGAGTCCAACCCTCACCGGAAACAAATTCGACTTACTGCCGGCAATGCGGACCAGACTCTGACATCGGTCGTACAGGGACCGAATGGCCCGTATCAGGGGGCTCGGTAACCCATACTCCCGAAGCACCCCCCACAAAACTCCCCGAGGTACACGGTCAAACGCCTTCTCCAAGTCCACAAAGCACATGTGGACTGGTTGGGCGAATTCCCACGCACCCTCGAGGATCCTGCTGAGGGTGTAGAGCTGGTCCACTGTTCCACGGCCGGGACGAAAACCACACTGCTCCTCCTGGATCCGAGATTCGACCTCCCGACGGACCCTCCTCTCCAGCACCCCTGAATAGACCTTACCTGGGAGGCTGAGGAGTGTGATCCCTCTAAAGTTGGAACACACCCTCCGGTCCCCCTTCTTAAAAAGGGGAACCACCACCCCGGTCTGCCAATCCAGAGGCACCGTCCCCGATGTCCACGCGATGCTGCAGAGACGTGTCAACCACGACAGCCCCACAACATCCAGGGCCTTCAGGAACTCCGGGCGGATCTCATCCACCCCCGAGGCCCTGCCACCGAGAAGCTTTCCAACCACCTCGGCGACTTCGACCCCAGAGATAGGGGAGCCCACTTCAGAGTCCCCAGACCCTGCTTCCTCAAAGGAAGGCGTGTTGGTGGAATTGAGGAGGTCTTCGAAGTACTCTCCCCACCGGTTCACGACGTCCCGAGTCGAGGTCAACAGCACTCCGTCTCCACTATACACAGTGTTAACGGTGCACTGCTTTCCTCTCCTGAGACGCCGGATGGTGGACCAGAATTTCCTCGAAGCCGTCCGGAAGTCGTTTTCCATGGCCTCACCGAACTCCTCCCATGCCCGAGTTTTTGCCTCAGCGACCGCCAAAGCCGCATTCCGCTTGGCCAGCCGGTACCCGTCAGCAGCCTCCGGAGTCCCACAGGCCAAAAAGGCCCGATAGGACTCCTTCTTCAGCTTGACGGCATCCCTTACCGCTGGTGTCCACCAGCGGGTTCGAGGATTGCCGCCACGACAGGCACCAACCACCTTACGGCCACAGCTCCGATCGGCCGCCTCAACAATTGAAGCGCGGAACATGGTCCACTCGGACTCAATGTCCCCCGCCTCCCCCGGGACAATGGAGAAGCTCTGCCGGAGATGGGCGTTGAAACTCTTTCTGACAGGGGATTCTGCCAGACGTTCCCAGCAGACCCTCACAGTACGTTTGGGCCTGCCTGGTCGGACCGGCATCTTACCCCGCCATCGGAGCCAGCACACCACCAGGTGGTGATCAGTTGACAGCTCCGCCCCTCTCTTAACCCGAGTGTCCAACACATACGGCCGCAAGTCCGATGACAAGACTACAAAGTCGATCATCGAACTACGGCCTAGGGTGTCCTGGTGCCAGGTGCACATATGGACACTCTTGTGCTTGAACATGGTGTTCGTTATGGACAGTCCGTGGCGAGCACAGAAGTCCAGTAACAAAACACCACTCGGGTTTCGATCGGGGGGGGCCATTCCTCCCAATCACGCCCCTCCAGGTCTCACTGTCATTACCCACGTGAGCGTTGAAGTCCCCCAGTAGAACGAGGGAGTCTCCAGGGGGTGCGCTCTCCAGCACACCCTCCAAGGACTCCAGAAAGGGTGGGTACTCTGAACTGCTGTTCGGTGCATAAGCACAAACAACAGTCATGACCCGTCCCCCCACCCGAAGGCGGAGGGAGGCTACCCTCTCATTCACCGGGGTAAACCCCAACGTACAGGCGGCTAGCTGGGGGGCAATGAGTATGCCCACACCTGCTCTGCGCCTCTCACCGTGGGCAACTCCAGAGTGGAAGAGGGTCCAGCCCCTCTCGAGAGGATTGGTACCAGAACCCAAGCCGTGTGTGGAGGTGAGTCCGACTATATCTAGTCGGAACTTCTCAGCCTCGCACACCAGTTCGAGCTCCTTCCCTGTCAGAGAGGTGACATTCCATGTCCCCAGAGCTAGCTTCAGTAGCCGGGGGTCAGACCGCCAAGGCCCCCGCCTTTGGCTGCCACCCAACTCACTGCGCACCCGACCCCTTTGGCCCCTTCCACCGGTGGTGAGCCCATGGGAAGGGGGACCCACGTTGCCTTTTCGGGCTGTGCCCGGCCGGTCCCCATGGGTATAGGCCCGGCCACCAGACGCTCGCCTTCGAGCCCCACCTCCAGGCCTAGCTCCAGAGGGGGGCCCCGGTGACCCGCGTCCGGGCAAGGGAAACGAAAATCCAATGTTTGTACTCATCATTGGGGTCGTTTGAGCCATGCTTTGTCTGGTCCCTCACCTAGGACCTGTTTGCCTTGGGTGGCCCTACCAGGGGCATGAAGCCCCGGACAACATAGCTCCCAGGCTCATTGGGACACGCAAACCCCTCCACCACGATAAGGTGATGACTCACGGAGGGGTCACACAGCATATTATTGTTAAAAAAAAAATAGGGGGATTGACTTAGCTAGAATAATAATAATAATAATAATAATAAATTCAAAAGGCCAGCAACTAGGATCAATAATACATCAATTACTTTGGTTCATGAAACATAGCGTTTAGTACATATATTTGCACACAAAACACTACAAGCCAAACAACTGGAGAACATCAACATGTCACACAGGCAAAACATAATTGTTTTGTCTGCGTTTCATCTCATGTAACTTAATTGCAACACAGCTTGGCCTTCACAGTGCTAGAAGAAGATAAAACTGCACAATGTTTTACATATTTTAAATGCAGTGTGATGAGAATGCATCAAAGTGATCATGACACAATACCCAGATGAGGGTTCTCAGTTGAGGTTTTAACTGCTCTGCCGTTTCGAATCAGCGTAGGCGGGAGGTGGGAGAATGTTGAGACAGGCGCCAGACCAGCTTGGGCTCACATTGCCCCGTCACCGCCTGCAGCCGACCATCCAAGATGACGAGTGTCGCTGTGCTGGGCTGTTACGTTTCACAGAAAAAAACGCAGCCTGACGCCCACGGGAGGACTCTGACCCTCGGTCATCTTTGTGGGTGCTTCATGATAAAGGTCAATCGAGAGGCAGGAAAACAAGCCCTTGATCCTGGCCCTCGGTGCCTCTCAGGCCTGTGTTGCGAATTTCCCATGACCGCGGCTCTTCTATACGCATATATTTATTGTTGCCAAAACTGCAGTTCCACTCACAGCTTTTTGGATTGAGGGTACATTAATTTACACTCTCTGCCTCTGACCCTTTTTTCACAACCCTGGGTCTTCTTTCTTGGCAGGAGCTCAGAGAAAAGAGCAGCGTCCCATGTGTCAGCACAACCCCTGGCAACAAGACTCATTACGTAACCACTGGGACACACTGAAACATAAAAAAATAAAAAATAAATACAAGTGCGCAAGAGCACCCCCACCGCAGTGAAAGATGGCCTTTGATAAGATGGGCGTGACATTTGGATGTGAAATGGCTGCATTGTTTTTTTGGATCCTTCTTCATTTTCTATACCGCTTAAGCAGGCCGTGTACACAATTTTTTTTAGACACCAACAATGATAGACAGATGAACACAACAGATGAAAACAATCATTTTGGTGAAACCTGGCATGTCCGTATTGCACCATTTTGATAAGAAGGGATGTGTCAAGTTATTCGCAAATGTTTGCTTCAATATCTGCCCAAAACTGAAAAATGGCAAGATATCAATTTAGATTCTTCTACTTCTCTTCTTGTCAGTATATATTCAGTCTCAGTTTTGGTGTTCAAATCAGGTTAAAATCATGTTGATTAACGTTAATATAATAAATAAGATTTCAACCATTTTGGTTGCAAGTTGGATGAGTGGCGAGTATATCCACCTTCGGATCTGTGGCATTTGCATGAGCTCCCCATGCTTTAATGGGTTTTCTCCAAGTATTCTAAATGCCAAAATGCATGCTAAATGGGGTAGATGCCACGGACTTCCGACTTCTGTAAGTCACACACCAACGCCGTTTCCGGATACACAAGCCATGTCCCAACACTCGCACCCCCACCCCCACCCCTGCGCCCCCAACCGCGCGCTACCGACAATGGGCCCACACGTCGCAAACAGCAACCAGAAACAGCGCAGGTGTGTGAAACCCGGAAGTCAGAAGTCCCGCTTCCTTGGTAGCATATATCCCTTTGTCCGTAGGTCAAAATTACATCTATTCGCGTATTGACTAGAGGAAGGTCCGTCAAGCCGTCAATGATGTACAGTCATTTTGTTTATGATTAATGATTGATGAGAAACTTATAAAATTGACTGACTCAGCATTGCTGGAAGTGCGTTTTTGTTCGTCAGTGCAATCATCAATAACCGGGTCAGTGGGCTACTTGACGGACTGACGGATAACAAATTGATGAACGACCTATAGATAGTATAGAATATTTCCACTTCTTTCATGGGACTAAAAGGCACACTTTTGGTGGCTCAGGGTGTAGAGACGGTCGTTCAGTAACCAGAAGGTCGGCTCTTCGATCCCAGCTCTACCCAAGTCGTGTCGTTGTGTCACTTCACACACATTGCCTCCAGTGCTAATCACACTGGCGTATAGAAGGTGCGACTGTTTGGTGGTGGTTGGAGGGGCCGTAGGCGCACAATGGCAGCCTCGCTTCCGTCAGCCTGCCCCGGGGCAGCTGTGGCTACTTAACTCTTTGACTACCAGACGTTTTCAGAAACGGGATGTCGCCAGTGCCAGCCGATTTAAGCATTTTGACTGATCTTTCAAGGTCCACAGAAAATGTTGTGTTTGGACTATGGAAACACACATACTACCAAATGTTGAACTCTCATCTTTCATCAGAAAAAAAAAGTTTGTTTCTACCTTATTCCGTTCTTCAGTAATCAACAATAAAAAATGGTTAGTTTCACCGAAATGCTCTGTTTTGAAACAAAAAGCGGCGAAAAAGAGCTTTTTGTGAAACGATGTTATTTCATGCACTCTAGTGAATTCTACACTTCTTTTTGTCCATGAATGATGCCACAAACACCTAAATGGTGCTTTACTTCTGTAATACACCACCACCAACAATGAAAAAGTGTTTTTGGATTGCAAAATGCGTTTATTTCCATTCAACAGTGTAACAATTTGACAAAACAATTTGGCAAACTATTTACAAATGTGTGCAACTGTGGTACTATTTACAATTATGTGGATGTTTCAAATACAGTTTTTCTTTTTGTAACACTGCCCTGCGTGCAAGGAGAGGGAGCAGGATTTGCACAACAGATACGTTTCACTTCGATTGTCCGTTTCGCGTGCAGACGTTACACTTTCCTTTTTTTCCGGAGAATAGCAAGTAGCAGACTGTACCCACTGCTCCGATGAATATGCATTGGACTCGGGGCACTCTTCGTCGTCCGATTGAACGTCCGCCTGAGCGTGCTCGGTTGTGCTCCGCGTTTTCCGGTGTTAGCATCGCTAGCCCGTGAACCTTTATGACGTCGTCATAGCCACCGCGTCAACGCTTCCAACCTCGGAGTCACCATCATCATCATCGATGATGATCATCGTCGTCATCAATGTGCTCTTTAGCGTTGGTCGATGCTTTTCGTCTTTGAAAAAAAATGCTCGAGCGTGAGCTGCTTGCAAACCGGTCGCCATGTTCTCTTCTCTTCCCTTCCCCAGCCATTGTCCCCTCTAGCTCCGCCTCACGTCTTCTACTGACGCCTACCCAATCTTGTCAAAAGAGAGTCATCGCTGCCCTCTAGGGGCCAAAAATAGTCATTAGGCTAACTAGACCTGCTTGAAACTTTCACCACAGCTGGGCAAGGCTTTACTCCACCCGTTTCAAAAAAAAAAAATGGGTGGACGTCTTTTAACGTCTTTGGCACTCCTCCGTAGGTTTTTGCAGAACGTCATTTAACGTCTTTGGCAGTAAAAGAGTTAAGTACCTTACCGCCACCAGAGTGTGAATGTGTGAGTGCATGAATAATGTATTTGTTACATTGTAAATTATCTTTGAGTGTCTAGAAAAGCACTACATAAATCTGATGCATTATTATTACTTTTTGTCCTTTACAAGTAAAGGTGCATTATGGAGTTTGTTACTTTTTCATTCGCGACTGTCACCTCTAGCCTAAAGCGTAACTGCAGCCTCTGTGTCAAGCTCGTGCAAGACGCCCCAAGAAACTTTGCCCTGAACACCCTAAACTGAAGGGAAAATAAAAGCTGGTGCAGACGCAGTTAAAAAAAAAAAAAAGTTGTGGCACTTTATACTAATCTGGTGGAGCATGCATGATGTACAAAATATTTGAACATTAACATTTTAAACTCAACAGTGCACTTATAAGTAATGCAATGTCGATTAAGTCCACATGATTATATAATCCATCACCTTTTTTTTTCTACTGTTGTTTCTTAAACAACTTCAAAATAAAGGAGGCAAACTTCATAGAGCTCTAGTACTGTGTTGTATGAATTCACAGTAGGCAACGGGGCAAATCACTGACCGATAGCGAAACGTACCACTCGGTGCAAGTACACAATGACAGGGTAGTTTAGGAATGACAAATGACGGATTGATGATTACAATGTTGTTTGGCTTGAAATATTGATGAATTGACGATGACAGAAGGGGTCTGGACTATTTAATTATAAATTAATTGACGAGCCCACCTCTGGTAATCATGTTGTCCGTGTGTGGCGCTTTGGAAGGTATTTTAATCTAGCGCAATGACCATGGATATATGTAGCCTATAGATACAGAATTTCAACACACTGAGGGAATTGCTTTTCCACAACAACCCAATTCATTTGTAGTGATTTCTCACACAAGATTCTCAAGGTGTCAGAGATCAATCAGACTTGCAGGTTATTCTTTTTTAAACTTTCAGAGATAAATGGATACTTTGTTTTCAGTGACCTGACCAGCATGGATTCTATTTTCTCACATGTTGGCAGCTGCAAGCCACAACATCACACTCTAATTAATGTGTGGGTTGTGTATATCGAACGGCAGACATGCCACCAAGCACAAATACGTCCTTACTGAGTCAACAGCTTCACCAAACCATCAAGTACATGTGGAACATCTATAGGAAGCTAATCTCACACTAATCTGTGCATCCAACAAGACTCAGTGTAGCTTACTCCTATTTTGACTTTAGTGGAGTGGTTCCCCCTCCGACTGCAAATGAATGGTGCTTGTGGGAAATTACCATCATTAGCTAATTTAACTGTATCCCCCAAAGCCACAAATGTTTTTTCCTCCCTGCATTTCCACCTGGTGGCCACAGCATCAAATGAAACAGAACAGATTTGACCCTATGCTACGACCTCCCCAGCTTTAGGCAATGATTTGTACAATTAGCACTCTTCCCACTGGAGAACACACAGAAAATGTTGGCTGCTTGTTAGTTAATTAACGCTGGTGTCTCAGAGGACCGCATCCATTAAATCACATTAATTATTTGTCAGTGGTGCAGAAGAATGACAACGGGACGACACGATCATTCAGCTTAAAGCAAGAACCGTGCGTGGCTCCATGCAATCGTAACCTGCTGTGGAAACGTTCAATCTCAATGATAGTGACCCTAAGAGTGAATGTGAGTGGGAATGTTGATCTGTCCATACAGACCACAATTGATCATCCGCCTTTTGTAAACTGAGAAAATGAATGGCTGTATTTCATTGCAAAATAAACGTTAAATTAAATGAACCGCATTTTCCTACCTCTTCGAATTTCCTTGGTACAGTATACAGTATCTGGCTGCCTATCATGAGACAAATGTCGTTTTCCGAAAGGCATAGTGTTGTACAATGGACTGCTGTAAGTCTGTCACCATTCATTATGTACCAACCACTACAAATTCTGCCCAAAATGTACGGATGCTAACGGTGGTGTGGTGTGAATCCATCCCATTTTGACCATGGATGTGTGAAAAACATCACACCGGACTTAACTGAACTCAGATCTTTATACTTGCCAAATGAAAAACTATGCTCACTGATTGGACAATTAAGTCTGCGCACAAAGAACTGATTATTCAATCAGTGTGAAAAAACTTGAAAGCCCCGACCTCAACCACCTTCGGGACGAACTAGAACAGAGACTGTGAGCCAAACTTTCAGAAATGTTCTTCCGAATGAACGGGAAAAATGTCTGTACACCAAATGCAGCAGATTGGCAAATGACGTGGCTGATAATAATCAGGAGTTTCTGAAAAAATATGTTAAATTAACCTTTGAGTGGCATATTCAAAGAAATGATGTGATGAGGAAAATTGCCCGAGAACAGTGACTTCAAGTGAAAACATGCTTTTAATTGTTTGTTAGCTGTAATTTATTGTGTGTTCCTCCTTGGGGCTCTCTCGACTGCCGTTCCATCAAAGAAGCGTTACGCTTACTGACCTTGACAGTGCGACCAAAATACTGACTCAGAACCTTTTTTCATAAGGAGGCAAAGGGCAGAGAGGAAGCCTTTGCTCTCCCGAGCTGCCAATTTACAGTGGACGAGTCAATCTGTCAGGCAGCATGTAATCTGGACCCACATGGGCCGATCATGCCGCCCTGTCACCAGCAGTCCTTGTCCTTGATTAAGTCTTTTCATCCTCCGTTGGGTTTTGGGCTCTGGGCTTGCCACACTTTGTCTTGTGACATGCGTAATTTCCGCCGCACAGGCCCTATCTTGATAGCGAGCTAATAGAAACTCTTCCCAGATCTGCTCCTAATGAAGACAGATCTTCAGATGGCCGAGCAGTCTCATTTATATTACCAGTCTATCAACACTTTTTTAAGTGGATTAAGCGCGCGCTGCGTGACAAGTACGCGAGGGGAAAGGCGGCGCGTGAGCCAAAATGATCTATAAAAGGATTTTGTGAGGCATGTTTATTTGATTGCCGGGCTAAAAGTTTGCAAATGACCGGATGGAAGGCGAAGGACTGAAAGCAGGGACTGGAAATTTGGTTCCTGTGCTCCGTGTATTCGCTGTGTGTGCCGGGCAGATGGCTTTAGGCCAAATGAAAAGGGTAACATCTGTATGCAAATGAAGTGTTGTGCACAAAGGGCCTGTGTACAGGAATCTATACAAAAATCGAGGAATCCACTACCACCAACATTTATTAGTTAGATATACACGTTCTCGTCTTTCATTTTAAAGTGTCTTTTCGTCTGTATCTAAGGCAGTCCTTCGCAAATAAGGAGGCGGCCCCCCCTTGGGCGCAATGAGATGCCAGTAAAATGAAAATAGTAAATGTAAAATGAAAAATTTTATATATGCCACTTTATCGACACCATATGGTGTTTTAAGTGCTTTACAAAGCCTCAAATTCACCCATTCACGCACTCATTCGTACAACCGACTGCTGCCATGCAGGGCGCCGCCAGGCCCACGGGGAGAAAATTAGGGTTTGGTGTCTTGCTCAAGAACAGCTCAACATGGTCACAAGGGTTGGGGATGGAACCCACAACCTTGCGGTTCGGAGAAGACCACTCTACCACTGAGGTATGCCAACCTACTACTACAGTAGGTGGCAGTGGTGATGTCTGTCAAAGTGTGCCAGGGATATTAGTTTAATAAAGCAACAATTTTATAGATGAATGATACTATTTATAGTTGCAGCAGAGTTTTGAGGGGAGGAGCGGGGATCTTGCTGTGGGGGTGTAACAAAACATCATTGTGAAGTACTGATCTACGGTGACACAAGAGTGTGTCTCTGTATTATATGATCCATGATCAACATTAATTAATGTGAAAGTGATCATGCCAATATCATACACCCCATGTAGTTTTGTGGATTTTAAGCACAGCACCATATTCAAAACCCTATTGAAATAGTGTTTTGCCCCAATAAAGTGTGATTGTGTTTATATATAAAGTGTGTGATTTTTGACTCAATCTGGTAGGCAATATTTGGTGTTGCATGAGTGATTGAACAATACAGTGTGCCAGACGACATAAGTCAAGAGCCTCGGTGCAACATGTCTTAGTTTGATATGTTCTCCCTGGAGAGCAACAGTAGCTGTCCAAAACTAGAACCAGAACCAGACTGACACTTGCCTCTGCTTTACCTGAATATCTCCCAGATAAAAAAAAAAATGCCATAGCCTCTCTCATCTGACTCTGACTGGTCGGAATTCTTCTGCAGGGAGTTTGATAAGATCATTAATAACTCACTAGAGCAAGTCTCATGAATGTACATGTCAAATTATAGCTGGAGCATTTGTATATGTTAATCGTTTCAGTGTTGCTATGATGTTGATAAATGGTGTGCTGAATTGTGTATAATTATATGATTCAAATTATTTTGTAGAGATTGCACTGACAGTCAGTAATTGTTGTGTTAGTCCTCACACTGCTTTCTCAATAAATCTCAATTCAGTTCAGAATATCCAAAATATGCTGAAGGAATTTGTAACATTTTTTATTAATAATTGCCCTCACAACTGCTTGTAAAAGTGTGCCACTGACTCATTGCCCGCTGTTCTATTCTCATCATAACCAGATATCATATGAATACTAAATGTCATAATATAGCTTTTTTTTATATATATATAGAAAATTTAAGCAAACACTGCTGCAGTGGCTATTTTACCAAACAGCTATTGTAATAAAAAAAATATCTACATACTCTGGCATACATATGCTAGTGTGTAGTCAACTTGTTACAAACAAGCAATATTTAAATTGTGAATCAATTTCCAGCTCCAAACCAGAAAAAAAAACAAGGAAGTGAATTCTCTTTTGTTCTCATTACAACAACTTCATGTTATGCTTATGCAATCTGATATTTGCCGCACTAATGCCTCATACGGGTTGAGTCCAGCAACAGTCAAGCTTTAATGTGTTTTGTACCTTGGAGGCCCAATTCCAGTAAACATTTTACACACAGCTCAGTTGAAGGACATTATTCCCAACTTCAACCCTGTGGACATTTATGCAGAATATAAGTTTTGTGGATATGTTGGAAGTTTTTTTTTTTTTTTGCCTTGGTGGACTCGAAGCAATAAAAAAAAAAATCATGTCATGGATTGAACGTAATATTACAGGTAACAATGTAAATCATGTAACATCCTGGTCGTTAGGATCAGAGCGCGGTGGATGTATCCCACCTTATAGATAGGGTGAATGCATGTCTGATGACAGAGATGGAGCATTTCATTTGAAGCAGCTCTGTACGGGTGGTTGCTGGGTCACTCTCATACACTGAGATGACAAACTAGCTCTTATCGTCCACACAGGTGCAAGTCCTCTGTGAGATGAATGTGCGATTAAGGTAAACGTACAGCTCATTAAACGATTCAACTGGATTCGATGTAATTAACTAGCCCGGTAATTGTAAATGATCTCATATATTTCCATATTCGACTTGTGAATGTTTTGCGGTGAGCTGATGCGAGACAAAAAGTGATGTATAATATCAAAATACCAAAAGGAAGCATTCAAATTGTGCGCTCATGCTAACACAAAACAAAGTTTGAAGTGATGCAATTGGAAGTGTTAGTGGAAAGGGCAAAGTAACACTGGGTAATTTGCCAGAGAGTTTGTTTTGATCTGTGAATCATACACAGCTTGCAAATTCCAAAAAGGTCTGCGCTTACGATTGCAGTATGTAAACTTGGATCTGGCCGGGATAAAGTGCAGCTTGCGGGCCACATCTGGTCCCTTCACAATCTCTGACATAGATGTAAAATATGTAGTGCTTTTATTTTAATCTTGATGTGTGCGCACATACACACACAAACTCACAGAGCCAACTGATGATGTTGACTCCCTAAAGATATGGCAATGAACAAGATATTGAATTTCATTTATCACTGACTAGCACTGTGTCATAGTAGTGAAATCTATTTCTACACTAGACATTTGGAAGAGTTGCTTGGGAAAAAAAAACAATCAAGGTCGTAGTTGTTAACTCGTTCACTGCCATTGACGGCTATAGACGTCAAAAACTCATTTGAACTATTAACATTTTTTCCCACTTTTGTTAACTAGAGTATGAAAACCTAGAATTTTTTATTGTACATTTAGAAAATATATAACATGTTTGATTAATTGTGAGTTGACTACTGAAGTCATGCGATTAATTACGATTAAAAAATGTAACCGCCTGATGCCCCTAATTTTTAATAATTTTTTCTTTTCTTTTTTTAAATCGCGTCAGGCGATTATTTATTTTTTAAATTGTAATGAATCACTTGATTTCAATAGTTAACTCACAATTAATCACAAATGTTATATCTTTTGTAAATGTACAATATTTTTTCTAGGTTTTCATACTCTTGTTAACAAAAGTGGAGAAAAAAATTTTAACTAATAGAAATAGTTCAAATTAATTTTTGACGTCTATGCCCGTCAATGGCAGTCAATGAGTTAAAAAAAAAAAAAGAGACAGAGAGAGCGAAAAAGAAAGAAAATGTTGTAGCTGGATGCTAATCACAAATTCTATATTCACTGGGGAGTAAGTGCGGTGTAACTGGTCAAGAGTGCCACCAGTATTCAGTTGACGATTGACTGCTGCAATGAAGTTGCGACTCCTACAATTTGGTCACGCCTCCATTTCAAAAGGATCAAAAGGAGACACTTAAAAATGACTAGTCTGCTATTTTCAACATGAACACCTTGAAAATGTGCATGAATATTCCAGCTTCCACAGCATCGGCCGTACAAGTTGAGCTAAATCGAGTGGAACGTCCCAATATATCAATCACATGCACCCCATGCCAGGTTGTAATATTTCTCTACATGAAGAAGACATCCAGAGAAGAACACCCTGCAGCATTTTGACAGTGCGAGGGTTATACTGGGTGTATGTGTGTGCGTGTACATGTGTGTGAATACATGCGTGCACTGAGCTGTGCAGCTCCAGAATGGAGAATAGTGTTTGTATCGACTCCGAAATGTCCAGAGAGTCCCCATTACTGCTATGTTGTAAACAAAGTGTGGAGCCATCAGACGGGGAGCAGGCGTTAACTTGAGTAATAAAAGAAATATGTATCATAACAGCTCATTGAGGTTGTTGTCTGTGCGTGCAGACCTGGAGAAAACACTGAGCAAAGTATCCAACTTTGTTATGCCGCATCCTGCGAACCACAAATTTGGAAAACATGATTAGATTGTATTGTCGTTTATCACCTTGAATGAACCCTCTCAAGGCAACAAGCAAGCATTCGGTACATTCAGCAAAAACTGGAGTTCAAGCTCATCTGTCTTTGCCTTTTTGCTTTTATCGTGTGTGGACCAATTAGCAACTTCAGAGGCAGAACACAAGCACGGGACTCCTTTTGTTTTACTGTGACATTTCATCTTAATTGCACAAACAGTATGCACATATAAAAGCGTCGTTCTTATCGGACTGAAGCCGAGTGCCGACGTTTATGCTGGAGTCAGTGAACCCTCGCTTTTGTTTTCCAGCCCTTTGTGTTGAATGAAAGGCCCCTCAAATGACAAAAGAATGTGCACTTTTTTAAATCAGCACTTTCATGGGATATTCCTGAGCAATGAAAACTCTTTCTCCAACCAATTTTGGAATTGTCATACTGTATGTCGGGCTGAGTATCGATTCTGATTTCCTCAATCGATTCGATTTCGATTCACAAGAGTTCAGTTCGATTCGATTATTTCAATCTCAATACGATATTTGATCAATTATGGAACATCAAGTCTTCTTAACTCATTTGCTCCCAAAAACGTATAGAAGTTATATTTTAAATATTGTACCATGGTCCCAAAAACGTATTTATAATTTTTTTAGTTTTTTTTTTTTTTTTTACATTAGAGCAGTAGTGTCAAAGTCCAGTCCTCGAGGGCCTGAGTTCTGCATGTTTTAAAGGTTTCCCATGTTCAACACAGCTGATTCATATTTAAGATTATCATTGACTTTGAAACCTGTGTGCTAGAACATACAGAAGGCTTTGATGCAGCCTCTGACCTGAAGAGGTCTGTTAAAGCAATGGTAGTTATTACAAAAAACGGCCAGCAAGTGACAGTAGAGTATAAGAGATCAACCAGGGCCATGTTGTTTTGAACAGGTTTGTGAATAATGATGAAACTTTCTAATGCTAATTTCTGCAAAACAGAAACAGATACAACTGTACTTTTTTCCCTGATGAAAGAAGAGACTGTAATCTTACATGTTTTTATAGCAATAGAACACAATATTCTGTGGGCCTTGTAAAATCAGTCAAAATCCAGTAAAACAGCAGGGAGCGAAGGGGGTTGCTTCAGTGAAAATGGCTGGGAGTGAATGAGTTAAATATCAAGAACATGATAACAACTCCACAAACATTAAATTCCAAATAAAATTTTGCTGAGGAAGGAACCGGTTAAATGATTTAGTGTTATAATCACTTAAGTGTGTGACAAACATTGGCATCAGCAAGGATGAGATGAAAACATTTTCATAATTCTAGTTTAATAATTGTAAATATAAATTAAAATGATTCTGAATTGTCTTATAATGCAATCAATCAGATCTTCCATAAATGTAAGAAAATACTTTTGAATTCACGTGAACAGTAAATTTCAAGAAAACAGTCAAATAAAACAAAATAAACTAAACCTCAGCCTTTAAAATTCTATTTTCTTATAAATTTATGGGGAAAAGAGATATTAAAATAATCGATTTATGGTTCTATGAATCGATATCAGGCTCAAAAAGGAAAATTGATTCAATATTGATTCTTCGATTTTTTAAAACCCTGCCTTAGTCATTTGGAATTTTACATGCACACATCTTTGCATTTGTTTTCCTTTTCTTACGTTCAAGACTTTGTATTCACCTGTGCAGGCCACCACTGGGTGCTGGTATGTGTGCGTGTGCATGCAAAACAAGCCAGTGTGATTTTATAATCCCCCACTTACAGGTGTCAAACATGAAAGCTGGGAATGGAAGACACGGCATCCCATAATGCAGCCGCTGCATTCTTAATCAGGACTTTGTGTGTATGCAAACATCTCATTACGGGGGAGTGAGCTTCAATGTGGGAGTGTGACTGGGGGCAGGGCTGGGGGTGCGTGTTGTTGGGGGGCAAGGGCAATGACAAGGATTCTCTGAGTAATGGGCTCAAACATCAGCACGCCATTAAGTGGACCTGTGGTGCAAGCTGCGGCCCTGCAGGCCCATTATGAAGCAAAAGACGGAGACAAGCCAGGCCTCTAATGGCAGGCTCCCTTTGCAATTTCATCTTGTTAAACATAGTTCACAAAGTTGTCGAGGATGTGATTGTTTGGCCAGAGTATACAAAACAAGTGTTAACAAGAACAACAAAAGCATCTTCCTCTCTTTTCAGTGTCTTGCTGTGTTTTTTTTTGGATTAGTCTCACAGAGGCTAATTTGTGCAAAGCAATCAACAGTGACCTGAAGCAGGATCTCCAAAGTCAATATGTTGATGCCTTTTTGCTCGGGGACGAAGACATCCTGCTTCCTCATATTTATCCAAATCCTCTCTGTTCACTTTGGATTGTGGAGAAAAAACAGGAGGACCCAGAGTTGCAATTCATCACGTGCAATATTATTGTTATGGTCCTATTTACTATATATGAGTGGTTGAACGGATATGCTGTACAGTAAGTGAAGAGGGGGAATGTGCCATGCATCCATCTTTCTTAGGTGCACCGGTGAGTTAATAGGAAAATCTGATCTCTGTGGTGGATCTATAAGCATTCAGTGCAGAGCAGAGCTGACGCAAAATGAGATTACTTCCTGCATATTTGTGTGTGTGTGTATGTGTGTGTGCGTGTGTGTGTGTGTGCGTGCGTGTGTGTGTGTGTGTGTGTGTGTGTGTGGAGCACATGAAACGACTTGCTTTGCTATTTTTAACCCGTCCAGTTGCAAAGACTGACCGCTTTTGTACAATTCAGTAATTCTCCAAATGAGGTACTAGCAACACTAATAATAATGAGGCTGACTTTAGTGCAGCGGTCACCAAGATGGTGCCCCCAAGGGCCTCATGAGCCTGTTCTGAAAAATTAAAAAAATTGCTCCCCGGTGATAAGACAATTGTGATCACTGATAATTTCATCGACAAAAAAATTTCCTCATATTTTTTGTCACAATTTTTTTTTTCCATTCATAAATGAAACAAAAACTCTAATCGAAGCCATTCATTGACATGATGACGATAACTAAATTGACTGACTATATCGTCAATGGCTAAAACGAAAACAACACAGTGATGAAAATTTCACAAAATCCAATCTGAAGAAAGAATGAAACGCAGGTTCTAACATGTTTCCACTCATTATGCAGCTGTAATATTAATTATGCGCTTTTTTTTTATTTAGGTGAAAACTAAGTTTTAAGATGGCATATTATTGTCAGTTCAACATGTTTCCTTGAACCAAAGTTGAATAAAAACACAGTTGTGTTAAATGTCCTGCGTGTTAAACTACGGTTACAAATAGGTGTGTTGTAATGTTCTGTATAAAAGTTGAAATGTAAGCTGAAGGAAGACCTCGACTAAATTGGAAATTTTGTCGACTAAAATTGGATTGAAACTAAAATACAATCAGATGACTAAATTCTGACTAAATCTTTAGACTATAACTAAAACTAAATTAGAATTTCTTGTCAAAATTAACACTGATTGTGATTTCCCAGGAAAGTTGAAGTAGTGATCATTAGAAAATATAAACACTGGCACATACCTGTATTTATAAATGGAACGATTTCCTGTGTATTTTTTTTGGGGGGGGGGCATCATTATACATTACATGTACTAAAATAAATAAATACAAAATCTGCCGATTTTTAAAAGCATTAACTCATTCACTGCCATTAATTCATTTTAAAACAAAGATTATTAAAAATTAGGGGCAAGATACAAAAAAAATAATAATAATTCTAATTAATCACATGACTTCACTAGTTAACTCACGATTAATCACAAATTCTATATGTTCTAAATGTACAATAAAAAAATTCTAGGTTTTCATACTCATGTTAACAAAAGTGGAAAAAATGTAAAATAGAAATTGTTCAAATGAATTTTTGACGTTTATAGCCGTCAACGCCAGTGAATGAATTAAAAAAATTAAAAAATAAAATATTATTAAAAATTCAAGGAGTCAGGCGATTAAAGTTTTTAATCGTAATTAATCGCATGACTTCACTAGTTAACTCGCGATTAATCCCAAATTTTATGTACAAAACTAAATGTATAATCAAAAAAATCTAGATTTTCAACAAAAGTGGAAAAAATGTTAAACTAATAGAAATAGTTAAAATTAATTTTTGACGTTTATAGCCGTCAATGGCAGTAAATGATTTAATATTAGATGATTAAATAGGCCATGCTCCAGAAATACCATTATTATTATTATTATTACCATCATTTGAACACATTTATTTTAGAAGTGTGTATCAAACTGGCCGCCCTTTATCAGTTCCCAATTAGTTGTATTTAATTCACTTTTTAGTCCAAATTTTAGGTGCATTGTTAATGTTGAAGCTGTGCACAAATGTCATGAACATTTAGACCTGATACACAACAATATTTAATCTAATGTTGGTTAAATGAAGTTGGCACTTGGAGCGCTCAGTATTTGTTTAGGTGGTAGGCCTGCTTGGTGTAAAGGCTTGAGAACGACTTCAGTACAAAAAGTTAAATCAAGAAAAATCCCACAAAGTGAGGAAAGACAGGAATAGTGCACAAAGAGCCGGATGGCTGTCGGAGGATTGCGGGATTTAGAAACTTGGGCCGAGCCTCCCCCTTGCTCATGGCAAGAGGAGTCTGCCCGCATGGCGCTTATGTGCATGTGCAACGACTACTAATCTGGAATTGAAACGAGTCCTTAAGACGTGCATTTTGCACATTCTGTTCTATGTTTTCTTATGTCACATGTTTGGATTCAGAGTTGTGTGGTCAATGATTCCTGACTAACTAACACGTGGAAAATGGTTATAACATGTTTTTCCTTACCTAATCTGAATGTAAAGTAATTTCAAAAGCACAACAGGGAAATATACGTACAAGGTGCCTATGGTTGACTATTTCGCTGATCCCGTGGGTTTAAAATGATTTAAGCTCTGATGATAAGAGGGAAGTAGTGAGAACAACTCGTATTAGTCGGCTAAGGAAAACGCATTAAAGCTGCCGCGGTCATCTTCTTGTAGTTTTTCAAAGTCATTTAGCCTGCACTTCTGAGTCATTGCCAGCTATCACCTGCTGTTGATTCTGTTGATGCTGTTTCAATGAGACTGACGCATGCAGGAATGACACAGTTACGTCTGTCACCAGCAGGTCATTACTTGGTTGGGAGGTGGGATTTTTATCTGGGCCAGCAGCTTTGGCCGTTTCAACAGCTTCCTCACTTGTTGTCTTACTGCTTTGAAGTGAGCACTTAACTCATTCACTGCCATTGACGGCTATAGACGTCAAAAATTCATTTGAACTATTTCTATTAGCCAATTTTTTTTTCACTTTTCTTATCAAGAGTATGAAAACCTAGATTTTTTTTTATTGTACATTTAGAACAGATATAAAATTTGTGATTAATCGCGAATTAACTAGTGAAGTCATGCGATTAATTACGATTAAAAATTGTAATTGCCTGACGCCCCTAATTATTAATAATCTTTTTTTTTAATCTATTCCGTTATTTAAAAAAATACTAATGAAGTCATGCGATTAATTCCAATAAAAAAATTGAATCGCCTGACGCCCCTAATTTTTAATTATCTTTTCTTCTTTAAAAAAAAAAGATTTTTTTTTTAAAAGACGAGAAAAAAATATTCTATTTTCTTCTTCAAAAGAAGAAAAAGACTTTTTTTAAAGAAAAGAAAAGATTATAAAAAATGTGGAGTGTCAGGTGATTAAAATGTTCTATCTGTTCTAAATGTACAAAAAATCTAGGTTTTCATACTCTTGTTAACAAAAGTGGAAAAAATGTTAAACTAATAAAAATAGTTCAAATGAATTTTTGACGTCTATAGCCGTCAATGGCAGTGAATGAGTTAATAAAGATCTCCGTGTTTTCTCTTGATTGTCACTCTCTCAAAGCATCAATAAACAAATGTAATGGTGATGGAGCAGGTGGTCATTAAAAAAAAGTGTTTAATAAAAGTTGTGTGTGAGGTCGACCTTGGTAACTTTTGATGGTGGCATTTGCTGAAATATGAACTTTAAGGGGATTCATGAAGAAAATGTTGAGGAAATCGCAGAAAAGAAGACAAGGACACACTTACCGGAAATGTGTTATTTCCTCAGAAGACTTTAAGGGCATAGAATGTCAAATCCTTGATGTGACTTTATCAGCGTTACGAAAGCATTACAGTCATCTGCTATCAGCGCTTTTATTCAAAAAGATAAATGTCTAATGTCATGTAATAAAAGTATCAAAACCATAAACCATTGCTGCTCTTTATCCCACCGTTTATGAATAGACACCACAGAGCATCACAACCTCTGCCACCTTGCAACCTTCATGCATGAATACGTAATATTTGAAACTTACGACGTGATGTGATGAATTGTTTTATATCGCTTAAAGGCTTTCTCATCAAGTTTTGTCACATGCAATTACAATTAAGATATATATTCCATGTATACAGTGCCACTGATGGTAAAAGCAGTCTTTGTAGCAGTCACCATGGCAACAGATTAAGCATTGTTTAAAAACTGGCACCACAGAAGCATTAGTTAGTGTGTGTCAGAGAGAGAAAAGTGCTCATCCTCTTTAGTCGTAAAAAATGCAGGTGTGTTTTGTTTGTGTAATGACAATGATCCATTGTGTTCCAGTACATATTGGAACATATTGTACCCATTTCAAATGCAGTTTGGAGCACTTTTAGTGGAGGATTGATTGTGTGCGGTGTTGCAATATTTTGTAAGAACAACAATGAAAATGACACTGACTTGTTACACATTTCCTTTACTTTCTGTTTGGGATGGAAACTTGTATCAGCATTATGAATCATCAATTAACTGTATTCCCTTACAGTTAAAGGAAAAAAACATGTAATCAGATTACAGGTACATTTACTAAAAATGGGGATTACTTTGAGGGATTACAATTTATACGATGAGAGACAGAGAGAGCGCGCATGGGACCGTTGCTACATGTCGGGGAGGTGGAGACAAGCGTCCTCCACATGCAGGCAGTTTGAAAAAGCTTCACGGACAAGAGGATGAAATGGCGACCGGTATTCACTGGAACTTACTCGGAGCGAAAGTTTGAGCTGAGAGTCCAGCGGCATGCTACGCGCTGTAGCTTCTTGCTAGCTAGCCCGCTAGCCTACAACCATAATGCCAGTTACACCTTCCAAACAAATCTTCCTCCCACCAATTCACTATTTAAACATCAAACACAACATATACACGGCTAAACTTGTGACTGGAATAAAAGTTCATTTTGCTGTTGATGTCACACATTGTCATCTTCATTGTATCTATCTATCTATCTATCTATCTATCTATCTATCTATCTATCTATCTATCTATCTATCTATCTATCCATCCATCTATCTATTAAATTGTGAGGTGTGGTTGCTTTCAGTGACAGTTCAAAAACAGCATATGGCCTTCAATCAATCAATCAATCAATAGCCTACATGCTTTTTAATTACACAAGGCTTTTTACTATTTGTAGGCTGCCCGGGTCCCTATCACACCCGCAAATAGCAGGGGCACATTGTATAGAATATATATTGTGGTGATATGTATTTTTATTTTGTCTTCATTAGCATATTTAGTATTGGAGTAATCCAAAAGTAATCCAATGTAATCAAGTTATATTACTTTAATATTATGGTACTTGGATTACGTTACTAACTAAATTTTTTAGCAGGTAACTTGTAACTGTAACGGAATACATTTTAAAAGTAACCCCCAAACCTTACTTAAAGGGGAATATGTTCTATGCATTCTCGCTCATCTAAACACAGCATTTAGATTAACATCACATTTGTGGAATATTCATTAAGCAGCAAATACACCAATTTTGATCCATCTCAGGTGGCGGCCATTTTGCCACTTGCTGTCTACTAAAAATGACATGCTCAGGGCTCAGGTAACACCTAATCACAGCTCACCTGTTTTCTGAATTTGTTGATTCGACATTCACAAGCTGAGCTCATAGACACTGTTATGTCACTTTCAGTCGACAGCAGAATGGCCGACCCCTGAGATGGATAAAATTTTGCTGCTTTATTTATATTCCACAAACGCAATATTAGACTAGGCTAGTGGGGGCGCATAGAACACATTGTAAAGAACATTTTTGTCTTGACTTCCCTTTTAGGAGTGAGTGGAATACTTAGCTTAGAAAGGACTGCAAAACAAGGGGATATGTCTTGGAAAAGTTTATCACTCTTGAGCTCTATCCCCTATCAAGAAAAATATTTTGACAAGTCTGAAATTGTGTGTGTGTGGGGAGGGTACCAGGAGAAAATCATAAAGCTTTAGAGAAAACAATTTCAGCAAAAGTCACACACAGCAGAAATGACAAATTCTTAAAACAGCCACTAGGACCTGAAGAGGAATAAGCAGTTTAGAAAATAGAATGACCAGTTAAGTTAAGTCAATACTTGGATAAAAGTGATTTACGTGCATTGTGATAAAAGGACATTATTTACAAGTTGAAATGTTTATTGTTCAGGTGTGTGTAATGAATATTATAAGGCAACAGTTGTATTTTTTGCATTTGAAATGTGTAAATATAGGATGTAACATTTCATAGTACTATTCAATTGTGTCACAGCTTTGATTATTCAGGACCTTTTTCATTGCTTTTATGCAGAGGGACCTGTGTGGTGCACGGCAGTAATGCAGTCAGGCAATATAGAGTAGAGCCACACAGTTTTTTTTATCTCCTCTTCTTGCTCCTACCCCTCTTCCTGGACTCCTAGACTCTTTAATATTTTATTTTTTGTGTGTGTCTTTTTTTAATTTTGTACCGTTGATTTAATGTCTAACTAAAGTGAACGAAAGACCAAGACGACAGTATGGAGTTTCTTTTCATCGACACCGACGAGGGAATGAGTTTGGAGAGTCAAGCTAAAGCCTTATTAAAACTCATTTACTGCCATAAATTCATTAAAAAAAAAAAAAAAAAGATTATTAAAAATTAAAGGTAAAAGGTGATTACATTTTTTAATTGTAATTAATCGCAAGACTTCACTAGTTAACTCAGGATTAATCACAAATTTTACATCTGTTCGAAATGTACAATAAAAAAATTCTAGGTTTTCATACTCTTGTTAACAAAAGTGGAAAAAAAATGTTAAACTAATAGAAATAGTTCAAATGAATTTTTGACGTTTATAGCCGTCAATTGCAGTGAACGAATAAAAAAAGAAAAAGAAAAGATTATTAAAAATTCGGGGCATCAGGCGATTAAAGTTTTTAATCGTAATTAATCACATGACTTCACTAGTTAACTCGCGATTAATCAAAAATGTCATATCTGTTCTAAATATACAATAAAAAAAACTAGGTTTCATACAATTGTTAACAAAAGTGGGGAAAAAAAATTTAACTAATAGAAATAGTTCAAATGAATTTTTTGTCATTTATAGCCGTCAATGGCAGTGAATGAGTTAAGTACGAACCTACACGGAACATGTGGTGCTTTTGTTTTGGAGACTCTCGTCAGCGCACCGAGGGAACATGCACACTCTGAACATAAAGCAGTGACGTGGAAAAAAAGACAACTATATATTGTCAAGCTTTTTTGTCGATGTCTGCTTGTCTGGCAACCTAGGAGCTTCTGTGCAGACATTTGTGCTGGAGTCAGACAATCGAAGTAAGAGACACAAGAGGGACGTGAGGTATCACGCAAAAAGCTACAGTAGCACACAACTGCACAAATAAGAAGGAAATGATTGTTTAGATGTAAAGATTGCAAGTAGCATGCGTGCTGACAGTCACTTTCTTGCTGTGTTTACTGGCGCTTCTCCAAGCGTTGCCTCTTAATGAGAACTCGCAGGTATTCCCCTGAGAAAAGACATTTTTAGGCTTTCTTTTCTGTCAACAGTAAATCCTGTAGTAATTATCTTCATCCCATAGCTGATTCTCTGGACCCAGACCATAATCATTAGTCCGTCACAATGAAGACACCTCAGTGACGGCAACCAAACGCAAAGATTTAACAGCTTGACCTCATGTCAGCAGCTGGAGTGCACCCAAAAATCCTTTTGGGAAGCTGGGGTGCCGAGTGTTTTTCGAGGGAGGAGCAATATAAAGTGCCGGGAACAAAAGATTTGCCCTCTCTCAAATTCGTACAATTTTGCATCGTTCACAACTTTAATGTTTGAGATGATCAAATGTAAGTTAATAGCTTTTAAATCGTAATTTGGAAAAAATATATTGAAAGCGACCCTGGCTTGTGTGGAAAAAAGTACTTGCCTCCCCGCCTTGTTGAATCATGAATCGTGAATTTACTGTGGCTAATCACAATTATTTTCAAAAGCTGTGTTCATTTAAACTGAGTACTTCCAGACCTATTCTACCCATAAATAATTTTAACAGAACCTGATTGACAAAACGAAGTTAGCCAAAATATCTCAAATGCAGCAATTAAAAGCCACAACCCAAAGAAATGTACTGTAAGAATAGATTAGAAAGTAGTGGACATTCATCCATCTGGAAAGAGTTACAAAGCCGTTACTGGCCAAATAGCTCAGTTCGATTGACACTTGTCTTCCGACCAAATGGTCCAGGTTCAAGACTCACGTTAGTATTTTTTCGCTATTTAACATGGCAGATAGAGGTCGCTAGACTAAAATACACATGGTCGTAATTTGGAACATTTTCAAACGATTTGGTCGTATTTATTGGAGTACTGTCTCAAATGTAGCACAGCATTTCAGAAAAAGAACATCAGACCAAGTCTCAAATATGGTGGTGGTAGTGTGACGGTCTGCGGCTGCTTAGATACTTCAGGACCTGAACGACTTGCTGTGATTGATGGAACCATCAATTCTGCTCTTTCAAAGCAAATCCTGAGAGAAAATTTGAGCCATCACCTTACTTTGCAACCTCATGCTGAAGTGTTCTGCAGTGTCACGCCGCGATGAGGTTGTCTTGTCATTTCCTGTTTTATTTTGAAAATTCTGATTCCTTTCGTTTCAGGTCACTTGCCCTTCCTCATAGGGTGTCAGTGTCAACCCTGATTCCTGATTGTGTCCACCTGTTTCCCATGACCCTCATGTGTTAAATGGTCTGCGTCTCCCCTGTCTTGTGTCAAAGTGTTTTCGTCAGAGCCACTCACAGTCCTCAGTCTTGATGTCCTGTCTCTTGTGTGAACTTTGGTTTGTAACTTTGTATAGCCACAGTATAGTTTTAGTTAAGGAGTGATATTGTTTTGTTTGTAGTTTAGACATCCTCCCTTTTGGAGCGCCTTTAGTTTAACATTTAATAGCCTTTGTTTTTTCCCTCTAAACGAGGAGTTTTTTTTGTTTAATAAATATCTGCCTTGGCCTCAAACCCCTATCTCTGCGTCTGAGTCCTAAATCTGCCACATCGTGTCATGTAGCAAGACAACAATTGAAAACACACCAGAAAGTCAACTACTGAATGGCTTTAAAAATGAATGTTTTGGAGAGGCCTAGTCTAAGTCCAAACATATATCTTATTGAAATGTTGTGGCATGATCTTATAAAGCCCACTCATGCAAGTCTCATTAGCAGTGTAAGAATGAGCTGGTTGCCCCTCAAATGAGGTCATTGATTAGCAAAACTGTTCCGCAAAGAAAAAATATATATTTCAAGCTACAGTTTTCCCTTGCTTTAAGGTATGGTTCACTTTTTGCTGTTACGCAGATTTTTATTAGTGCAATTTTGCATGCTTTTTTTTTTTAACTGTAATGTACCTTTTTTATATAATTTATGAAGGTTTGAACATTGAGAATGTTTAAACAAGAGAGAAATGCAACAAAATGTAAATGCCTTGATGAGAAAAGTGTATAAACTGTGTGGTGAGGGGTTTTAGTGCCTTAAAACATTTATTATAAATGTAAAACATAAAGCTAACTACTTCGCGGATTTAGTTTATTGCGGGTATGTTTTGGAACCTAACCCCATCGGAAAACGAGAGAACACTGTATTGAGGTATGTAAACATCAACTGCAAACAACAGCTAACCAGACTATGCCATCAGTAACTGTATGTCTCGAAATTTGGGGCTAGACAAAACTACACCACCCCAAGTCAGCCAAGCAGTATTATAGTAAACTAGTAGCTAATGTTAGCTCATTGCAGAGGTAGGACGTAAAATTTGCAGCCCTTTTCAAGCTTACTCCGACAAAATGGGCTTACAACAACTTAATTGTAACTCAACTTTTTTTACTTTTTTTTTTTTTTACACGCCGCATTCGATGCCTTCCTAGCGTGTATGAGATGGAATAGTAGCGTTTGCGACCATCTTTATATTGATTTTCAGCATTTGGTTAGTTTATTTGGCATAGAACAGAAATTAGTTTTCACTGCTGCTGTCAGTCTTAGCCAGGACACATACGGTATGCTCATATGCTCCTACCTCTTGTATGGCTGAAAATGTGTCTGAAATTAGATGACAGCAAAGAACAAAACAACTATTCCCATCATTAGCTATGTAATATTGATCCTGCTCATCTAAGAACAGATATACATCCATTTTGAAATATTTTAATCTTATAATTTGATTTTGATTTTTTTTCCATGACTTTTTGGTGAGGCCTCTAATGGTCACCCACCACTGCCTGAAAGATCAACCATCAGGCACAGAACTGAGTCAACCAACCAACCATTTTGACTCACATTCAAACCAAGGATTTTTTATTTATTTTTTAATTTTATTTTGAGTGACCCTAAGGCCATGTATACACGTAGCCGGGTTTTTTTGCAAATGGGAGGTATTTTTCTGCGGCTTGCCCTGTCATCCACACGTCCGCGGGGATTTTTTTTCATTAAAAACAAAGGTTTCTAAAAACTCCGGCCAAAGTGAAGATTTGCGCATTTCTCCGGCTCCGCGGTCGCGCATGTCAGTCAGTAAACAAAGTTCTACGTATTGCTCTACACACGTCACTCAATCACATACCTCAAGTTGTTAAAAAAAAAAAAGGCGGACACTATTTTTTTTATACACCCAAAGGAGGGAAATATCAGTTTTTAAAAATACCTACGTGTGTACATGGCCTAACATACACTACATGTTTTTGTTTTAACTGTGAGAGGAAGATGTGTAAACTCCACGCAGAAAAGCCTATGACAACATGCGGAAAGAGGAACAGTTGGAAGAGCCACTTCATCATGTGTTGCTGCAAACAGCTGCAACATGTGATAAGATGATGAGAATTTAAATCAATATCCCGATACTTTCTCATCACACAGTTTGATAGATTGCATGTCTCTGCCTGAGATTCCAAATTGTTCCAATAAGAGGCCAAATGAGCCTTTTCCCTATGAGTAATCTCTCATATGATGAAAAGTAAAAAAAAAAAATCTGTTGGAGAAAAAAATAAAACATTTTAAACACAGGATGTCTTCCATATTCCTGGACTGTGTTTTAACAAGCAATATGTTTATTTTGTTAGTTTTTCCAAGAGATGCAAATTAATAATAATGCATCAGATTTCCTATACCACTTTTCTAGACACTCAAAAACGTTTTACAATGGAATGGATAGCTACATTATTCATGCACTCACACAGGGGTGGGGGGGGGGGGCTAAGCTACTTAGGTAGCCACAGCTGACGGAAGCGTGGCTGCCAGTGTGTGCCTACAGCCCCCTCCGAGCACCACCAAACATTCATACCTTCCATACACCAGTGTGCTTAGCACTGGAAGGAATGTGTGTGAAGTGCCTTGCCCAAGGACACAACCACAACGACCGTCTCTACACCCTAAGCCACGGCCTCCAAAAATTGTAACCATTCCAAATGTGTCTTTGTGCTCTTATCAGTAAAATAGAAATATTACAGTAGTATAGAGAATAAATTCATCCTGTCAAATATGAACAGATGCATTTTGTATTATTGCTACCCCAAAAACTTAATTTTTCTAGATTTTCTTGTCAACAGCTTTCTGCTATTATAATTGCTATTTTGACATCTATTTTAAACAGGTGATTTGATGTTTCATCTATCTGAATAGGTAATCAAATGCAGCCTGTTTGTTTTTCCAGCATACGGCATATAGAAATCAATTCATGATCACTGAAAATCACTGAGGACTATAGATTCTATACGTTGACAAAGTGAACCTTTTGAATCTCCAACATCGCCTGTAATTGCAGAAAGGCTCCATGTGTGGTATACAGACAACCTACTTTATTATTACTTCTCACATCAGGAGATAGTTGAAAGCTTATGATGTGCAACTTGAAAGCGTTGCGTGATTATTAGCTGACAGTGATGCATACGCACAAGAGGGGTCTGACAAACATAAGGGACGTGCAGTGCAACCACGGCTCATCGCCAATGTGCAACAACAACCCGCTAAAAAAGAGCGCAAATTCCTTCCAGCGCGTCTCTATACGCAAATGCGCAATGCAACCTCATTTGCATTGCATTACTTTGAAGTTGCTGTGCGCCTCTGTGGATCTATATGGATTCCTCGGATTTGTTTATGTGTGAGGAGTACCGTCGAGCCAAATAGAGCGGAAGGGGGGTTGGGGGTGCATGGGGGCTCTCATACATGCAGCCGATAAAGGGCTCCATTGTATGACTGAGTGAAGGCTAATTTGTGCTCGAAAGCTTTTGGGCGATCCTCATTAATCTGTTGAACGTGTGATGACAGAAAAACTAACGCCTCTCTCTTGTAATGCATACGTCAACTGTCAACATATAAGAAGAGGTTTCGTATAGTCCACCTGCGCGGTGAAGCCATTAAGACAATAAAAAGATCTTTACGCGCATTGTTTCACTACTACAACAACTGGGTGTTCCTAAAGCCTCCCAAGCATGATTAAAGAGAAAAGTAGCCGAGTGTGTGCAACATACAGAGACGCACTGACACAGTTGTGTAACTCTAATGCACGCTGGAACCACACACACACACACACACACGTCAAGATATAAAAGGCACAATACATCTTCCAAGTGATTGAAATGAAAACTTACGCTGTATGCAGTGACTTGTTTGTTTGCTCCTCTTTCTTCTTTGTTCGTCAGCGCAAAGGAGACGCAATTACGACGAGGACGTGTTGCGGACAAGAAGTGCGCATTTTAACTTCCAGTTTGCAGCGTTCCAGCAAATCACCCGCTTGTCTGCAGCCAGTCCGCCGCTTCAGACGCTGTCCAGAGGCGAGTGGTGCTGAACGGCTTTCCTACTTTGCCCCCTCTCCCTCCTCTTCCCAATCCTCATTTTGATTGCACAATGCTTCCCGCCCACACAGGGAGATTTTTACACACACCCTCTCTCCATTCAGATCACCACTGGCGAGCTGCAGGCTCATTTTGAGTTCCACCACATGTGCTTAAAACTTGAGAAAATGACTCGTAATTGCGCTGTGTAAAAAAATAAAATAAAAATAATTTAAAAAAGACAACATCACCCCGTGTGATGGATATACTAAGGGTAAGGAACAAATGAGTTGTTATTTTTTAACTTTAACTCGCTCCGTCCCATCACTTTTTACTTTCACCGCCAACCGTGAACATCTGTTAGTAAAGCGCCCACTGGCGTCTATTTGGCATTACTGCACATTTTGGACGCGCATGCACGCGATACGCGCGCACACTTTCAGTTCATGAAGCGCGCCATTCGTGATTGTCACACCCTCGGGTAATGTCGACCTATTTCTCATTGGAATCGCTTTTCCTTTTTTCTATAGTTTTTTTTATTATCGCCATGGCGCTGATTGCACGTATTGATCCAGCAGTCCAATCAGTGCGTCTTTGATTATTGGACCACGTGAACGAGTTGCCTCTATTTTCAAGATGCAATTTTTTTTCTTCTGGGTGTGATGTGCTGGGGTGCATTTTGGAAGCGCCTGTTAAGGACCTAAAGGTCTAAAGGCTTAACACTTGTGTAGCAGGCCCCCCGAACAAGGATGAAACTTTACTGATGATTTTTCATTTTATCTTTGTCACCATGAATCACCGTTCATCACCAAATCACAGTGAGTCCTAATCACCATAAGTGCTGAAAGATAACCCATGCAAAACAATAATCAAAACTATTTACATGTACAAACACATAAATGCTAACAAACGAATTATTAAATAAAATATACCTTTTGCCTCTTCGAAGGGGCTACCAATACAAAATAAGGACAATCCTCGACGATGCGCAGCAAACTTTTCCAGCGTCCTTACGCTATTAAGCTACCTCAATTACGAAAGGTACTAAAACGGAAGTTACTCTTTAAAATAAAAGCATTACCCCAAAACCGGAAGTGACTATTTACCATGCAAATTTCAAAATAAAACACAATCACTATTCCGTTAAGAAATATGATTGAGGTTATTTACAACTTGTTTGTGTTTAAATGTGGGTTATTCATGAGGTACACATGTTGCAAGAGGCGGAAATATGGCTTTCAAGCCTTAAAATAGGCTATAGGCTAATATTGTAAACTACTGTAGACTATACAGATGGTCAACAACCAAACAATGTTGTGTGGCATTTATCAATGCAAACACATGCTAACGTTTCGGCAGAACCCGGAACATTCCCTTGATGTTAGGCAGGGGGATTTGTTGTAACTAATTATTCCTAATTAATTCCTAATGTTTTCTGTACGCTCTGTGTTACTAGGGAAAATCAAGCCAATATCCAAATGCTAAGAAGCACACCAATGGTAATGTGTGACATTTTCCACCACAAAAGTGAAACTATGCTGTGTTTACTAGGGTGAGCAAACGAGGCAGGTTTTCAGGATGTCAAAGAACAAGGGATTTATTTCCAAAAGAAAAAACAAAAGTCAAACAAGGAACGTGTAAAAACTACTAAACTAACAAAACACCAAAAGCAGAGGCAAAGTAACAAATCCAACACACTAGGACAAGGTCAGAAGATTGACATAGATTTTGAAATGGAAACAAATGATCCACCAAAGACTGTAAGGAAGGAGGGAACTAAATAGGAGCAAACTAACGAGACAATAACAAACACCTGGCAGAGGGCGTTGATGGGAAGACACAAGGGGAACGGGATGACGAGCACAATGACAACACGGACACTTTACTGAGACCTAATCAAACAAAACACAGATCATGATAAACCGTAACAAAACTAAACAAACCCAAACCACAACAAAATGTCCTCCATTAATAATAGGAAGTGGAGTGCGTGTTACCGCGACTGGTATACCAGGCCAGGCCAAGAGTCATCCTTTTTGGAAATGAAAATATGGTCACCCTAGAAACCATATTTTTAGATTGATTTAGATGTAAATGACTTGATGTAAAAGCGAAATTAAATTCATTTAATCTCTAGTAATACTTTGGAAGAACTATGCTATGACAAAAGCAAATAGAAAATAAGGAAATCTAGAACAAGTCTTTTTTTTATCGATAATTTGCTTTTGTATTTGTTTTTCTCATTGCAGAGACTCAATTTAAGCACAATCATTTATAACGGCTGACTAATACATAATTAATTAAACATCTGCTTCATAAATGTATCAAATGGTAAGGGCTGTATATTTCAGCATATTGCATCATGCTCAGCTTCAAGCATTTCTATTGTAAATGTGGGCGTGAATGTGAGTATGTGCCTTGTTATTGACTGGTGGCCTGCAGTCGAGGGTGTCGTCTTCCTTTTGCTGGGACAAACTCCAGCCAGCCAGCGACCTTTTGCCCTCAACCGGATTGGCATCATGCAAAATTGACCTTCATCACATTGTTTTTTTTCCCCTCTCTTTGTATCATTAAAAATGACTTCACTTGTTACAAGTCATGGCTACACGAGGTTCCGTTCGGCAGCATGTGTTGTCGATCACTTGAATTCTACATACTCGTGGATTGTTGCAACCAGATGCGCCATTTCAAGCTTGGTTTTCATTTTATTTGGGCATAATTAACTCATTCACTGCCATTGACGGCTATAGACGTCAACAATTCATTTGTACTATTTCTATTAGTTTAACATTTTTTTCCCACTTTTGTTAACAAGAGGCTAGAACCTAGAAAAAAAATATTGTACATTTAGAACAGATACAAAATTTGTGATTAATCGTGAGTTAATTAGTGAAGTCATGCGGAAAAAAAATAATAGTCTGACTCCCCTAATTTTTAAGTCTTCTCTTCTTTAAGAAAAAAAGTAATTGTATTTTTTTTCAAATAATCTTTTCTTTTTAAAGAAAAGATTATTAAAACTCAGGCGATTAAAATTTGTAATCATAATTAATCGCATTACTTCACTAGTTAACAAATTTTAGATCTGTTCCAAATGTACAATAAAAAAATCTAGGTTTTCATACTCTTGTTAACACAAGTGGGGGAAAAAATTTAAACTAAGAGAAATAGTTCAAATTAATTTTTGACGTTTTTAGCCTTCAATGGCAGTGAATGAGTTAAAATGTATGTTTCATTCATCTCTGTGAGGATTAAAAGTAATCCAACAGGAGCTGAACCATCATCTATGTAAAATCTATTCCCTCTGTTTTATTTATTTTTTTTTTTTTAATGGCTGAATAGCAAACCTGAACAGAATAAAATGTATCTAACACTCCATCAGCGCAACATCTCCTTGGTGGAAAAGGGACTGAGACACAAACTACAGCAAATGTGTGCATGCAAAATGCATGTGTTGTGGGGGAGCCCTGTTTTTATAGGATACTTTATTGGAGGTGTATCCCTGTTTTCCTATGATGTCACACATACTCTTCAGGCTGTGACTGAACCACAACACCATCAGTGATATCACAGTTTCTTAATGTAACTACATGTGCATCAACGATAGATTCTCTCAATCAGGCTCATTCTCACTGAAATGGAACCATAAAATTACCGTTTTTGATGCTTTCCTGAAATAGAATCTACTGCCCTTTTTTGGTTGAGGGTGAAATTTCAATAATCTGCCGACTACTGTAAAGGGTCTACATGAGGTATTGCTTTTCCTGTTCAGGGTCAAGGGTGACCAGGAGCCTATACAGTATAGGCGTACCAGCTGAAAATTACAGGGCGCATATATTAAAGACAACCGTTGACACTCTCATTAACACCTGTGTTTTAAATTAACTTAAGATGCATAATTTTGGAAAGTGTGAGGAAATGTTTTCAAAGAATATTTCTGCTAAAAGGAAGAACATGCAAAAAACACACAGAAAGGTCCAAGCCGAGAGTCGAATCCCAAATTTTTCACTGCAAGGTAAGGCTGATTTTAAAAAAAATAATATAAAATTGAATAATCAATATTGAATCGATCTTTTCAAGGCCGATATCAATTCATAAAATTATTAATTAATTATTTTATATATCTATTTCCCCATAAATTCTTAAGAAAATAGAATTTCAAAGGATGATTATTTTTTTTATCTTACTGATTTCTTAAAATTTACTGTTCACATGTATTTTCTTACATTTATGAAATACCTCACTTATTGCAGACAATTCAGGATCTTTTTAGTTTGTAATTACAATTATTGAATTACATTATGAACATATTTTAATCTCATCCTTCCTGATGTCAATGTTTGTGTAACACTTAAGCGATTATAACACGTGTTACTTTCGTTCATAAACTAAATCATTTGACCAGTTACTGCCGCCGCAAGATTTACTTTGGAATTTAATATTTGTGGAGTTTTTGTCATGTCCTTGACATTTAAGAATAATGGATGGGGCGCCATTAATCGATATTGGATTGAATTGAAGTGAATCGAATTGAATCAGAATTTTTTTTTAAATCGAATCGAACTGAAGTCTTGTGAATCGAAATGAAATAATTTGAGGAAATTAGAATCGATACCCAACACTACTGCAAGGTAAACGTGCTATCCACTGTGCTGCCTCAATCATCAGCGTTTGGAATCAACCTTGAATGCTTTAGTTTGATGTGACTCATTCAGTGGTAATAAATGAAAATGTAAACAAATGTGTTTATCCTGGAATTGGTGTCAGTGTAAACAGTGACTTTCAGTCACTTACTGTGTAATTTTTGTATTATTTTGTGAAGTGCACATTGAAAAGTCAAATTAGGCTATTATTATGGATAAATGAAGAAGCCCTTTGAAGACTTACTGGCAGAATGCAATGTAGTTCAGCCTACAAATATTTGAAGAAGATTTTTCTTTTGTTGACTTGAGGACAGCAGATTTTCATTCCCTGCGCAGCTCATCTGTTAGCAAAATACAGATGTCTCTCTTCTACATTGCCTTCAGAGCCTTGCTCACACACATAGACTGTGAAGGCCACCTGTGTGTGACGGAGACAAAGCGCCACATTAAATAAAGATAAAAACACCCTTAAAGCCATATAAATCCCCACATAAACCAAGCTTGGAAAACTTTGTGCAAACAACAGATGAAAGTTTCCAACTGTGTTATCACAGATGGTTTGGTGCATGTCAAATCAGTGCATCGGATGACACTTTCAAAAGTCATGTGGTACTAGTACACTGTGTATTTTGCTGGTGTGGTGGCACTTTCTCCATGGTCAACCCCCTTCTTGAGAAGTGCTGATGGAGGTTACATCAGCAGCGAGACAGACGGAGTCGTTCTGGGCACGGTGCCATTAATGTGTCTGCCTGCTGTCCTGCCTCCCAACACTGCAGCCCTCCGCAGATGTAATTGTCACTGCAGGTGGCCCTCACTGCAATAAGCATTCATCAACTGAGCGTTAACCTCTCCTCTCTTATAGAGGATGACTTGTCTTTGTGTCTATACTTGCGACTTTGTACTGTGTGAGGTTAGGCTATGTGGAAGCTGCACACAATGAGGATTTTGGAACCGATCACCGATCAGCGAGTTTTAAAAACTGATCAGTGATCCTATCAGAAGATGAACCAATACATCTATTTCAAGAACTAGTTTATTTACTGAACAGTCAACCCCTGTTATACGCAAGAAACCGGACCGGCCCAAAAATAGCTCAAATTTGCAAATAATTGACACCCATTGAAATACATTGGGAAAAATAATAACAATTAAACCCTATAAATTCTCCCTAAAATGCTGATAAACATTCAATACACCGGAAAGGGAGCAAATAAATAAATAAATAACACCCCTTGACCACCTAAAAATTAAAAAAATAAAACATTTTAACAATTATATTCACTCAATCACTGCCATTGACGGCTATAGACGTCAAAAATTAATTTGAACTACTTTTATTAGTTTAAAAAAAAAACACTTTTGCCAACAAGTGTATGAAAACCTAGATTTTTTTTATTGTACATTCAGAACAAAATTTGTGATAAATCAATTAGTTAACTAGTGAAGTCATGTGATTAATTACAATGAAAAAAATGTAACCGCCTGATGCCCCTAATTTAGAAAAAAAAATAATAAAAATAAGGGGCGTCAGACGATTCAAATTTGTATTCGTAATTAATCTCATGACTTCAATAGTTGACTCACGATTAATCACAAATCTTATATCTGTTATAAATGTACAATAAAAAAAAAATCTGGGTTTTCATAAAAAATGAAATGAAATGGAAAAAAAGTTAAACTAAGATAAATAGTTCCCATGAATTTTTTACATCTATAGTCGTCAATGGCAGTGAATGAGTTAAAAACTAATTGAAGATTGACCGCAGCGAGCCCCACACAGAGTCAACCACGCTAAGGGCCCCCCAGGACGAACACCCCGCCCACAAGAGAAGACCAGCCACCCCTTCAAGTGTGGAGACCCCCCCCATGAAGAACCACTGGAGTTAAAGACAACCAAATAAAAACAGTTAGAATCCCAAAAGAAAACAGAATAAAAGGCTAAAAGCAAAGCTAAAAGACAATATGATACGTATTATAATGAACTAGCAACTAAGAAAAGAAATAAGCTCTGGTAGGAGGTGCTCGGTTCCTCACATGAGTTTGGCCTTCGTCGCCGCGGATGACGTCATCGTGCCGTTGTTATGACAAGCGTCACTCTGTTCACTTTCTTGCTGAATGGTCTCATTATGGTGTATTTTGACTTTTTTGGTTGCTATGTCCATTTATAGCAATACTTTGAGAAGTGACATTAGAGGCGAAGAACTTTGGGTTGTTTTGAGGCAGGGGTCCAAGACGGGCTGCCAGCTAAAGTCTGCTAAAAACAACTTGTTCTAAAAAATTGCTTATTTTCATACACTATTATAATTTTAACTTTTGTGCTCCTGTTAAATGAAAAGAGAGATCTCAAAATCGACATTTTTGTCCAAACCATCTATTTTTGTCACTATCTTAAAACTAATGTTGTCGATGTGTGGACCCTTTTGTCGGAGCGGGTCACATATTAGTTCATGTGTAAATAACCTATTGCCCTGGGAACGCCCGGCTCGGGCATCTGGTTCGGATGCCTCCTGGACGCCTCCCTGGGGAGGTGTTCCGGGCATGTCCTACCGGCCGGAGGCCCCGGGGACGACCCTGGACACGCTGGAGAGACTACGTCTCTCGGCTGGCCTGGGAACGCCTTGGGATCCTGTCGGAGGTGCTGGGTGAAGTGGCTGGGGAGAGGGAAGTCTGGGCTTCCCTGCTAAAGCTGCTGCCCCCGCGACCCGACCCCGGATAAGCGGAATTGAAGACAGAACGGAACGGAACGGAACGCCCCTGTTACTCGTTATGCCCAAACTTGGTGTGACGGAACTGATCAATCATCAGCAAAACTTATGTGGACATCTCTACTTATGCCCACTTCAACCTTCATCCATCCCATTTTGTTTGGCTCTGCCTAATTCTTCAAAATTAGCAAGAAAAGTATCTAGTATCATTCTGTCGTTGACGTCACCAGGCTGATGCGTCAATCACGCGGTTGTTGACATAAAAGTGGGCGTGCCAAGATCTGATGAAAACAAAAACAAAATTCCGCAGTCCATAGCTATAAAATACAGTAAGTGGCAATGTCTACGCATTAGAGCAGACCTTTAAAGTCCTCCCGGAACAATTTGTGCTCCTCGTGCTTAGCCCACAAGGATTTGTGTTTGGGATTCTAATGGCACGAGTGTTGTTTCAAATTGGTTGTTAAAGAGATTCACGTCTCTCCTTGGCCTGCATGTGCCGGGATTGTTCTTTGCATGGTGTGATGTGTGCAAGACAAGACCGTGCAGCAGAGTAAAGAAAGAAATTCCCTTGGGTATTTCAACTGGATACGTGTTATACATGAAGAAAAGAAAAACACTGAAATGAAGGAAACACATCCCTGGCAGCCATTCTGGCAGCTAATACCAATTATTTGACTGATTACTTTTTCATTAATGGATTCTATGAACACGGAATGTAGCCAATGTTGATCTTGTTCTGTGTTTTGAATGACATTTCCAGGACGTCTTCAAAGCCATACTGACAGTCTGGGGAAAAAAATGCTTCATGTGTGCCCTTTCTATTGAATGGTCATCAGCCAATCGCTGTATGTTATGTATTCCTGTTGCGATGCTGTTGGACATGACACACACTCAGCTCATCAGCCATCAATAATTCCTTCATATTTATAAAACAGAGGAGCAACCTTGAGCGATTGCCCATTTACACTACAGGAGCACAATTGACTGGCCATTCATTTTACATGCTTTAAAATCCATATTGCACACGGGTTGTGGGCCAGATGTTCTTTTTATGCATCACATCTCACATGTTGGGAGAGGACATAACATTTTCAGATTATTGCAAGAGACATAATCTTTTCTTGTCATGTGGAGCGCTTGGCCTGCTGTGACTATTAGAGAGAATGAATTTTTTTGTTCATAAATATTTTGAGAATATTTCAAGTGTCATTCTGAATAGCAACTCCACCGCCTCGGAATCAACCCATGTTCATGGTTTATTTATCAAAAAAATATGGCATCTAATTTATAATTTACTTGCCTCTCCCAGCTTCCAATAAAGAATGTTCAGTCACATTTCTTTTTGCAACCATTCATCTTGAGTACAGTGCGCCTCAGAGGACTTCAGAGGGAACGAGTATCAATCAGAAAAAAAAAAAGAAAAAAAGCACAACATGCGCAAAGCAAGACACAAACCAGCAGACAGACGGAAAATTCCAACCTGTTATAAACTTTTTATTTTATTTTTTATTTTTATTTTTATTTATTTTTTACGCGTTATAAACTGATGCGATGCAACATTGTTCTTTCTATAGAGACTACCAAGCAAATTTTGAGTGGAACATCTAAACTGATGAGACCAAAAAAGCTTCACCGGCCAATTTAGGGTGAACTTTGAACTGCTAGTAAAAAAAAAAAATCCTTGGACAATGGCATGCCATAAACTACTTTGCACAGAGGCGTGGACCATTTACATGTGTGCGTATGCCGCACCTCTAAATGCTTCTGTTGTGGACAATCTTGAGAAGTGAATGTCACTTAACTCATTCACTGCCATTGACAACAATAGATGTCAAAAATTTATTTGAACTATTTCTATTAGTTTAACATTTTTTTCCATTTTTGTTAACAAGAGTATGAAAGCCTAGATTTTTTTATTTTTTGGTACATTTAGAACAGATATAAAATTTGTGATTAATCGTGAGTTAACTAGTGAAGTCATGCTATTAATTATGATTACAAATTTTAATCACCTGATTCCCCTAATTATTAATAATCTTTTCTTTAATGTTTTTTTTAAGAAAAGATTATTAAAAATTAGGGGCGTCAGGCAATTACAATTTTTAATCGTAATTAATCGCATGACTGCACTAGTTAACTCACGATTAATCACAAATTTTATATCTGTTCTAAATCAATAACAAAAAATTCTAGGTATTCATACTCTAGTTAACAAAAGTGGGAAAAAATGTTAAACTAATAGAAATAGTTCGAATGAATTTTTGACATCTATAGCCGTCAATGGCAGTGAATGAGTTAAAATGTCAGGAATGTTATCGCCAGGAAGATAGGAGGTCACGCACCATCAAACAGAGCAGAGATGCTCGAATTTCCGGCCAGACTGGTTGAATGTGATGTTTGAGGTTCAACTGATGACAGTAGTCTTCTTTTTTTTGTAGCCCATCTGCATGTCCTATTTTTGAACTGTTTTTATGATATGTGAAGGGATTATGTTTGTATGTATCGCAGAAAAAAATCATTCCAATTTTCTTCAATACGTGTAACTAAGAACCTTCTCCTCAGTCTTTTATCCATCACCAGAGATTATCGAGGGTCAGAGTGTTGTTTCAGTACACTGTGTGAATGTAATCCATTTCAGACAAATGTTCTCAGCCGCATCCAGGAATCGTTGTCGTGCATTCCAACACTTTATCTGGAAAAAGCCACAGAAGCGCCTCCACAATCACAGTCTACAGGATAAGTCGTGTTTGGCTATACTCATTGGAAGCAGCTGCCGTCAGAATAAACCTGTGGTGTATTTTAGTGCAGATGAAGATATGCCTTGTGGGAGGAAAGGCTGCCTCGGATGAACCCATGAAAATATTTACGCAGAGGATTACCAATCACCAAGCAAAAAGAAGAAAAAAAACTTTTTTTTTATAGTATTACCGAATTTTTGTCATACAAGTTTACAGTGTGCATCCCAATGGAAGACCCTACTGATCAAAAACACAACTATGACTTAGTGTGACGATGGAGAAAAGGAGAAAAAAAAAGGAAATGTGCACTGAACATTCCAGCTTATCTTAATTGCTTTTACTTGTGATAATTCTTACCAATCCATCAAAGCTGAACTGCCTTTGCAGCAGCACTAATGAAGATTGGTCAGGGTGGGTTATCACCGCTTGTGTGGTAATGAATTTGGTATCAAACGGAAAGGCACGTGAAAATTTAAACTCACTTAAACCACATCACATTTTGTTAGAGTAGCAGGCTATGTATGGTTGGACTAAAAACTATATGATCTTTAAGCCAATAGGTTCAAATTTCTCTCTCATTATAGGTTAACAATAAACCCAGAAACTGAATGCAAATTGCTCATTTTCCAATCAATTTTCAAATTAAAGTTGTATATTTGCCTACTAAGAAAATGTTCAATATTTGGAGATTATTTGAGTTTGATGAATGTTGTTTTTGTTTCACAGAGTCCTTGACACATTTGTTTTGGCATTGTTGTGTCCTCCTTTTTAGGAAGTTGTTGAAAAAATGTAGAAGGAAATGAATTTATGCTGGAAACTAGGGGTGTGAATTGCCTAGTATCTGGCGATTCGATTTGTATCACGATTCATAGGTTACGATTCGATTCAATGCCGATTAATCCTTTACATTGATTATTCTGAACTCAAATTTAGAAAATACAAATCAGTAAACTTGTACATGTACACTGTAAGATTTGTATGAAAAATTATTTATTTAACTGAAATTTCAGGCTTATAACTGAGCCACTGCATTTGACAAACAGGTTGCAGTCTGTTTCATGTTTGAACAGCACTGAAATCAAATATTAAGGCTTAATGTTCCATTAATATAACATTCTTCCATGCTTAATGTGTGAATCCTAACCCTAAGTAAGACGTTTTGTTGAATATTTCCATTAAAAAATTCATGTTTAAAAATTGTTTCGGCGGCATATTGAATCGATTTGAGAATTGCGCGCTGTAATATCGCGATATATTGCCGAATCGATTTTTTCTAACACCCCTACCGGAAACTAGATATAGCTTCTATGATGCTTGAACACTTTATAAACTGCACTTAATTATACTATTTGGAAAAGAGTCTGCTTTTAAAGATATTAATAGATTTTTCACAAATTACAACAGCTGTTGTTGCACTGACATTTTTGTGTTCTGTGTGTTCATGGGCTTTTTTTAAAATGCCGATTTTTTTTTTTGCCAAAGAAAGTTTTAGCAGAGACTTATTTCAATATGAGATTTGTGTCTTATTACAAGTGAAATCTGTTAAAGTCATGAGGAAGTTGCATACACAAGTATATTTGTACCTTTTAGATGTGAAGACTTGAAGTAGCTTTTAAATGACACACCTTAGAAAGGATACATGTACCTGGTTCCTGCACAAATATAAACGTCAGGCTGGTTTTTATTCTGCCCTCCAATGGAGACTTTCTCACACTTACTGTACCAGTGCCTGCCCCAATTACGTCCATGTCTCTCCTTTCCTGCATTTTCATCAGTTACATCCCAGGTGACCTTTCGATTGGAGGCAGCAGCAGTCAGAGGCCTGCGTGCAAGTCAGTTATTGATTGAAAGACGAAGGTCATTACCAGCAGTTGTCTCGGAGACGACTTTAATCTCCCCAGAAAGTGAGGCCCGAACCGGGTCTCTGCATGGAACTGTTTTGATTACTGACTCAGGCTAATTGGCTCCTCATAGGGGCCGCGAAGTGGGCAGAATGTGACAGTCAAGGCCAGACTTGCTCGGCTTCTCCCCTTTGTGCCAGCACCATTAACCTTCCCCTTCCACCTTTCCTCTGCCTTTTATGTTCAATTAAAGGCAATTTTGAAATGTGCTGCAGTCGTACAACTAAGAGTTACATAGCGAATATAAAAGGAAATAAATGCGCCCTCATTTACTATTCAAGGGCTCTTCCTCGAGGTGAAACCTTTCTGTGCTCTTCATCTCATTTAGTCGCGCACGTGCTCCATAAAGGGTTCCCGGTGACGTGCTACGTGTGGAATTTGTGAAGGCTGCTTTGCGGATGTTTATAATTTTCAAAACAAACAATGCTTCTCACAAGTGACGCTTAAGTCTGCAAAGTAAAACCTCACCTGCTTTTTTCGTATACAGTAATTAATCATGCCACCTAACTGCATTCATTCAGGGTCGCCTTTGGTTAATTGGACTGCAGCTAGCAAAAGCGCTAAGTGATGATTTATTCAGTGGGCAGGTAGAGCGCCACTCTGCCCTCACCCCATCCTCCTCCTCCCTCAACACGTCCCTGCAGAGGATAGATGTCTCCATCCTGCACTCAGCTTTACCCGCTGCATCCTCATCTCGGGCGTATTTTGAGAATTGGACTCCGGGGTGACAAGACAAGACAACATTTATGTATTGGGAGAATTCACAAAGTTGTAGTGTGTTCATGGAAAGTCTTTTATCTTCTCTGTGCTTTGGCCAGTGCCTGGTAAAGTTGAAGATTTATTGAATACATTTGCATCCCTCGGCCCTCTCTTCATAGCTTGTTGTTTATTTTTTTAATTATACTCAATAGACTAGAAATGACAAATTACAAGAATAGAAAAGTGCTTTATTGGGTTGCATAGGTCTTTCTTTTAAAATATCTGACATTGGTGGGTTTTTTTAGGAAATCTTGTTTGCTAGGGGTGTCTATATTTGGTATATATGTATCCATGGCTGGACTGGCACAAAAAAATTGGCACTGGCATTTTGAAATCGGCTTGCCTGGCTTTCACGTAGCTCTGCCACTAATGTTGATTAGTTCACTGCCCTTGTCTGTATTGCAAATTGTTAATGAGCTGCTACCTACAATAATAATTCAATAGCTCCGCATCGGCCCTAAAAGACGCCAGCCCACCGGGCATATGCCCTGTATGCCAGATGGCCAGTCCAGGCCTGTCTGTATCGGTGACTATTCAAGAGTTGAGTATTGGTCTGGGAAAAAAATGGTCTGAACAGCCCTAAGATTAAATAGATAGATAGATAGATAGATAGATAGATAGATAGATAGATAGATAGATAGAGAGAGAGAGAGAGAGAGAGAGAGAGAGAGAGAGAGAGAGAGAGAGAGAGAGAAAGAGACAGACAGACAGACTGTTCCCGTACTATGGGAAGTATATGAGTCATATTAGTATGCGTCACATAAAAGAAGTCATTTAAGGATGGAGTAATCCATCATGGAGAGCTTTAATTGAATTATTCAATTAAGTTCAATCAAGTTGCTGGCGGGAGCCACAAAATCCAATTTAAAATATAAATGTATACAACTTCAAATGTGTAGGTCATATAGTCATATAATGTAGTACGATGACATAGCATTTGTGTGTGTCATTTCACACTTTGTTCACTGACTGTGCCTTCCTTAGCAGCCACACGTGGTGTTCAGTGGATAATCAGTCAAAATGGAGAATGGACCTTATAATCCACAGATGCGGGTTCCATTAATCAACATTAGAATTGCACTTTCTCTCGCGGGACTCGGTTGCAGTGCTGCCGGCGTACCATTACCGTGGGATAACCACACTTGAATAGTTAATGCGGCTGTGGGCCCCCCCCTGCATTACAAATGCGCCCATCCGTCTCACCTAGACCCCCGTGGGTGGCGGTGGCCCACTCCATCCTCAGCAACTCTAATCATTCATCAATAGGCAGCTATCTGACACCCGCCAATGTGGGATACCCAACACTGTGATGCGGTCAAGAGATGGACATCCCGGTGTCAGAGAGGATCTGTCAGATGATATTGGCCCAGACACCAATGTGGGACTGTTTAAGTCTTTGTCAATCATTTTGCCACTATAGATGTGGAATAAGAGCAAGAAACGTAGAAAAACAAATTTTTTTTAAATGAACTAGTTTAGTTCATCATTTATTTTTTATTTTTTTAACTATGTTCATTGGTCCAAAAATGAAGTAGTTCATAGCTCTTTTTTTTTTAACTTATACTTTAAATGTAACTTAAAAGGGCAATGATAAAGAAAATTAGTTGGAAAGTAATATAAGAAGACTGTACACTAAAATAAATAATGCATGACTGGACAATTTTAAAATAAAATAACAAAAAACAAAGACAGATGGTTCCTGCGCATGTTGGCCTCTTAGGAGCGGTGTGGTGCCATGCAAGCCTGCATGCATGTATGGAGTACAATAGGATGGATGAAGGGCGCATTTGAGCTCTGCTAAAACAAATCGTTTTTACAGCTGGGGGGGAATTGCCTTTGATTTGTGTTATCTTCCCTGTGTGTATGCTTTTCCAAAGCATTTGTGTGTGAATGGCTGTTATTTGAAAGAATAGCACTCCCAAAGTTAATAATAATAATAATAATAATAATAATAATACATTTATTTTATAGACGCCTTTCTGGACACTCAAGGACACCTTAAAACAATAGTTAAAACATACAAATACAATGGTAAGAACAACATAAGGTAAAAAATAAAAAATAAAAAAATTAAGAAAAGACGAAGCAGTTATAGTCAGAGAGAGCATTCTTGTCTAAACAGATAAGTTTAGAGAATGGATTTGAAATGCGTTATTGAGTCTATGTTACGGATTTCAGCATGGAGAGTGTTCCAGAGCTGGGGAGCAGAGGCTTGTTGACGAGGCGGGCAGGCGGGAGGGACAGTGAGGAGGAGAGAGGACGTGGAGGTTGATGCTAATTTCCTGTTAGCATTTGAATGGGATCCGCCATTGACTTCAGCATTAGCGCTAGCGATGTTTTATTAAGAAAAAAAAGCATGTTTTGTATTTAAATAAACGATGTGTGTATTTCTTCTTGTTGTTTTACTCTTAGGAACGGCAGAATCATATACGCTCTGCGTTTGCTACGCAAGAAAAACACAGCGAAGCATTAATGTCAAGAAGAGGTAGACGGTCACGAACCTAAAGCGGAAGTAACCTCCAGCAGTTGCAATTGTCAGATGTTTAACCATTCAGCATTAATGATGAAATTTTCTTTCATTTAAAAAAAAAAAATTTACGTATTGTAGATGGCGCCCTCCTGTACGAGCACATTCTTGAAATCTGCTGTTGACATTGAGAAAGAAATAGAGGCCAAACTTTCTCTCTACTTTAAAGTCATCATACATCCCTTCCAATATTTGTTCCTGTAAAATCAGTTTGGTCTGGTGTGAGAGGCAGTGCTGCCTTTTGTCCAACCTTCCTGACAGGAGGACGCCAGTTAAAGTGGAATCAATAGGACAAATGTTGAAGGCACTCATCTCTGCAGCTGAGCCTTGCACCTGTTTGAAGAAGTCTGTAAACACCGTTTTCCCCCAGCCCAGCTCTTATTTGTTGTGGTGGTCATCACATCAGTACTCAGTGGAGGGAATCGGGCCCCCTTCTCAGTGCAAATAAACAAAAGTGCGGATAAAAGTGAGCACAGATAGTCTCCAGAAGTAACAAGCACAGATGCCACCCGGACCGTCGCCTGTCACAGCTGGACTGCAGCTGCATTGCTGGAATGTGACAGCACCCAATGTGGGCAGAGGAATTCCTTCTCTTTTAATCAATCAGATAAAACAGAGGAAGCATGCAAGCAAAAAATAAATAAATAAATACAAATATCCAGATGCATCGCCACCTTGCAAGGTGACTCATTTATAAGGCTCCCAGAATCCCCGAACATACGCTCGTGTCAGCTCGGATTTTCTAATGCTTGCTTTACTTAAAATGGATTTCCACCTGATGCACTTCAGAGCATGAATTACATTGTAACTTTATTCAGCTGCTGCTGATTATTATTTGTGAAGAGCACGCTTTAAATAACACTACAGTGCTGACTATGTGACAAACATTGCCTGTAGTCCTTACAGATACCTTTGCAGTACATTGTAAATCATTCAAAGAGCAGTCCATAACCACAATGTCGAAATAACTTCATACTGTCAAGTGTTTAAGTACACACATCTCAAATTAGTGTTGATGGCGTGATTATTTAACGGCATACGACTGCCCTCTGGTGGATGTTAATAATATTGCACCTTGCAAGGTCGAAACTGCTTCAAGAGTTGTAACTTGTATGTTAAGTGTGTCAACACCAGGGGGGGATATTTGTTCTATTTGTTGTGTTTTTCCCAAAACAATCACCGTTTGCTGTTTTACTTAACCTTCTGCGCTCTTTTCCGGCTATTTGTGTCCGCTTCGATTCCCCCTTTGCGGCCATTTAGCTGTGTTAAGGCAAATGTAACGAAAGACTGTGTATTTTGTGTTGTTGTTGTTGTTCAATTTAAGCTTTTAAAATATATCAATAATATACTGCGTTCATCAAATTGTTCCCTTTGGCTTTACCATGAAAACTACTTTTTAAAAAAAGATTAATTTGACATCATGTACTATTTGGAACCAAAAAAAAGAGCTTATGCTTTTTTCCCTTTGTAAATCACTGGCCTTATTCTAACAAACTTTTTAAAGGTTAAAATTTGAAACGATGTGCCCTTTTTCATCACACGACTGATGTATAAAAACAAAACAAAACACAAATCAAGTGGTGGAAATAGTCTATATTACACTGAGACCATTTTGGAAAGCGTAACACACAGATTAGCATTTTTGGCCATTCTGAAGGAGTTTTTCTGTTTTTCTGTCACTACACAGAAAATAATGCATGTAATCACCAATGTTTAAGTGAATCAGATATACTGTACCTCAAACTGTACAGTAAATTCTATTAGCAAGAAAAAAAAGGTGGAAACAAAAAAACCTATACATTAAAAGTTGCAAGAAAACAACAACAACATTACAAATCTTACAGTCCCCCAAACAAGCTGAAAGGATAATAAAACTAAACTAAGCCTAAAGGTTAAAGAAATAGATAAAAACTAATGAACGGTTGTTGACATACCTCATTGTCTTCAGACTTTCCCCAAAAAGTCACCTCTATTTCACAAGGTAGAATGAAACTCCGCTTTAACACTGTGAGTGTTAAATCTAACACTAGAAAAGTGTTTATATGTGTGTTTCGGAGTAAAAAAAAAAAAAGTACCTTCTGAACTCCAAGTGGCTTGTTGCAGACTTGCGAATAGCGGAAGTGGACACTTTCCCGCACACCTCCATATGCAATAAGATGGTCGTGTTTACTTACTGGCTCTCAATAAAGGAATGTATGTGTATGCTGTATTGTGGTTTGTTCTCTAATCTGTGAGGGAAAACCCCTTTAAAAAATATTCAGAAAAACAAAAGAAAATATTCAGAAAAACTGAAAAAGAATTAGTTTATGAAACAGGGGAAACAATTGCTCAGAAAAACTGAAAAAAAATATTCAGAAAAACAGATTATATAGATTATATATATATATATATATATATATTATTTTTTTAAACAGAAAAAGAACAAAGCTCCCCAAAAAAATAGTCAGAAAAACAGGACTTTTTTTTCTCAAGTGAATGCAATACGCTTCCGTAAAAACTTGCTTAAGGCTATACACATTTATTAACTCAACCTTTCACACTCATGCCTGTGGACGATATAAAAGCTTCAATAAAACTAAGGGGTAGGTTTGTTTTTCTTTGGAGGTAGTGGAAAACCCACACAAGCACATGAAGAACTTGAAAACTCCACACCTGAAGGCCTGAGCCAAAATTTCAACCCAGGACCTTGGATTTTGAGACAGACAACCAACCCACTAGTTCACTGTCAGCGACAAAACGACACTGCGCACTTCAAATGGAGTCCTTTGGTACACACTACATAGAAAAATCCCCAAAAGCAACAGCAATTTCAAGTGCAGTGGACTACCAGAGCTCTTGACCTTTGACCTCCCACTCACAGCACCATGTCAATATGGGGAGGGTGAAAAAATATTTGAAATAATGTTTTACATCCCATGAACGAAAGTGCAATGGAATTCACCTTCTCAAATAATTCTGAAACTATGCTAAGTGTGACTCATGCCGAAGTTTCAAATAGAACTGTTTTCATCCTTGAAAATGTCAAACGCTTGAGTCACAGGGTGACTGATGCTCCCATAAGTCCAAAAATCTCAGGATGTGGCGATTTAAAGCTGAATCAGAGACACAAGAAGGTTAAAATGAAGTCGTTTGTAGAGCTCCAATTTTATTGTCTGCATGCGGGACCTTCATATAAATACTGCACTGTGCTCACTAAACAAGCTGCACGCGCTACTTCCTGTGTTTGTGTGACTCAGATACTACTCATAAAAGGCCCCATCCCCCGCCCACTAACCTCCATCCACCCCCTCCCTCCACAAGGAGAAACGACGCCCACACACACATTGGTGTCTCCACCCACCTTGCCTTTCTACGACTCCCACACTGTCCTGCCTCCTCCCAGTGGATGTGCACTCTCCTTCCCGCCTTCACGCTTTTCTTCATCCTCTATTTTGTATGACGAGGAGGAGGATGTGAGTAGTGAGCATGCACGTGTTAGCCATCAAGGGCCAGGGACGACGCAATCGGCACGGAATAGATGGTTCGGTCCACAAGTGTCAGCCGTTTACATGCTTCGCCTCAAAGTGGATTGCTCGAAAGAGCATGCCAGAGGGCAAGATGGACGAGCACGTAGGAAGAGGGAAAAGGGCAAGAGGACATCGGTGGGGGATGGGTGACATGCAAAAGTGGGCTAAGACCCCCACTAACCGTCCCTCCCACTGAGATGCTTAATAGGATTCTGTCTGCCTTGAGCTGCTGCACAGTTCAAGTGCCAGGAGAAGATGAGCGACGAGGTCGCCTCTTGTGAGATTTGATTTTTTCCCCCCACTAGTTCCTTTGTTGGTTTCTCTGAACATACACTACGTATCATATTGATGGTATTAGCAAATGTAATCTCAAAACTTAATCTGATATATTTGTGCAATGTAACTGTAATTTACAACCACCTGTGTCAGGAATGAGGATTCAGATAACAATATAAAAAAAAGATCACTTCATTGGCAAAATTATATTGATGAAATCTTACAAAATAGTGACATTCAAACAACAGTACAGAATGTATCCACCGTTTAAAAGCCCATCATTTGTTTTGCATTGTTGCTCAGTCCCCTCCAGGTGGTGCCAATGGCCGCGAAGGACAACCGCACACAAGAGGACCCATTTCCTCCTCTCCGTCCACATTCTGAGGGGCTGGTGTGGCAGAGATGTGTGATGGTGTGGGGGATGGGCCTGAAGTAGTTGGGGAAGATGGAGAGGAAGGAACAGGGAATGAAGGAGGTGGCATGCAATGCTCGCACATGCTGAGCTGAACATTGGCCTCATTGACAAAAACACCCTCCCAATTCATGCCCCATCTCATCCACTCCTTCACAGTTTGCCTCATCACGCATGTACAGTACATTCAATATGTGTTAACAGGGGAGATTCAATATCCCATGTCCATCGTATATTGCTTTCGAAGCCCAGTGTTCTCTCCAACCACTTTTGAACTTGCATGTAGGGCAGTTGCAGATGGGTGCGTCATTTACATTAGAAAACCTGATGTGAAAGTGAAAGCAGGGGGTTTGATTAGGACACAGTCTGGCAGGCATCCACCACACCCACACAGCACACGTTAGATGTTTATCTTGGTAAGAATCAAAATACCTGCTCCCGATGGAATGTGAGGATCTTTTAACAGGCAAGCAACTGGTTTTGTCATTCTGAAGCGTACAGGTAAAGTGAAAAGTAGTCAGCATCGAACCGGTGTTGTGTCAAGTGAAGTCAAGTTAAATTTATTTATTTAGTCCTTAATCACAATAGAGTCTCAAAGGGTTAAAGCAGGGGTCAGCAATCTTTACTAAAAGAACCCTTTTAGGCCAAATAATTAACAGAAAATCTGTCTGGAGCCGCAAAACCTGTGAACTGTGCGATGAATAAAACATTGTGTTAGTCTAACATAGTGAAGGCCCAAGAGTTAATTAGAGCTGCACCATAACAGAAAATATGCAGCTTCCAATACATTGAGATTCATTTTCTTCTACCTTTCGTCTTCCGTTTTTGGATTTATTTTTTATCTATTTATTTTGTTGTAATTTTTTAGACTTTTTCATACAATTTAGACATTTCTGCCTTTCTGTCAAATTTTTGACATTTTTTGCAATTTTTATGAACATATGGTAATTTTCTGCCTCTCTTTTTACTTTTTGGGACATTTTATGACTTTTTCATACAATTTAGACATTTTTGCCAATCTGTCAAATTTCTGACCTTTTTGCGCAATTTTTATGGACATATGATGGTAATTTTCTGCCTCTACTTTTTGGGACACTTTTTCATGGCTTTTTCTGTCTTTTTGCTGTCCATTTTCATCATTTTTCGGACAATTTTGTGGACATTTTATGGTAATTTGGGGGATTTCTTCTTTCATTTTTTGACATTTTATGGTCAGTTTCTAAATGTTTTCTTTTCTGCCTTTTTTATATGGATTTTCTGACTTTTTGGGGGCAATTTTGTGTATATTTTATGGTAATTTTCTCCTTTTACTCCTCCTTTTTGGACATTTTATGGTCACTTTTTGGACATAATAAATTTTTCATCTACTTTTTGTCTCTCTTTTTCTGACTTTCATATCTGGACTATGACATTTTTTAGGCTTGAGTCTGAATCTGCAACAGAGTGTTTTCAGTGTATGCAATCACCATGTTATGTGTATACTTGGACAAGGGATTTAAAATAAAACAATAAAGTTGTGTTTGAAGTTAAGCTATAATTGAGGAGGTTTTCATACAAATATATATTTTTACCATTAAAGAATTAGAGCCATTTTATGTTTTGTAGGGGCAGATGTACATACATGGGCAAATGAATTACAATATATTGATTGGCCATACGTATGTGTTCATCCACTTGTAGCTTCAATACAAATGAATGAGTTGATATCCGGTTTTAAATGGGCATTTGCTTTGGTGAAACTACCGATATGAAGTCAAGAAGATCTAAATACAAGTCACTAACACAACCATTAACATGAAATACTTACGTTATACTGTACATAGGCTTATGAGAGAGAAAACAACCTTAAGTTGGTCAAACCAACAGTTTTGTACAGCCTTAAAATAGATGCCTTTAAAAAAAAAGACAGACAAAATCAACAGGATTGGAAGACCAAAGTTCATGATTGATTTGCTCTGTGAAGGAAAAAAAAAATATATATATATATATATATATATATATATATATATATATATATATATATATTTTTTATTATTGTTAAAATCTACAACCAAAACACAACTTCCTAAAAGTAAGCATTGAAAAAGTCAGATTAAATTTTGGCAGAAAACACCTTCAATTTTTGGGGGAACTAGTCTTTGAAAAGAAGAAAACAATATTAACTTGAATCAAACCGATGAGAAGATAGTAGTATGGATAATGGCTAAAAAATAAAATAAAAAACAGATCATAATCCAAAGCATACCGAATCCAGCATCAAACATGGTAAAAGTAGTAGTATGCCAATACTTTTAAGCCCCTTAAGGTGGTACTGTCCATGAAATCACCTTAACTCATAAATTGTAATGCTACGTTTTTGTGAAAGAAAAGAAATGTAAAGGTACATTCAATTTGATCTTATTTGAATGAATTGCATGCAAATGAATCCAAAAGAAGAAAAAAAACGACAACCAAGGCTAGTGACTGAAACATGATATGTACACTGAACAAAGCCAGCCTAAGGCATACCTGTGCCATAATCATGCTGTCTAATTAGCATTTTCATATGCCACCCTCCTGTGAGATGGGAAGAATTATCTCAAGAGGAAATATTTTCACTAATAGACATTTAGACACATTTGTGAACAATATTTGAGCGAAATGGTCTTTTGTGTAGTAGAAAAAGTTTTAGATCTTAGTCTAAGTCACAAAAAATGGGAGTGAAAACAAAAGTGTTATTTTTAGTTGATATTCTGAAAATATAAAGAAATTATTTTCTCAGCCCCTTTAAATATCAGTCAAGCTCCACTTCAGAACCGTGGGAGAAAAAATCCTGGAGTCGTCCATGATTTGTTAAATAAATTCCAATCTCCTCTTTTAATTTATAAGATAAAGATTTGAGGATTTTCCTCTGTCACTGTAAAGGGTTTGAAGGCGATGTAAAATAAGCAAGCGCATGATTTTGCATTTTGTTTAACACTCCCCTCCTTTGTATTGAATGTTCAACAGTAGTTGCAGTGTGCATGCTGCAAGTTGTGCACATGTATTTTATTGTGTGGCCGAGTCAAAGGGGGCGAGACATAAAGTGGGGGTTGAGCCTGTCCAGTGCCGTTGGTGGCCCACTTATCATATCTCCGCCCCCAGTCCTTCTCCTCCCATGAGGGCGGCTCTTTATATTGCCCCCAAACTCCTCCTGACTGGCGCCTTTTTCTTTATCTGCTGGAGGGGAGACGCACATGCTATTTTTAGGACCACGTTGGAATGAATAAACCGCTTAACCTGCTGGTAAGAAAAACGCGTCGTATCTGAAAGAAAGAGGGAAAAAAAACTCTTCCTCAATGCCGAGTTGCTTTAAATGCTTCATGAGCTTGGATTTAAAGGGGGCGGGCTGTGAGTCGACTCAACGCGACGCTTTGTAGGTCGGTGCAGGGCTCTTTAACCGGGCATAAGCACCGGGCTTAAAGGGGATATTTCGCTGTGTGATTCAGGCTGGAGGTTAAACTTGAGCGGCAGAGGTGAGTGCGCATTTTGCATGGAACTATGCACCCCTGCAACGATTTGCGAATACGTGAAATCGCTCGAGCTCCAGTGAGACGAGGAGACATGCTTTCAATGAGAAGCCTCTATTGTTGCTGTTGGCTCGCCGCAAAACACGACGCACCTCGCTAGTAACTCACTCTCGGCCACATTTGTACTTATTTATTGAGTTATTCTTTACATTTGCGCGTCAATATAATAAGGATACGGCAGCAAAACCACACACACATAGATTCACTCGGCTATTATGCTCGTGTGTGAACCAAGTGGGGTGCATGTATGCATGCATGCATGCATAGGCCCCGGGATGCAGTCTCTACTTGAATGCAACGGTGAGGCCTGCGGCTCATGGCTGCACCGTGCAAACCGGTTCGACTATCCGCGAGGCGGCGTGGGCTTCGCTTTGGAGCGCGCACCAGACCGATATAGGGCCACATGGACGCGTTGATTTAAGAGCTGCGTCGTGGCTTTGCGCCTTTTTTTGTGCCCCGCCTACACCCCCCCTCACCCCTCCTCCATGACCCATCCCCCACCACCCCCATTTAAGTGAGCTCAGCGCGTTGTCTTGCAAACGACTCTGACCAGGTGTGGTTTTATTTCCTAGGTGTGAATTGTAAACATGAGCGACAAGGGGACAGTGGCACCTAAGGAGACTGCAGAAAAGAGGGGGCGTGGAAGGCCACGCAAGCTTCCTCAGGTAAGGGGGCGAAAATAAACTTTTTGTGAAAGGTGCATCAAGCATGCATGACACATCAGTTCTGGTAATGTAGTCCTATTTGCTCAACTGTGACCCACCACTGTGCCACTATACTGTATAGTAGTCCTAAGAGACCCAATTTGTATGTTTGCTTCAGCTATCATTAATGAGAGGTGTAGGCACCCCCATCAGTGGACTTCCTGTAACCCAGCACCCCCAAAACCGGTTTTAACCCTCCCAGACCCCATCTCCACTCCTTATGCAATGGCTGCATGCCAAGCAAGGTTGCAAGTGGCTCATATGGCACAGTGTATTAAATTTCTTTGTGGCTAAAAGCTGCTGTAGTAAACAAACTAGAATCCAATCCGAGATGATTCTGCGTAACAAGTGCGGGTTGTCACAAGAATATGAGTGAAGTTGAAGGAGATTTTTTTTTATGTGGTGGTTGCACAATTCCACTCATTGGCACATTATGCAGTGCAGGAACGTTTAGGTGTGTCTGCGTTTTGAGTAAATTGTGTGCAGCACATTTATCACTCACTCTTCCTTTCCATTTTGTTTTGTTAACATCAGGATCGTGAACCTCAGGAGGCCAGCGGATCCCCGACTCCAAAGAGGGCCAGAGGACGACCCAAGGGCAGCAGAAACAAGTCCGCCAGCAAGGGCAAAGTAAGTCCATGATGTCTTCATGCAGCAAAAGATTGACTTCATGGCTACTTGGAGCTTAAACGGCAACTCACCCCCACAACCAGAGTCTTGCTCCAACCCTCACTAACATTTGAAAATGGTGCTCAAAGGAGGCGTTGCCTAAGGACCATTGGGCTTGCGAGGGGGCAGGGGGGTTGGGCGTGGTCTGGCTGTGATTGACAGCAGCAGTGCAAACTACCATCTATATAATTTCGATGCTGATAAGCTATGCTAAATCAACTAACTAAATGCCATGCTAATAAATCGCTAACCTGAAAATTGGTATAAAGATGTTCGCAAACGGTAGCAACTCGCTAAGGAGCGATTATGTCAGCTTCAGAGAAGTGACATCGGTACTCTGTGCAGCCACACAGATGTTTTTTGTTGCAAATTCACGCTTTCAACAAACATGCACTTAATGTCAAAATAATGACCAGGACCTGCAGCAAAAAAAAATAATCAAAAATCAAAAAGTTGAGTTGCTCTTTAAGGCCTATCAACCCTTGAATTATGATTTTTAGCCAATTCTAACCCCTGTCAAGTATGTCCCGCCTTTCCTTGTGAAAAGTTGCTGTGACTGTTTCCCTTCTGTCAAAAATCGTCATGTATGGCTTTCCTATTGTAGAGTTGTCTTTCAGGAAGTACAGTGATGCTCGTAGTGTACTTCCTGTCCTGCCGCATCCTGCAGCGTGTCATGCAAAGGCTGCAATAGTGTTTCCACACTGACGCCAAACAACCCACCACCCCACCCCACACACAGTCCTAGTTCTTCTCAGCCAGTTGTCTCCATAGCAACAGTTGATTTTCTCCCTCGCCCCGAACCCTCTAACTCCCCCATGCGCATTGTCCTCACTGCTACTGTACGTGTGAGGGAAGGCAAACACTCGCGCGCGTGTTTGTGATATAGGGTTAGCGAGGAAGGCCAAGTGGCGGAGGGTTTATGTCTATGCTCACTTCCACCAGCTGTCTCTGAGCCTCGGACCAGGTGGCCAGCGAACTGGAGTGCCCTGTGTGCAGTTCCTGTTGGCCTTCCAGATAATAGCCAATGAACCCAGTGCCCCTTGTCCATATCTGTTTGAACAGGCTCTGCTGCCCCCTGCAGGCAGCCAGGAGTAAAACAAATTATTTAGCGTTTGGAACCCTAGAACATAAAGCACCCTAAAAAAAACATAGCATCCTTTTACATGGCATTTTGTTATTGTGAACCATATGTGGCTGATACATTTGGCATGAAGGCGCAATGAAACAAAACTTTTGCACAGCATTGTATATAATCACTTTTCTTTTCTTTTCTTTTTTTCACCCCAAGACCAAGGCAGAACCTGCTCCTGGTGCAAAACGTAGAGGAAGACCTAAGAAGGTAAGAATCTTTCTGTCCTATCTGAATTAGAACTGGTATGGTGATTTCAGGGCACAACATTTTTTACACATGCGTGCCTAAATCCTGCAAAATTGGTCAGTTTTTACTCAAAGTATTTGACTTTGACTCTGCTGCTTGTATTGAATTTGGCTGGGTGGTCTATAATGGCAGCAAACCAAATTTTGACTTTCTGACTTGATATGGCGAAAGAGGTTAAAGGTCGGTCACATCCTCTATGTAGTTACCAACCAAACATTGAGATTGGGCAATTATAAAAGCGACAGGTTTCATTACGCTTGTTCATACAAGATCCCAAATTTGTTGTCATTTTTGATGATTGTAGTTGTAACCCAGAAAAAAAAATGTAGTTTAGTTTTTCCCCTTAATCAAAAATTCTGCACTTATTTATAGTTTATTTTTGATAAACCACCATTCAAGCTTTTCTGTTTGCTGCAGCTATATAAAAGTTTAAAGGAAGATGATGTGGTTTCGTAGTAAAAATGTGTTGCGTGCACAAATAGTTGTGGGTGTTCTCGGACTGCCGCCTGGACCACATTAGCAATGACCCGTAGTTACCCCGCCACTTATTTTTATGAATGAACACAGCCATTTGGGAGTGAGTGAAGGAAGCCGGATGCCCCAATGTGACTCATCAGTCCACCATGCTGAGTCACTGACCCCTCCCCTGGTCGTCTTCATGCCACAGTGGTTTGTCATAATTTAGGATAACATTGATCCTCTCTCAAGCCTAAGAAAAAACTTGTTGCGACTTGAGTCAGCGTTTCTGTTGGGCACAGACTGAGTTTTTCCCTCCATCTCATTGTAGGAAAAGGAAGAGAAGGCATCACAGGAGTCTTCGGAGCAGGAAGAAGAAGAGGAAGAGGATGAGGACCAGTAATACACAACGAATGCTACCTCACTCAACATACTGACTTACTGTTAACCATAACTGGACTGTATCTCCAACACCAGTGCCACTTTCATGACCACTGTTCTTGACAGGGCCCTCAGCTCAAACGAGGGCTAACAGCAGATTTCTCATGCAACAGCACTGGATAAAACGCTGGACCTTGCGCAAAGTAGTGATGAGGAAAATTTAAGCTTCATGAACCTCTTGTGATATATATATTCTTTTTCTTTTCTGGATGGTGTTCTTGATTTAATGATAAATGCTAGCGCAATGGAAATTGATCACATTTCTACTGCATCGTTAAACCAAGCGCACCCTCTAGAGGAGTAAAAGAAAAAAGGTCGCAAGTGGGTCATGAAGCTTCGTTTCCGCATCACGAGGGTATCACATGACAGCAGACAGCCCTTTTCTCTATGTCATGATATCACAAGTCTTTTATACTGGAGGAGGTGGGCTTCTAGGGGCCTAGTGTATTTTCTTTTCTGCTGAAAGATGGTTCGTAGTCTTTTTTTCTCTTCTTTTCTATTTACTCTGTGTTACTTATTGATTATTACTGCGTCCGAGATAGTAGGGCTTGTAGTTTCTCTGTTTTGTACACAACAAAGGTGATTTTTACCAATACTCGTGTTAGTGTGATGTGGTTTAACCTATCCTTCGCATTGTACGCTAGATGGAATTGAGCTTCATTGTGTAGGATGAGACTAGGTCACTGGTGGTATATAATATACACCTGCCTCCGCCCCTTCCTGGTGTCTCTTCTCACAAGTAGAACGCATCCCCTCATGTAGGACATTTTAGGTTTTAGCTTATCAAATGGCCTCCTCTGTCATTGGTGTGTAGCGGAGGAGACTTCTAGTGTTTGTTGTTGTTACTTTCCCGTTTCATACCATTTAACATCACGTGTGCTGCTTCTTTTCAAGTTTTGTCAATTTTAAAGTATAGGGTTTCAGATTGAGAGCATCAGTGGCGTTTCTTCAGGGAGTTTTTTACAGTTATTGCATGAGCCCTGTCAACTGAAAGACAAACTGTACAGCCATAAGCAGTTTAATAAAACTGAGTTGGTACTCCTGACAGGGCTGCTTTTTTTTTTTCTTCTTCTTCCCTTCATGCCACCTAGCACCCACTTATTCGCCTAGTGTGTTTCCCATAACCTTATTTAGTTGCAATGAGCCTTTTCAAGATGTTTTGCTTTCTGCAACAAAAAAAAAAAGAACGTTCAAGTGTCCGCTTGACAGTTCTTCCACACACCTCAGCTGCTACGTCAGTTATAAACCCGGAAAACTGCAAAGTGACAACACAATGCCTGGACCTTTGTACCTCATTCAACAGCTTATAATCATTGCATTTAACTGTATTTGTGTTACTGTGTACTCTGGCACAAGTCAGACTTTTTTTTTTCTTCCAAATATACCTGATTGAAACAAGCCTCAGCTTGCTCACAACTGAAGCTCGCAGATTGGCTGGTGTGTATGTGTGTGCGTGTGAGAAGCAAGTCAGGGAGACTTGTCAGCTTGACAATTGTGTTCGCTGACTGTGGTAGTTTAGCAGGTTCTTATTTTTCTTCTGGTGCACTGAAACATTTAACAGTTGGACACTTTCCCTGCTTTTTGCCTGACATTTGCCATGAAGTGGTTATTGTGTCCATCAAAATCGGATTCACATCACAAACTGACATCTACATCTGTTCATTTATATACTGTAAACTGTTGAGGATGGGATCATTCTTTTTAATGGACACCGTATATAAATGTACAATGTATATATTTTCTATGGTGCCCTACAATTTGTATGAGATAAAATGGTCAATAAAGATAATTTTCTGTCTTTTTTTGTCATTTGTTGACATGACAATTGATCAACTGAATTTTGATAATGAGATTTTTTTTAAAATAGAGATTGGAAGGGCTATAGAACATTTTTTCATATTGGGTGGGGGGGGGGTGAATTTTACTGTGCTGTTAGAAAACAGTAAGTTGTGCAAAACATACTGAAACATTGAACATCCAATCAAAATTTTAACGGTAAAATTAAGCTCACCTGTAATGATTGACACATTTTAGGTACAAGAACTACAAAAAAAACTAATGAAACTAAAGTAAGAAAGATCATTACCATGCATTACTAGAGCAGAATATAAGCAACACACGAGAAATATGGAAAATGCTAAATTATGTAATTAAAACTAGCTTTAAAAAATGGATTATCCAGAAATGTTTTTAATAAAAGAAAAAAATATCGTTGAAAAAATTTCAGGCATAGCTAATAATTTTAATGAGTATTTTGTTAATGTTGGCAGCAATTTAGCAAAATAAATCCCTGAGCCAAGAAACAAACATGAAGTAAGCGTATAAAAAATACATCCACTATGTGGCTTAATGCTGTTAATGATACAGAAGTATTAAATGTTGTTTAAATAAAAATAAAATATATATATATATATAAATAAATATATATGCCATCAGTAAAAAGTATAGAATATGTTGTGCAACCTTTCGCATATATATATAATTTGTCATTTTAAGCCGGTATATTTCCATCAAAAATGAAAATAGCAAATGTTATTCCTATTCATAAAAATGGAGAAAGACACATATTCACAAATTATACACCAATATCACTGGTGCCACAGTTCTCCAAAATTAAAAAAATATATATATATTTTCATGTAGACTGGACAATTTTTTTGAAAAACTTTTATTTAAGTGAAAATCAATATGGGTTTACAGAAAAACTGACCACCTCAATGGCACTCATGGAACTCGTAGAAGCAATATCTACTAACATAGATAATGAAAAAAATAGTTGGAATTTTTTATAGATTTAAAAAAAGCATTTCATACTATAGCTCATTCTATATTAATGAATACATTAGAAAGATATGGCATAAGAGGTTTGGCCTATAAATGCATGAAAAGTTATTTGGATAATAGATGTCAGTACTTACAGTTTAACAATATACAATCAAAACACTTGAAGATCACTCATGGAGTTCCCCAAGGGTCTGTGCTAGGCCCCAAATTATTTATATTGTATATAAATGATATCTGTTGTGTCTCAAAAATATTCAAAAGTGTCTTATTCGCCGATGACACAACTCTCTACTGTTCAGGAGAGCACCCGAAGCAGCTTCTGACTACTGTGGAGAATGAATTGAACACATTAAAAAACTGGTTAGACTTAAACAAATTATCATTAAACTGGAAATCTGGGGAAACGCATATGAAACAAATGCCGATCCTGTTTTCAAACTGCAAAAAAGAGCCATAAGAATGATAAATCGATCAAAATATACAGAGCCAACTCATTCACTATTTATGAAATCAAATGCAATGAAATTCTACGACTTAGTTGAATTTAAAATAGTACAAATAGTGTATATAGCATAGAACAATCTACTCTGCCACAGTACTCAGAAGCTGTTTGAAATTAGAGAGAGTCCTTATAACATGAGAAGTGTCTACAAAAGAATTAAAACAAGAACAATTAAGCAAAGGTGTGTTTCTGTAAAAGGTGTTAATTTGTGGAATGATTTTGGAACTGACCTGAAAAGATGTCAGTCACTTGCTGAATTTAAAAAAATGTTTAAAAGCAAAGTAAAAAAAAAAAAAGTATTTACATCAGTTAAAAATTTACATATGCTGTAATTTCTTTGGTATGAGTGTAATGAAAATTGTATATGTGAGTATGAGGATGTGATTTATAGATGTATTGTGGTGTCTGTTGATTTCGTGTGCACGTCGCTGGCAAATGTGCCTATGTTAAAGTGCACTTGTATATATAATAAGGTTTATACATTTCCTTTTGTTGAAATACATTACCTTATTTTATTAACATAAAACGAATAATGGGTAGGACTGGATACGTTTTTAACTTCCTCCTACCTCTTTTAAACATATAAACTACTTTCTTTCTACCTATTCTCGTTTTCTTTTTTACTCCAATTTATATTTTAGTAATGTGTTTTCTTTGTGTTTATATGTTCAATAAAGAACCAAAACCTACCAGACAATTTGGAAACATTTGTCTGTTCAAGCAAGAATCTCACTTTTAAATATTTAGCCACAAGTTGGTTGGGATGATCAGTGGATATTCTTGAGGTGTTTGAGGATTACTTCCCTCAATGCAATTCTACATTTATGAAGAACACAGAAGTTTCATATTTAATTAAAATATTTTCTGTCAGCACTCCACCAGTGTATATGCAGGGACGATGTCAAAGTCTTATTTCGACATGGGGGAGGGCGGAAGCAATACTTTGACAGTAAACTTAAATAACATCTGCAAAGTAAAGCATCTTCATAACAGTGCAGACACATTTCCATCAGTAGTTGTCCATTCAGGTTCAAGTGGAATTCAGTGGTACAATTGGAGGAAATTTTGAGCCTCAACGAACTGGAACATCACGTCAACCAAATAACCTGAAAACACACATTTGCTTTCTTGATCACGAGGCATAACTTGAACTGTTTGAATTCCATGTGACGCATCCCCACTACCAAGCTAATAACAGTCTACAGTGGCTTCAAACAGTTGAGGGCAATAAAGTAGGCGGGTCTATCATTTGAGTACAGTCAGAAGGATGGCATTCATCTCCAGCTGGAGGTGAATGTGTGCTGGTGCCATGTCTTGTGCACAGGACATTTTTGAAGCAGGAGTCATTCAGAGGAACACTGCATCTTCTTTGAGGTTTTCATGCCTTCCACGCGACTCACAGGATTTGGCAAAAATCACACAAAGATCCAGATCCGAGCTTGTCATGATGTTGTGTGTAAATGAAAACAAAACTGAGCCCAGACATTCCTCAAGTAAAAAGAACCTGAAACTCACATCAAATATACATTCATTAGCAGCTCACTTATTCAGAACTTAACTTCTTGTTGTAATGTGTGATGGTGTTTTTCTAAGGTGCTGCAAAACTGCAGTCCACACTGACAGACTTCAGAATGCTCAGTAATGCTCCGCTAGCCAGATAGACGTGTAAGTGCCACGTGAACAAAGTCAACTGATATGTTCTGGAGAAGAATATGAACACTGAAATTCAGTGAACGATTGTGAATAAATACTTTACATTAAATATATCCAAGTTTGAACGTGTGCTTAAACATATGACCAATGCCTTGCTTGTTGTACTTTAAGATTGGGGGAGGCATTAAATAAAAAGACAATGTTTGTAGTCAGTGCAGGTATTCTTTGGCGATGGTTAGGATTCTTCAAGCATCTTTGGTCAGAAGAGGGCGTCGCTGTTGATAACTTCTTGCCCAACCTTGAACAACCTAAAAAAAAAAGAGAGGAGAGAGACCCTGTGAAGTCGGTGGTGGTTTTCAGAACTCGGCCTTCACTCAACAGCAACTCATTCAGTGGACATGCCCACAAGAGTGGCTATATTTTTCTGTTTATCTTATGTGCAGTAAACACTGCCATCTACAGGTGCTGCTCATATCATGAGAACAGGGGTGCTCAAGTTCGGTCCTCGAGAGCCCCGATCCAGCCTGTTCTCCATGTTTCTCTCCACTAACACACCTGATTCATGATCAGGATCGTATCAGGCTTCTGCAAAGCTTGCTGATTAGCTGATCGTTAGATTCAGCTGTGCTGCAGGAGGGAAACATGGAAAACAGGCTGGGCTCTCGAGGACCGAACTTGAGCACCCCTGCATTAGAATATCCAGGAAAAGTCCAATCATTTCATTGTGTGAAAATTGCATGTTACATTAGTTCAGCAGACACAACGTAAATTATCTCAAGCCTTTATTTCTTTCAAATTTGATAATAATGGCAGATAGACGCCATTTTTATTTTTTAAATCCAGTGTTTTACAAAATTAGAATATTGTGACGAAGTTCGACATTGTAGGCTTGCGTTTCCCAGTCTTGTCAGCTAGTTCATATCAATTTGAACAACTGCAGAGGTTTTCCTCAGCCTTTAATTGTAGTCTGGTTTAGTAGGCTTCAGAATCGGGGAAGACTGCTGACTTGACGGTTGTGCAGAAAACAATCATTGACATAGCCTGGCAATCGTCAGATTAATTTGTGCTTCACTCAAGGGAGTTCTCCAAAATATCAGTCTGGGACTGCTCTGTGTTGATTTGCTAAAGGCGGGACATTCTGTAAAATACTTTGAGCTGATTGGACGAAGCAGAATCGTGAGCATGTCTACTTAACTTTTGTTTTGACCAATCAGGGCAAAGGATGAAAATGTCGTCACCGACATACGACTGTTGTGACTCGCTGATATCATGGCGATGAGTTTATGTTGTTTGTTTTGCAATGATGATATGCGGATACAAGAGACTAATTCACAATCAAAGTACGATAGACCAATAATTTCATAAATATACAATTAAAAAAATGTGGCGCCACAATGAAACCTGTGGCTGTGATTTGTGATTAGTTTATGTAAATAAAAACATGACTGTGACAGCCATTTTGTTGACACCAAAATTAAACAGCTAATTTAGCTCAACGTTCTTGGCAGTATGGTGTAGCAGTAGAACATCTGCCTTTGCTTATGGTCGAGAGGTTCTGGATTCTAAACCTCAGTTCCGACATGGGATTTGCATGTTCTTCCCATGCTGGTGTGGATTTTCTCCAGGAACTTCAACTTCCTTCCACATGCCAAAAACATGCACTTCCAGGTCAGTGAAACTTAAACTTTACTGTATATTGTGTGAATGTGAATTGTTGGTTGTCCTTATGTACACTGTGATTGACTGGTTCGTAGTAGTAGCCCATGGTGTACCTCACCTCTCACCAGTGTTACCACAAGATGGCAACAGTCCTAGCACATCCCTAGAGCATACCAAATTCAAGTTTAAGTCACAATTAACGTGCTTATAAAATTGAACAAAATTGGATCTTGTTCTTGCAAATAAAACATTATTTGCATATTCTTCTCTCAACTTGTTGCAGCTGTTTTCCTACACATTAGAGGAACTGAGTTGTGAGAAACCAAGAGTAATGGCCTGGCCGCAGCAGAGTGTATGACGCAATCAAGGAAAACCACAGATTAAAAAAAGAAACTATACAAATAAGTATTTGTACCTGTGCCCAACTTGAAGAAAAAAACCCGAAAATAAAATAACCCACAAGTTTTCAGTGAAAACAAAAGTGTGCCTTACTTTGGTGTCCTCTTCTCGCCACAGCATCTCTTGCTCAGCTTCATTCACCTCCTCGGAGGGGTCATATGAATAGATTGGTAACAACTGATGACGGAGTCTGTCAAGTCTGACAAAACAACATAAAGTAAAACAAAAATTTAAAGAGAACAAATCATAGACAGCAGGTCCTTGTTAACTCTTTGACTGCCAAAAACGTTAAATAACGTTTAGTAAAATCCTACAGAGGAGCGCCAAAGACGTTAAAAGGCGTTCACCAAGTTTTTTTGTTGTTTTTGGGAAACGGGTGGAGGAAAACTTTGGCCAGCTGTGCTGAAAGTATCAAGCAGATCTAGTTAGTATAATGCCTATTTTTGGCCCCTAGATGGCAGCGATGACTCTCTTTGGACAAGATTGGGTAGGCGTCAGTAGAAGACGTGAGGCGGAGCTAGAGTGTTGAGGGGACAATGGCTGAGGAAGCCAGAATGGCGACCGGTTGCAAGCAGCTCACGCTTGAGCATTTTTTTCGAAGACGAAAAGCATCGACCAATGCTAAAGAGCACATTGATGACGACGATGATGATGATGGTGACTCCGAGGTTGACGCCGAAGTTGGAAGCGTTGACGCGGCGGCTATGATCACGTCATAAAGCCTCACCGGCTAGCGATGCTAACGCCGGAAAACGCGGAGCACAACCGAGCACGCTCAGGCGGACGTTCAATCGGACGACGAAGAGTGCCCCGAGTTCAATGCATATTCATCGGAGGAGTGGGTACAGTCTGATCACGGAGAAGACACTGGTTATGGACTACGATGCCACCATGAATGGAGCGGATAAGATGGATCAGAACATCTCTTACCACCCGGTATAGGAACTGAAGGACATGAGGAAGCCAGATGTAACACCACCGTAACGTCACCGTATCATCATCCTGAGAGTAGACTTGATGGCAACATGGCCAAACACACACTGCAGTATATACTTGCTATTCCCCGGAAAAAAAAGCCAGCAAGAAAGTGTAGCGTCTGCAATCGCAGTGAAACTAATCTGTTGTGCAAATCTTGCTGCGTCTCCTTGCACGCAGGGGAGTGTTACAAAAAGAAAAACTGTATTTGAAACAGCCACACAATTGTAAATAGTACCACGGTTGCACACATTTGTAAATAGTTTGCCAAATTGTTTAGTCAAATTGTTACACTGTTGAATGTAAATAAACGTATTTTGCTATCAAAAAACACTTTTTCATTGTTGGTGGTAGTGTTTTACAGAAGTAAAGCACTGTTTAGGTGTTTGTGGCATCATTCATGGAAAAAGAAAGGTGTCAAATTCACTAGAGTGCATGAAATATCGTTTCACAAAAAGCTTGATTTCTCCGTTTTTTGTTTCAAAACAGAGCATTTGGGTGAAACTAACCATTTTCTATTGTTGATTACTGAAAAACGGAATAAGGTAGAAACAAACTTTTTTTCTGATGAAAGATGAGAGTTCAATCTTTCATTTGGTAGTATGTGTGTTTCCATAGTCCAAACACAAAATTTTCTGTGGACCTTGAAAGATCAGTCAAAATGCTTAAATCAGCTGGCACTGACGGCATCCCTTTTCTGAAAACGTCTGGCAGTCAAAGAGTTAAACAGGAGACTACATCTTTACCTCTGTTTTTTACGAATGTACAAGATCTGAAACAGAAGACAGAAACACAAATTCTCATTAAACCATTGCCATAGAACATGAAAAAATACTTGCCTACAGTTCAGGTGAATTTAACTTTTAAGTTCAATACACTTACAATAAGTTTCTTGTAGTGTTTGTTTTTAAGCATTAAGAATTTTAATAAGCATTACATTTCATTGAGCCATTATTTAACATTTTCCCTACATTTAAACTATTTGGATATTTAACTCATTTAACTCATTCACTGCCATGAATTCATTTGAACTATTTCTATTGGTTTAACCTTTATTTCAACTTTTGTTAACAGGAGTAAGAAAACCTAGATTTTTTTTATTGTATATTTAGAACAGATATAAAATTTGTGATTACTCGTGAGTTAACTACTAACTAGTAAAGTCATGTGATTAATTACAATTAAAAATTTTAATCACCCAACACCCTAATTTTTTATAATCTTTTTTAAAATAAAAAGATTAAAAAATATATATATATATTAAAAAATTAGGGGCGTCAGGCAATTAATATTAGGAATTGTAATTAATCGCATGACTTCACTAGTTAAGTCACGATTAATCACCAATTTTATATCTGTTCAAAATGTACAATAGTGTTTTTCTAGGTTTTCATACTCTTAACAAAAGTTTTTAAAAAATAAAATAAACTAATAGAAATACTTTAAATGATTTTTTGGACGTCTATAGCCGTCATTGGCAGTGAATGAGTTAATATAAATTTTAGGACTAAAATCCCTGGATTGTTTTGGATTTAAAATGTTGGTCATGATGGTGGTACTTAGATGTAGTGTAGTATGTTTTAGGTGGGTCTGACTTTGACAACCACTGGTATAAAACAATGTTTACACTGCAAGGCATCCACCAACTTACCACTGCTACAGCTATTCCAATGATGGTGATGAGGAAGAATGGCACCAACACATACCCGACCGCCACGTCTCCATTAATGGTGGGGGACGGAGTGGTACTATTCATCGCATATGTTCAGGGCAAGGGGCTACAGGGGCTGCTTTACAGCAAACAGAAGACCGCCACAGAGGAACATACACTGTGCAGCGGCTCTCTCCTCAAGCTGCTCCCTTGTTGATCACGCCTCATCCCTTTCATTCATGTGACATCCACATGGTATCGCTGTTGCTCCTCCTACTTGGGACAAACCACACAGGGCAATATGAGTAGCGACTAATTAGGTCAGGTCAATGCATTTATAATGGACTCTATGCACAAATAGCCATGACGTATTTCCGGGAAAATCTCATAACGCACCGCCTTTTTCGGTAATGCCATCGCCATTTGTTTTCCTTCAGAGAACCTCGACCAGTTGTCAGCGTTTGGGAGTATTTTTTCGTCATTTTTTTATGAGTGTGGTTGCGTGCATTTGTCAAGGCAGAGTGATCACTGCTGTGTGCCCACATAGACAGGTTATAACTCTGCCTTGTTTTCTTTTCTTTTATGCTGACCACCGGAGACAGTTTGTTGTAACTTGTTAACATTCGGAGGGATAACAGTAGTTGTCGACTACACAGGGGCGCCGTTTGTTAACAACTGAGCTGTATTTGAAAGCTTAAACGTTGATGTGTTGTTACTCTGTTTACAAAATTATCTAATGTTTCTGCCTTTCTGGCGTTTTGACTTTTCGTGTGCCTGTGTGCATATTATTCATATGCTGCCATTTTATTGTATTAAAAAACATGAAAATATTGATATGAGTCATTCTTGCACCGCTGAAAACGCTGTCGGATTTCCAAAACAACCCCTTTTCAGCAAGGAATTAAGAGAAATGTCACCATGGGCTGACATAAAAAATAAAATAAAAAACTGTAGAGGCATTACATCTGCTTCAAAATATTGACAAGGCAGAGATCGTCGGATTCCGTCGACGGAGAGGAGGCTACAGACCAGAGAGTTGTTGTTGTTGGCTGGTTGATTTATTGAACATATTAGCACATTGCAAAATATAAATTGAAGTTAAAATAAAAATTTGAAGAAAGAAAATAATCAATGTCATAATTTACATGTTCAAAAGAAGTAGGAAGCACAATAACTTCTATATATATATATATTCTTATCCAATAACGTATCATTCAAATAAAAAATAAAAATGCAAAAATAAAATGAACAAGTTAGCTGGCAGGTTCTACATTTACATTTACATTGAAAAAAAATGTAATAAACAAAATAGCTTTATAGTAGCTACGGCTTGTATTTACGTGTAATAATAATTTTAAGCAATGACATCATTACCAGAGCTCAAACCATTAAAATTACGGCTCTAGGTGATCTAATTAGTAATTTTAAAATTCTGCTAGACATAGTGTTAAAGTAAGGAGCGACTCCTGTTCTTTTTCAGTGGATTAAAGATTTAGGCTTAGAGTTTTACATCATTTCAACAGTTCGCTCCGCTAAAGTCTCCCCCGCACCGGAAGGTTGGGTGCGCTCATACGCCGAATGCGGAAGTAGTTTGTGCATATAGTCTATACGTATACATAAACGTGAGGGTGGGTGTGTACGTACGTGCGCGTGTAAACTGTCACGTGGTTATGGCATCAACATAAGTAGACTGTAAAAGAGAAATAAATGCCCGATGCCTGTTGAATTGAAAAACGAAAGCGCGTACGGTAGCTAAATGGTATTGATTGTCTAAGAAACATGTTGGCATAATGGATTTTAAGTTTTTTAAAGCTTTGTCACGTACACGAAGAAGCCCCTTTCTCGCTGCGGGTATACTGAGTGCTCCGCCTCCTACCTGCTCGACCTGTCCTCAACGCAGCACGGTTTTGGAAGGACGGTGGACAATGAACTTCCGGCTTGAAAAGCACTGCATTTTATCGCGCGTCCAAATCGGTTAGCTTTGAGCTAATTTAGCAGCCGTGGCCACCGGCCGCTGCTCTGCTGCGAACGCCTGATAAAAGTTATTTGAACCAGAAAACACTAGCTGACTGGCTATCTTCGCAAAGCTACTGTTCGTTGTTTCTCACTGGCAACACCAGGCACGTCATTCGCTTCGGAGGAAAAGGATTTGAATTGACACTCACCTCCCGTGAATCACACCAGTTTGTTTGTGTTGCTTCCGCAAGAAGCTTATTTTTTGTAAGCTAGCCGTAAGAGCGAGGATAATAGTAGTGCTTCCTCTTTCAAAATAAGGCGCCATGCTCGCTCACTTCAAGACATTTTTAACGCAAACTTTCAAGCGCATACTGATAGATCTTGAGTTCGACCAGGGAAGGGAAAAGTCCGGCTCGTGTTTTTTTTTTTTAATCCGGCATGTTCACGCGCACTGTACGATTTGTTGCAATACTGAACCCGTTTTTCCTAAATCAATTTATGTGACTAAATAATTGTTGATTAACTTGTGAAATTATAGTATTTTTTTGTATTGTATGCATAGCCTACATTTAACTCGTGTGTATGTGTTTTATTAAATCATTAGTAATGGTGATGAACCTTCATTCGTATTCCACCAGGGGGCGCCGCAACGACTCATTCGCATGGTTTGTTTGGCATAGTTTTAACACCGGTCCCTGTTAACTGAACACATTTTGGATAATGGTTCTTGAAAATGTGTTGTACATATATAAATACAGATTCTGAAATCAATTACTACATTATTCATGTATTAACAACTAAATTGGTTTTAATCTGGATCAAACCTTCATCTTATCTTTTTCATTTTTCTTTGTTTTTTTAGTAAGACTGGTCATTTTGATCGTAAAAATCAGGATTGTTCTCATCCCAGCAGTTTCGTGGATTCATGCTGGATTTCAGGAATAACGTGTTCACTAAAATAAATAACATTTATTAATTTATTAAATATCCATTTAGGTATTTATATATTTTTTTCCAACTGATTCACTGAACGAGATTCAAAAAATGGAAATAAAAACAACAATATATGTATATGTGTGTAGAGAGAGAGTATTTTTTTAATATCTACTTTCTTTATCCCTACTTCTAATAAAATTTCTGCAACTCAGTGAAATGACTCTCTCCGTCCGTTGAAAAGCATTGGACTTATTTATTTTGATTTTAAAATGTGATGTCGTTTGACTACTATATGGTTTGTATGATAATCACAGGCAAAAGCAATGCAATCTGCCGTTTGTTTTCACAGTGTAAAGGATGTATTTGCATTGAGCTGCTTTGGGGAAATATTAGAAATGCCCGTATGTTCAGAAGTGTCAATATGCCTTCTTGTCTGTTCTTACATCCATGTGATCTCGTGAAACGTCATCAGTCGCAGCCCAAGTACTGTCCAGTTAAAAGTAATTGTTACAGACTGGAGAAATGTTTATGAAGCAGGTGACGCTGATACTGCATATGATTATTTTATGGACACTCTCTTAACGCCCTATCAAAAGAACTTTACAATGATACCAAGCAGGAGAAAAAGAAAGGACTGAGAAGCCATGGCTCACCAAGAGATTGTTGAATGCCTGAAAAAGAAGAACATGCTATTAACAATTCCGAACATCCGGGCATTTCTGAATTTATTATTTTCCTAACTATCTTAAGTTCAAAGCAGTAGCTCGAAAGACTAAAATGACACACATATTCATTAAATACATTAGATAGTGTTGAATAGCATTTATATTGGTGATATAAAGATAAACAGCAGCTTTTTTGTTGTCTCTGCGTCTGAAATTGTGTGCGTCGTCGTTGGAATGCTTCCAATAGCAAAAAAAAAAAAGAGAGAAGATTTTCCTCTTTCCTTCCTTTTTGGAACGTGTGCAGCGTTTGCGCACCATAAATGCTTCCACTCAGAGGGCTCTTCATATCAACCCAGAGATCCCACCCCCAACCACACTCCACACCAAATGGACGTGATTGACAAGCACAACAGTGACGCCCCTTTCTTCCCTTTACTCAGCGATTGGTTTTGGATGTGGAAGTCGCATTTGGGGCTCTCCCTATGGTCGAAACTCCTACTTTACCTCAATTTGGAAAAATCCACATAAAATATAGTCGAGGCAAAAAAATAAAAAATAAATATATATATATATATATATATATATATATATATATATATATTTATCGAAAAGGTGATCGGTCCCACTAGAAGAGACGGACGGCTTGTAACAATGATTATCATTGGAAATTAAATTGTATTTAAATGTAATAAACTAATAATAATAATAATAATAATTTGTTGCCCAGCCCCCTCTTGCAGTCAATTTTGTGTGGTCCATTGAAAGGAAACATTGGGGGCATCATCCCACGTCGCGCCTGTGCTGTGCTCCCTCTCCCTGCGTGCATCGTGATCAGGCTGCAGAGTCTTGCGGAGGTCACCTTCTGTCACTGCAAGGGGAAATACTGAATCATTTGCAGTCAAGGCTATCTGGATTCGGTGCACCTCGTCAAGCATCGCGTATCTGGTAAGCGACTTTTGAGAGCAAATAATTGCATCCTTCCGCATTGGTGAAGCTTGGGGAGAGGAATCGCATCGCGCCATTTGCCAATGCTATCCTTTCGTAATGCACTTTCAGTGGCAATTATGTAGCTTCTAAATTATGCATGCGTCATTGTATACGGTATTGTTTTCAAAAGAAGCATCTTGCGTCACGTCATGTTTTTGTTGCTAGTCAGGCTGAATTAAATTGTTTCATTGTGCAGACTGTTTATGTCACCTAACTTTAAATAAATGCAATCTAGTTTTTTTGCATCGATGCGTTTCTTTCGGTCAAACTGCAACAGTTATTCATTGGGGGGTTTTCCTGCATAAATAGGCTTTAGGTGCCCTATAGCCCAGTGGCATCCTCAAAGGTTGTTGCCATGTTATTGTAGTAGATGGAGATGGTGGCCATGTCTGGAGAGGACAGACGTCCCGTTTGTATTCCATTTCTGCCCTTCATAAGCACCATTACGGGAAAACAATGAGAAACATAAGCACACAACAGTTGTTTGAAAATCAGGCCTACTGCCTGTTATATTTTTGCGGGGGACTTCTCTGTGTAGAGGACAGGAATATAAACGAGAGCGCTCCTCTGTGCCGTTATGTAATTGGTTGTCACAGCTCAGCGAGGAGCCATCTCTCGCGTCATTGTTTTTCTTTTTTGCATCTCCGGCCAACAAGCAGCAGCACGGAGGCACATCCTGTTTTTACTGCATGTGGTCTTTAAAATCGTCTAAAAATGCATCCATGCGAACCACAAGCCACTTTTATGCGTTTGTTATATGAGGCGGGATGTGTGTTACACGGTCTGTGCACTGTTTTAGGGGCTGGTTAACATTTTGTCCGCAAGAAATGGTGCAGCTCACAAATAACAGCAGACTAGTCCCCCCCACATCACACAGATTCTCGTCGGAAGACGCATAGCTGCCCTATAGGCGTATGTGTTTGTTGCTTTCAATCGAAATCAGTCGTCTTTCAAAGGGTGACACAAAAGATGACGGACAGGCCGCTTACTACGGAACTGTCCGAGGTTCTGAATGCTGAGCTCCGTTTGGCCAAGGTGCCCCCGAGAGAGAACGATGACCATACCATCAGGGAGGGTAATTACATTTTATTTTAGGGGTGGGGTGGGAGAGGGGGTGATTGATTCGATTACTTTTATCTATCTATCTATCTATCTATCTATCTATCTATCTATCTATCTATCTATCTATCTATCTATCTATCTATCTATCTATCTATCTATCTATCTATCTATCTATCTATCTATCTATCTATCTATCTATCTATCTATCTATCTATCTATCTATCTATCTATCTATCTATCTATCTATCTATCTATCTATCACCTACCTGCCTACCGACCTACCGACCTACCTAGTCAGGCAAGCCACACCCACTCTTTGAAAGAAAGAAAGTGGGTCTGGAAAGGCTGTCATTAGTGGGGTTTCCATCCAGTTGTGTCAATTTTTTTATTTACTGAAAATACGCAAAACGGACGTGTGACTTATGCCCGTTTCCATCTGTTCTACTTTTGCGACTATTGAAAGAGGACTCTGCCGCTGTAGGTGGCGGTATATATCACAGAGATGTGATCCACAAGTCATTTAAAAGAAGAAGAACAACAGGAAGCGACTGCGCCGTGCGATGACATCGTGTAAGTTTGCTTTTGTAATTAGTAGCGTTTCGTTGCTGTTTGCCATCTAAAATTGCATTAATATTCGCTTCTTTAACGTGTGACGTGTATCCGGTCTTGTCAGTGTTTATTCTCCAAATCTGTGTCCATAGCCAAAATGAGAATTTTCCTTTTTTTTGACATGCGTCAAAATCCACCCCCTCGAAGCGTAGACACTTTTTTTTGCAAATTTTGGGCCCTTTCTAGCGTTTCCATTTAGTTTTATTTTCGCATTTCTTGAAAATTCATAATCAAAATGGGTGGATGGAGAGCCTACTGCTGACCGCTGTGCGGCCCGTTCAAAAAGAAACGTGCAATGGGTTATTTCGCGTGAGCAACGTCACTCTCCGGTGGTCGAAGTCCATTCAAAATGGCGTGCGGGAGAGACGATAGTTTGTTTCCTTCAGCATTAAACATAGTTTTTTATGTCCAGAAACACATAGTCGTTTAAAAACCCAGCAGCTGATGCCACTGGAAGCGGCCCTCTTACGTTGCCACTCACTAAGGCCACTTCATTTGAATACATGATTCCTCTGCAGCATTTTCACGTTATTTTCTGTCTCTAAAAATGCCACCGATAAGACTCATGGGATAAATGCTACATGCACATTTCAGCGAATGTGCAGAATGTCAGCAATACTTGTTAACCAACTACGGCAACTACACTAGGTCAAAATGCGTATGAAGTGCCCAGAAGATGCTAAATATCCGCTCTCCGCTGATTGGTTCTTTCCACTGTCTGTTTGGTTAGGTTTGCCCCGCCTCAGAAATGCCCCCACCCTCTTCAGAATTGCACCTGATGGTACAGCGATGAGTCTGGTTTCCAGGCTACTACCTACCAACCTACACTCATATTGTCTGGATGTTATTTACATGTTGTTGTTTTTGTTTTTTTTAATCATGGCAATTACCTGTCAGTGAATTCATTGAATGAATCATCAGCACATATTTGCTTTTTGCATTCACTCGTTCATTGACTTTATTTCTCCCACTGCAGTTCACTGAATCTCACACGTGATGTGACTGCCACTAGCAGAGCTAACCTCTACAAATTCACTTCCATCATCATTTGTCTGAATTTTACATATTCTTTTATAAAAGATGTATACATTTTGGTTTTGTCAATAAAGGTACAGTGGGACAGTAGTTGCAGATGATAAAAAGAATTACGCATAGCCTACTTTTTCAGTTGCCCAACATAATCGTCTCAAATTACTCAAACCCATAATCATTGATATATTGTGGCTTCAATGTTTATCGTGATAATGTATTTATTGCATTGTGCTTGTACTGGAGGACAGAGTTGCAACCTGAATCAAAGTAGGCTATATGAGATTTCAATGTGCAATCGCTAATATTTTTTGCGTCTATGGAGGATTCATTCGCTTTGTTTTCATCTGTAGCGAAGAAAGCAAGTCTATTAAATCAGATTACTGTAATCAGATCTGAAAATTATAAATTGAAACTCAGCACTCTTTTTTTTTGCACACAAACAAATAACATTGCTGATAGACTGTTGTGTTTCCAGTTTGTGCAATGCACTTGTACAGATGTCTTGTATAATATTTAAAAATATATATTTTCTGTACTATTGCTGTTGAAGCGATGCAAATTTCTCCCAATGTGTAACTAATAAATGTTATCTGATCTTATATTATAAATAATTATCATATTAATATACCTTATTGGCCCCTCCTCTCGGCTGACGTATGCTGTGATGTCCTAATTCAATTTCTTTGTCCGGTTACGTCAATTTTGCTGTTCTAGAGTTGGTTATTCTCCACTATAATGCAGTTCCAACCAGACCAATGTGACAAGTGCACTGCATCACCCTATCACTTGTTTGGATGTCTTGCGACAAGTCACAATAGCTTAGCAATTAGCTTGGCTTCACTGTCTCCCTCCTGTTAATTGCTCCTTGTCATCCCTTCATGTCCATGATACTTGGCAGAAGTGTAGGTGATGATTAGATACTCGTGCTGTGTTGACAGTGGACGTGAAGCATTGTGTTTATTCAGCTGGACTTTTCCAATATCCTGAAAAATCTTAATGATTTCCATAACAAAATAGTTGGCATTGTTGCACTAGGGTGCTTGCTCATTTATTTTAGTTTTGTAATACTCCCTTCTCAGTTCTCTATTCTTAGTTGCATGTTTTGATCTTGGGAGAGGTCAGATACCTGGATTGTTTTTGTCACATGGAGCAACATGGCTCTTCATTTTGACCTTTATGTTGTTATCACATCATGGGTGTAGGCCACAGAGGACAATGTGAAAAAGAAAAACGTTTTTTTGTTTCTTTGTCTACACCCTCCAAAATCCCCTGCACTATAAAGAGTTGGTGAGTGCATTTCCAGCGTTAGAGGTGGAGATAGCAGTGTCTGACAGGGTGTGAAAAAAGGGGCCAACAGAGAGCACACATGGAAGATTGTGTCCTTGGTGGAGACAGGACTACACTGAGTATACTTTGCAGCAATCAGCTCTCCTTTTTTAAACTAAAAGCTTGTGAGATAATCAATGGTGTTTATTTGCATATCTTGCTTATTTGTTGTATTAAGCATATTTGCTTTATTTGTTACTGTCCAACTATGGAAACATTGTAAACACATTTTGTGTGGTTGCATACTTGAGGTTCAGTTCCTTGTTGCCATCAAACTGTAAAATGACCACATCAATGTCCTGTGGAAAAAGTGATCTCCTTATGGAATAAAACCTGCAGAATGAAGTGACTCGGCATTTTGATGTAGCTCGCATTTGTTGCTCATATCTCAGGGTGAGTCAGCTTCATTGCGGTTCTGTCTGAAAGTCAGTCCGTCCATCTGTCATTTACTGTCCCACATTTTCTGCATATGGCGTTTGTCATCAGGCTGCGTAGACGTCCTTATTATTCACATCGAAATGCAGAAAATAGAATGACAGAAAGGAGCAATTGAACTAAAAACATCATCCTATTAAAGGGCGTTCGTTACAACTTTTTTTCAGACCGATACCAATACGAGTACTCAATTCTTGATTAGTCACTGATACCAATACCAAGTACCGAGACCACTTTTGATGCATAAAACCCCCCACCAAAAAAACAAAACAACTAAACAATGACAGCTAATTTGAAAAAAAAAAGACCTATATATCCCACTATAGCATTTTCCCTTATAATTGCATGAAATTAATGGTCATTTTCTATTCTTCTACAAAGTAATTTGTAGTTCTTGTTCATAAAAGGGCTGCAAGAGGGCTGTACCAATATCTTGAAATAAGGCCGGGTATCGATCCAATAATCATACCTGGTATCAGTATTCACCTATTCTTAATCCCATTTGATTTGTACCCATTTTGCCTAAAGGTGCCACCCAGCCATGTAAAACTAAAATATGTACAGTTCAGGTTGTACAACTGAAAATGAAATAAGTATTGAGTGTAGGTGTTGGTCAAATGGTCAATGGTCAAATAAAAAGCTTACTGTAAATTTTTGGGGAAAAAAAGTTCCATATTGCAGCTTTAAGTTAGCAGGAGTTAAACGTGTGTATGTTTGCTTAAGTGGGCTTATTAAGGGAATATCATCTGCACACAATAATTAAAATGAATAAACAAACAGGATTTTGCGTTCCCAAATATTACACATTTTACTCACTGGAAAGATGGCGTACTGTAAGCTTTTCTAATTAGTGCCTTGCCAATAGCGAACCATGTATTTTCCTCAAATCGCTGCCTAACAGACCCATAAATTAGATTTATATAGCGCCTTTCAGGACACTCAAGGACACTTAAATGCTGACGCGATGTCCCCTGTAGGCAACCGACATTTCTCCTCGATTTATGGGAACCTGTTTTCCTACAGGTTAAGAAGGTAGGTTATAGTCCCAAATATTCCCGTTTGCTGGTTGAGAAGTTTTGGCATGATGCTTCGAAAAAACACAAGGATGCAGTTAGAAGCATTTGAGGAATGATAACATTAAGTTAATAACTCCTTTGGAAAAAGGTACCGATCAAGAACTTGAATGGAAAAGATAGTCATTTACCTGCTTGCAGTAATTAACGCTGATATTATTTTTGCCAGTAAACACCCAGATGGTAAAAGTTGAACATTTCACCTTCACCGTTGCTCATCTAAAAGGAGATTTATGACACTTTTTAGTTTTGGTTCTATATGACATGAATAAGTGTGTGACAATTGGCTACAAATCCTCGTAATGTCACAAATTTACATTGCACATACAGGCAAGCCAAAAAACACATCTAAGTTGTTTTGGAGGTTTGTCTGTAATGGCTACATTATGTGGACACAGTTTAGTAAAGTTGTCCATGTGAATGTCAGCCTATGTTAGGCCACGAAAAGGCATCATTTACTTGGTTGTGTTATTTATATATTGTATGTTTAATGTTCAGTGTTTTAAACAAATAAATGTGTGTAAAATCAGACTAAAAGAAGAAGTTTGATGTATCATTCTTGTACAGTAGGAACAAGCTGATATTTTAAAAGGACACAATAAAACAATAAATAAGAACCACAGAAAACAATATAATAAAAACAAAACAAGGGTTCTTTTTAACTTAGTCGAGATTTTCGCTGTTCGGCTTCCTTTTCTACTTATTCTGTACAGGTCAGTAACTGATATTTGCCTTATTGCCGCCAAGTGGCAGAAAGCTCTATAGTAACTGAGCAACTCATTGACAATTGTAACAGCTCCAATGTATTGAATTCATAACACATTATTTTATGCAGCCCACTAGTCGGTGCTCGCAGCCCAAGGTCGGCATGCGAATGGTGTGGCTGCACGGTTAAGAACCACTTATTTAGACATTTCAGGTATGAACTTATGGCCACCCCTATATGAGGCATGGTTTCACCCTGGCCACCCCAATGAAAAATATCTGGCTACGCCCCTGGCTACATGTTTTGCTCTTAGATGAGCCTTATTTCAAGTTTATGCATACCTTCATCATGAACCTCTCTTGTGGACACTTAGTACACAGAAAAAGCTAAAGAATGAAGGTGAAGCAAGATCTAGGATTTTTTTTCAGATACAATATAATGCTGATTGCAAATGTTTGGCTTACAACAATATATCATATAACTTCACATTCTGAGATTGAGACTGAGTAATTAGTGACTCTGCAGAATAAATCTTAAATAATCGTCATGCTGAGAATAATGAGAAAAAGAACAAGAAATATTTTTGAATGAAATATAATTTAACTACAGCATTAATTTTTTTCGCTCTTCTCTCCTCTAATCACTCGACAGTATTAATCACTTCAAATCCCATTACAGTATTTCCACTTTACACTCTCAGAAAAAAAGGGTACTGGCGGAGTACATTTTTGTTCTCCAAGGTACAATTGTTTGCAATCTAACTAGGGCTCACAATTGCACCCTGAGGTACAAATAATTGTTTATGGGTAGAAAAGGTACACAAATGGTAAAAATGGGCTAATACAATTTCTGTACCTTTTGTTTGCATATAAGGTTACAAACAAGTACAAGGCACATTATCCCATGTGCTTAAGTAAAAAAATAATAATTAAAAAGCACGCAGCTGTGGACTTTTCGTTGTATATTGTTATATACATATATATATATATAGTTAAAACAAAAAATAGCACCTTTTGTCTGATAGTGTAGGGATACAAATGTGCATGTTGAGAAGGACTTCCTTGACATTAATTCACATTTTGACCCATATTTCTGAAATTTGTCATCTCTATTTGGTGCACATCTAATTCCACCACATACATCCATTTTCCACACTGCTTGTTTTCATGAGGGTTGCGGACTGACTTCAGGCAAGAGCACGCCGGACTGATAGCAAATTAATAGTAGGGCTAATTGTCAGGTTAGCTGTGGTTGTGGACCCAAGAGCAGGGAAGTAGAGTGAGGAGGCTGAGGTAAAGTTAAAAAAAAGAAAAAAAGAGGGTTTTATTAATTAAACAAAAACAAGGTGGTGGACAAGGTGCCAACAGGAAACAACAGTACTAAATCCAAGCAAAATCAAATGGCATGACGAGGAAATGAGACAAGACATGGACACGACAATGGATCGACAAAGGGTGTGTCCAAATTCACAAGGCTCGGTCCTGTGAAGGACGAATTTGTCCGCTGCATGACGTCAATCCTGGCGCGACTCGACAACACGCACGGACTAACACATGCATGGACTGTCGGTCAATGCTCTACCGACAGGCAGCATCCAAACTCCATTCATATGCAAGTAAGTAAATATGCATGTGTAAGTAAGTATTCGGCTTTTGGATAATTTGGACACAGGGAGTGGTTCAAACAAAAACAGGAGACAATACACACCAACTAATTACTATTATTAATAACTGATTGGCTGAACACATAGGTGTGGGATGACAAGCACAGGTATACATGATCATCATCAACAAGAAACACAAGGAAAACACAACTGAAGTGATCATGAAAGATAACAAAACCCAGCCAGAAAACAACAACAAAACCCCAACCAAAGCCACAACATCATTGTCTTGCTTTGTCATAGATCATTTTTTCATCATCATCCATCACACTGACGCTGTTTCCCCTTCATCCTGCTATTCTGTCCATCTCTATTTGCCCACCACACTGTCTGCCCCACCGCCTCTCACCTCCTCCATGCTGTCACTGGGAGGCTGGTGGCAAAGCCTTGCTGGTTACATAACCACTGCAGCATCATGCGGGACGCTGGGTGCAATCATAACTCAAATGCAAATGTGGGTGTGGATAGTTGAGCAAAGTCACCTATTGATGATGTAATACACGGGTGGGTGAAGAAGGTGCTGGGTACTCGTCATCAATGCAGATTAGACGTCTATTTATGTATGCCCATCTATCTTCATGTGCACAGCATGTATCTCGTGTCCACGTGGACAGTTAGAGGCAAATATTATTCTGACGCTAACATCATTTGACTAGCATGATGTCAGTTGGTTTTATGTGTGTCCGTGCAACAACTAGGGATAGAGGAATTCTGCAGATTGTGTGGAAATGTCTTGATTAAGCTTGTTTTGAAGCAGCTGATGCAAAATAGAGTGCACTGCTTGGCTAGCTACTCAATTGCTTTGCGTTTAACGACAAAATTACTTCAGTTACAGGAAACTGAGCTAGACATCAATGGTAATTAGTCTGAGCAGCATTAAAGACTATCGTTTGTAGCTGTTTATTCAAAGTGCATAGTTGTGATAAATAGTCATAACAAACGCTGTCCAACTTCAACAAAAGCAACACTAGCATTACTAAACTAGCATTAGCTACCCAACATGCTAGCCAAGGGCGCAAGAATTGGTAGCATGACTTATTCATAATGCTGTACAGTGTTACTATAACACTAAATTTATTGTTTTTAAATGTGTTTTGTTTTGTTGGTATGTACAATCAGTTAAAAATCAAAAGGAGGTGATAAGCATGCTAGTCGAGCAGAAACTAATTCCGTGTCGCTTGGCTGCCTGAAGTCCCTTTGTCTGCTTCTGTTTGCTAATCATATGCCCGGTTGTTAGCAAACGAGATGGGATTTTAATTTTTTTCCCCCTAGTTGGATATTCTAAAAGAGTTAGAAAAAAAGCAAGGCCAAGCTAAGAGAGGGATGCAGCGGTGCGTGTGTGGAATGTCGTTGACTTAAATGCAGTTATTGATACCTCGTTTGTCACACATTCAGTGTTTGTTTAAAAAACAGCAAATGTTTCATTAGTTACATTTTTATTCACAAACTGGTGAATAATTGTCTGACATACTGTAGACTGACTCAGAAAAAAATACTATTTATTTACAAGGAAGACATGAGGGAAAATCCTTGACAAAGTACAAAGAATGCAGATCCTTGACTGGTGTAGCATTGCTGGAGGCGTTCCTGATAAGGTAGCTGAGTCATCCCCCGACCTCTACTATATAGGCTACTGTTCTGCTTTTAAGATGTGAGCCACAACACAAGCCCGCATAGACGCAAAGAAAAGGCTTAATGGAAGCAATGTCATCAGATATTTTGCTAATTTACTATCTGAAAACATTGATGGTAATACGTGGTGTGATGAAAACGGCGGCCTCCCGTATTTCCAGTCATTGATAAGTACTGTATGCTAAACAACATGCTAACAAGAGAAACACGCGATCTAGCCGTAGCAAAACCTTGCTTTCGAAAGCCAGACACACAAGTTAGCATGGGGCAGTTTGATAGGCTAACAATTAGCGAATAAAAGAGTACTACTATAGTGTAAATGCTTTTAAATACAGGTTAAATACAGGTTAAAAACTTTGCTTTTCCTATAGCTTTGATTAAGGTCTTTTAAACGTTTTTAAATCATGTTTTATTTTTATTTTTATTATCTTACAAAAAAACCTTTACCCTAAGTGTTTTTTTGTTTTTTGTTTTTTTAAAGTTTGCTGTCTAATATTTTAACATTGTCAATGTAAGTTATTTTAGTAAATTTTAAGCTACTTTTGTTTTCTCTGCTCTGCTTGTGAATGTCAACTGCTGCGTTTGTTTACACGTATAGGTGCAAAGCACATTGAGTTGCCTTGTGTATGAAATGTGCTATAGAAATAAACTGTCCTTGTCTTCTAGGGAGTGTAGACAAATACAGTGCAGCTCAGCCTCAGCTAGCAATATGCTTTTGGCGGAATGTCAAACTTATTTGAAACATGGCATTCTAATATTGCATTGGTGCAATATGAATTAAGCAGCAATATCCACCCGTTTTTAGCCATCTCATTGGGCGGCCATTTTGCCATTTGCTTCCGACTAAAAATGACATAACAGTTGCTCGGGGCAACGACCAGTCACGGCTCGCCTGTTTTCTAAGTTTGGTCATGTGAGATTTGCAAACTGAGCTGTGATTGGTCATGAGCAACTGTGATGTCATCTTCAGTCAACAGCAAGTGGCAAAATGGCCGCTTCTGAGATGGCTAAAAACAGATGGATTTTGATGCTTAAGTCATATTCCACAAATGCAATATTAATCAGAATACAGTGATTAGACTAGTGGTGCTGCATAGAACATATTGTAAAGAGTTTTTTATTTTTATTTTTATTTTTTACTTAACTTCCCCATTATCTTCTATAAAAGGAGTTGCAACTTTGCAACAATAGAAAGATACAGATCCCAGAGTGACAACAGTTGGGAACCACTGCGAGAATCTGTCTTTATGTGTACAAGACATCACATAAACTTGTCAAGTGGAGCAAAACGTCCATTGCTTTACAAAACAGACATAATACTAATTAGACCAAGAGTAACTTGACTAATTGTCCTTCTTTAATTATTATACAGTAAAATAAATATTTATTTCCCTGATTGAACTGTGTTTCTACACGTTAATATTCAGTAGGAAAATGCTTCTATACATCATCGTAGTGCGTCGTCACTCGGACGGTTAGCTTAATGGCAGCAAAATCTCCACCAGGCAGCTCTGTTTCCTGGCAACAACCGAGAGACCAATCACATCTCCGTTTTCCTCACCATGTTACCACCTCCACCCTGGGTTAGCCACACCTTCACTCCAGCTGCCGTCCCTCCGCTTGTCCCTCGCCTCCCTCGCCTCCATGCCAATCTCCATTGCTTGTCACCACCCAGACGCTGTTGTCTCACCCTGTTTGTCTCTGTCACCCCCGTGTCGCTCTGCCTAAGCCCATGTCTGAATGAAAGACCTCCCTCTGTCTCGCGCCTAGTGTGTCCTGTTTTCGCCCTGGGTGGACACACAAAGGTGTTTCCGCCTTTCAAACAGCACCCACATAGTAAAAACTAACAGATTGTCGCCTGTGCACATTTTTGGCCACAACATAAGTAGCTAATATTTTACTTACCTTGTCATCTCAATTCTCAACCATTCTTGTCTAAGCAGTCAGAAGGACTAATGTGCAGCAAGGTAAAGTTAGTTCATCTCTATGAAATCTTCTTACTGTAACAAGCTTATGTGTTTGTTGTGGTTTCCATTGAGTGCTATAAGTGGCTCGTGGTGGACGCTCAAATGTGTCAGGAACACATCAAACTGCTCAACAGTTCCTTTTACTTCTGGATTTGCTCAGCGTTTTCTCCTGTGCTTGCAGTCCAAATCTTGTACTAGTGTTAGCTTCATTGAAGACTACATATACAGTATGGCATAAGAAACATTTTTCAATGTCCATCCTTCTATGCTAAAACAGGACATTAGTATAGACATTATTTCAAACTGACATATTGATTATGATTCTGTTTGGCCCGTGACATTTGTCAAAAAAATGGGCAATTTTTTTAAATGTTTAATCAGTTATCAAAATAGTTAATTTTTAGTTAAAATAGTTAATAATTATTAATTTGATAAATGATTAGTTGTCAATTAATCAATTAATTGCTGTACCTCTAATTTGATGTGTTTAACATCATGATGTTGAGACAGCACAAACTTCTGAATTGTAGTTTGATAACAAGAAAAGAAAGAAAGAAAATAACACAAAAGGCATTAACTCAAATCTCAGTCTTTTATTGCTCCATGACATGTGGTACATACAAATTGTGTACTGCTGCTCTCATTTCTGAATGAAGTTGCCATGGCCACTCTGCCATGCTTCCAGGGTTGCTTGCATGGCCATCACTAATTTGCATGACAACCTCGTGTTTCTGTTCGAGCCACGTCTTTTTCCCACCGTGCTCCCTCCCCCTCTAAAGCTATTCAAGTGGCACAGCACAGGATTATCCCTTAGCCTCTGAGACACATTTGTTTGGTCGCACTTGTCCTCTCCGGGTTCACTTCAGCAACAGAGGTCAATATTAACATTTGTTTTACCTTTAAGATCACCCATTTTGAGGGATACATTTGGACTACAAAATCTTCAAATCTTGTATGTTTTTTTTTTCTATAATGGAGGCAATGATGGTAAGTGAATATGCACAATGATTTTTAGTTACATCCACGGCTTTCGATGTATTGTAGTTTGAATAGGACATTATGGTGATGAATAGGGAGTAGTATTAGAAAGAGTAACTTGACGTAATGGCAACTCCCTCAGCCATGAAAAGCCAGGAAAATTATTTCATGTTTCATTACACTTGCAGTACCACCTCCCACTATTGTTTTCTCGTCTCTATCTCTTGGGACACATGACACTACCAGAACTGTAGGATGCCTTGTTTTTGTGCTTTGCAGCGTTGTGAGTCATCAGTCGTGTATAAATTGTACGTTGTGACTGACTCTTTAGTTCTTTCTTATTGTCTTTCCACCTACAGAAGTATGCACATGTGCAAAATGTACAGTCACAGTGACATAATTGTTTTTCAGAGTTCATTTTAGTTTCTTACAACTTTCTTTGGTTTCTTAGTGGATTGTTGCATCATTCTAAAGCTTAACTGGCTTCCATATCACCTGGTGTTGTCGTCACAAATGCAGACGCTGATTGGACGATGGACAGAGAGCTTGGCCAGCACCTTGAGATGGTTGCTGAGATTACAACTGCTTAACTGCGAGGCTGCTTTAGGCTTTCTTGTCATGACAGGTCAAGCTAACATTAATGATATCTCCGGGCTTGCAGTTTAAACCCCAAAAACTTCTTGACAATAATATGCTCTATGCAGCCCCACTAGTTGGTATTCTGGTTAATATTGCGTTTGTGGACTATGAGTTAAGCAGCAAAATCAAGCAATTTTTATCAATATCAGAAGGCGGCCATTTTGACATTTGCTGAGGGAAAATGACATCACAGTTGCTCAGGTTTCAGCTAACAACCAATCACAGCTCAGCTTCAGAAAACAGGTAAGCTGTGGTTGGTCGTTACTTGAGCCCTGAGCAACTGTGATGTCATCTTCAGTCGACAGCAAGTGACAAAATGGCCGCCTTCTGATATTGATAAATACGGCTGGATTTTGCTGCAAACTCATATTCCACAAATTTAATATTAATCAGAATGTCATCTTTAAACTAGTGAGGTCACATATAACACATTATTGCCAAGAAATGTTTAAGGTTGGCTTCCCCCTTTCGCCTTTCCGAGACATTATTTAGGTTATTTTCCAGGTCTGTCAAAATACTTTGCTACACCAACCTCATACATCAATAAAATAAATCTGTATGAACTCAGTGGAGGGCTTTAAGACTCATATCACAATGTTTCGTTTTTGTTCTATTGAAGTCTGCATAAATATCTGATGTTTCAGTCAGCAGTCAGTTACCGGCCAACAAAAATGATCACAAAAGCCCAGCGACAACATATGAACTTAATCACATCCCATTCCTAATCCATAGATTTCAATATGACCTCGGTCAACCCTTTGAAGCTATGACAACTTCATTTTTTCTGGGAAAGGCTGTCCACAAGGTTTAGGAGTGTGTTTATGGCAAATCTTTTCTGTCTACAATTACAGTATGTTTTTATGAGCCTTGCTTTGTGCACTAGGGCACAGTTATGTCTACCTACTTTTGCCAGTGCTCCAGACTTCCCCAAAATGTTTTTTTTTTAAAAAAAAATATTTTTTTGTTTACATTTTTGAAGATTTTTTTTGTTTCTGACAAACTTTTGGTCCATACTTCCACACTTTTATCAGTAATGTCGTGAAAATGAGTGGAAATTTGTGTTCCAATTTCAATCAGAAAATTATTCAGACATCAACAGACATTATGAAATTAGTTTAAAGTGAATAGCATTCGATATTTGGTGGCATAACTCTAGTCAGGAACAACTGCATCAAGCCTGCGATCCATTGACTTCTTCATTTGAAATACTTTTACAGACTTTTACCGCAGCCTCTTTCAGTTCTTGTTTATTTCTGCGGGTTTCTCCTTTCAGGCTCCTCTGAAGGCCTACATACACCAATCCGACGTCAGCCAAATGTGACCGACGCCTACCCCCTGTGGCGTCGGCCCAGACGTTGGCACGTCGCGTAGAAAAATGACGTAAATACACATTGCACCGACATAGACGTACCTTCAGCGCATGCGCGAGAAGAAATTCCACTCCATACCATCGGCGGCGGTAGTCATTATTCCTAAAGGCAACCGGCAAACTCTTTACGGGGGCAGGATATAAAAACAACTCATAACGGTGTTGGCAGCGCATGGATGTATTCCGTTGTGGAGCATTCTGGACCCTGTCGACTCCTGGCTGCTACCGATCGTTGGTTCACCCGAAAAGTTTCGGCGGTGCAAAGGGCACTCCGCGTTTTGGACGCGGTGCCGACCTCCAGCTTCTGAAGGAGCTTCCTCGAGACCGCCGGATGAAAGGGCCATGCACCCCTGCTGCTCCCACAAGGATCGCGCTGTTAAATGCGCGGTCATTAACAAACAAGACATTTATTTTGAGGGAGTTTTTCCTTTCCAACAACTTGGATTTCCTCTGCCTGACAGAGACCTGCACTGTCGCTGGGTAGTCCACCGCTATGATAGAATTTCTGAGGACATCGGGCCGAGGTGGAGGAACGGCGACTATTTAAAAAAAACAAAAAACAAATTTAAATGTAAACGATGTCTATTTACCACATTGTTCACAGCTTTGAAGGCACCTTCTTTGAAGTCGGCCAAACTGTCACTGTGCTGTGCTGTGTCATTTACCGACCTCCAAAATACAATAAGGACTTTTTAAACCATCTATCCATTAATTTTCTTAACCGCCTAGTCCTCACAAGGGTCGCAGGGGGCGCTGGATCCTATTCCAGCTGGTTTCGGGCAGTAGGCAGGGTACACCCTAAACTGGTTGTCAGCCAATCCAGGGACTTTTTAAACGACTTTGCAAATCTTCTTGTCGAAATCATGCTGAAATCTAATCATATCCTCTTTATGGGGGACTTAAATATTCACGTGTGCTGTCCTGAAAAACCATAAAGTTGAGTTGAGTACTGTTTATCCGCGTTGTCACTTGCTCTTCTTGCCCCGTGCGCTGATTCGCTAGCTAACAGCCAATCACAGTGATCAAATGCCCACGATTTGCTGGAAACTGGTGTAACTAGGCCTTTAAGGAAGTTAAATTTATGCTCTATTGAGTTAAAGTCTGCCGATTGACTTGGCCAGTCTAAGACCTTCCACTCCCCCCCCCCCCGATGAAGTCCTTTGTTATGTTGGCAATGTGTTTTGGGTCATTGCCGTGTTGCATGATGAAGCTTCTTCTGATTAGTTTGGATGCATTTTTTCTGTAAATTGCCTGACAAAATGATTTTGTCGACTTCAGAATTCTTTCTGCTGTGACCATCATCACAGATGAGCTTGTGTTTTTTGGACCAGATAGGATTTTGTAAAGAAGTACAGAGATGAGCCACAAAAATTTTGGAGCAAAGTTTTATGAATTGATGAGACCAAGATGATTAACCTCTGCCAAAGTGAAGTAAAGTGGCGAAAGAAATGATTTGCTTATTATCCAAAACAAAAAAAATGGAATTGACCTTGCCATTCCAATACTGAGGGAACTGTATATACAGTATACTGTACGGTGTGTGTACGTTTATGTAATCGTTCAGGACAGTGGTCATAGTTTCGATGTGCACTTTATTTCACAATACACTTTTTTTCCTGTTGATAAATGGCATTGCAAGAGCCCCAGCCTGTTTCAGCAGCACCAACTGTAGCAGCAGTAACTCGTTATGCCGTAACACGGATTGTTGCAAACATTTAAAGGGATAGTAATGTAAAAAAAACAAAAAAAAAATGTTTTATTTTTTTTTTTTAGCTTTTAGCCATGTTAAAATGCAAATTCCTCACCAAAATCATCACCGAAGTGGTGTTTTCCTACATTTCCTCTATGAGAAATTCTAGGTCATTTTGCTCTCCAAGCACCAGCCCCTCCCAACCTGAGAAAACGAGCAGGTCACTTTATGACAACATTAGGTGCGGACCCACCCCCGCAACGCCTATACGGACTAAACACATGCCCACTTTCTCTGAGACCTCCATGCTGGCAGGATGGTGATAAAAGTAGCTTATATCGGTAAATATTCTGTCCAAATGAATTCAAAGCAATCAATTAAACTTCACATTTGCAATGCCAAAAGTGCAATTGTTGTCTTAAATTCCGTTGTGGCTGACACTTGTGTAAACTACAAGTAAAATGTTTGCGCTGTTGTACCTAACAGAACGAATGGTGTAGTGGTTAGTGTGCTCACCCTGTAAGCAGAAAGTCCCGGGTTTGCGCTCTGCCCAGGTTATTTTTTTCCACCCTCTTCTTTCCTCTCTCTTCTTCGCTCTCCTCCTCTCCTCCTCCACTGCGATTTCTTGCGGCAAGGAGCCGTTTTGTTTCAAATGTTTATTGAAGAATTGATGGCTTGTGTGGCCTTTCAGAGGAGTGTGAGAGTGGGCGTGGCAACCACACAGGGAGAGGCGGGGTTTTACTGAACCGGGCGTTTTACTTCCGCGTTACCTAATATTTCATTTAAAACAATACATCGCCATAGTGTCAAAAGTAAGATTTGATCATTATATGCCAATAGTTAACTGTGGAAGGGCTTTAAATAAAGTTTCTGTAATAGAAGATATTCTTTTCATGTGGCTGAGAATTTGTTGCCCAAAAGCCAAGAACGTCAGGTGTAGGATTATTGCACTGTAACTGTTGCATCACTGCAGTTTTTCCAAAGTAGACTGTACAACTGTATGTTCGCATTTTTACCTTTGTCTTTTTTGTGCTGTGCACTGCTGTCTTTTCCTTTCTGCATTGCAATACAATTTTGTTCACTCTCTTGTAATCAATATTCCATAAACTCTAAGGTCTATCTTACAATTTAGAATAATTGCCATCAAAATTTTAGCTGCAGTTCACATCAGAGCATCACGCTTTTTCAAATGTCGATGACGATTTGAGAAATGAACCAAACAAATTGAGAAAAATTGTCATTAATCTAAATCTGTTTGTAAAAAAAAAGAAAATCTATAAGTAAAAGGAGAAAACCTAAGAGAACATTGCTATTATTTTCATGCTTGAGGATGCTGCAGTAATACGTACATTCTCATTTGCATGAGAACGAGGATACACTGACTGTATTTGAACTGGATGTGCCGCGTGATGCAGCAGCCTGAGTTTAAGTGCAGACTCATGACTCAATCTGTTCATCACAGAAAAGCAAGCATGCTAAGCTAACGCTTAACTTCAGCGGTGAATGCGAGTAACCCGTCATAGATAAACAACTATAACTTAATTTGCTACAAAATGTTCAACAATTTTAGGCTGAAGAAGAAACCACATTTAATTGGAAGAAAATTCTCCTTAAAAAAAAGAAAAGAAAAAAAAGGAAAAAAAAAAGGAAGAAAATTCAAGTTATGGCATAAACATAAGTGCAATAATCACAATAAAGAAAATATTGCATCACGGTGGAATAGCAGTAGAAAGCAGCTGTTGTACTATTACAGGAAATACTGTCTATGTGAATGTTGGGGCCGGACTTGTAAGTGGATGGATTGAGGATCATGCATGTGTGATGACAGTCGGTCTTTTCTAGGACACGCCAGTATGAGATGTGCATTCTCGTTCCTTGGGGCAGGCAAACTGGATGTGTGGCTGAGGAAGCTATTTTTATCTCACTATTATGAACGTCTCACTGAAACAGTTCCTTTCAGTAATTGCCACATTGCACCTCAAGGCCTGCTTAGTTAGGTAGCTTGTATTTGTGTGCATGAATATTCTACGGGAGCTTCTCGTATGTTGTATAACCATCTATTTTTTCCCCTTTTCTTCCAGTGTACAAGAAACCAAGTGCCACTTCAGAGCACAGGTTTGGTTGAGAAAGACAATTGCAACATCCACAGAAATGTCGGGCTCCTACGATGAAACTCTTGGTGGTGACGACACCATGGACAGCTTCTGGGAGGTAGAAAAACACGAGATTGCACCTATAAATGTGACTCTGTCACTCTCAAAATATTAAATCTCTCAAATTTGTGAGTTCTGTGTTCATAACAACAAAAACTACAACAAACTTATTTTGGACTAGTGGTTAGGACATCTGTCCCATGGTTTAGAGGTCCCAGATTTTAAAATTGGCTCAGTCCTTCCAGTGTGGATTTTGTATGTTCCCATTGTGCCTAGCCCGGCTTCCTCCCACATTCCAAAATAATGCAGGTTAGGTTAATTGTAGAATTGGTGTGGATGTGCGGTAAATGACTGTCATCTGAAAGTTGTGCAGGATCCAGTTCACCCGTAGCCCAAAGACAAGCTATCAAGATAATAGATGGATGGATGAAATACTGTACTTTTTTCATGATCTCGATATATTTAAAAAAAAAATGAAAAACTTCACAGTTGCACTATTGTCATTGGCACCAATGAAAGAATAAGAACAATTCTGTAAAGGGGTTTTCTCAAAGCGAAATAGTTCAACCTCAAAGACAGGTTTGAAGGTAGTTCAAGATGCAAAAACTGAATTAAAACCTCCTTTAATCTCTGGTTTAAAATCGTTTACGTTAATTTGGAAAACTGCCTAATTTCTTATCATTTTATTTTGGATGGGAGACAGGGCACTAGTCAGGTCTCCAGACAATTGCAGGGGACATAAGAGACAAACAACCATTCACACTCACATTGGATGAAGTACAATTACCAGTTTTTTCGCCCCAAATCCTGTACAACTTGCAGGAGGAGGCTGCTCCAAATTGGTTGCAAAATGGGTCTCTCTCTCTCTGCCTCAGACCCCAAGTTTAGCAACAGATCAGTCAAAGAGAGCAGAAGAAAGCTCAACTTGTCTTGGTCGGTCTTGATCACTCCTGCGCCTGGTCCCACTTCACCCATCAGCCCTGAGAGGCAAGTCCGATTGCAATCATCTGTTAGTCCTCTTCTGTTGCCTCACAGACTCTTCGTACCATATGAAGCCTCTACTGGCTCAGCTCCACCTCTTCTTGCTGTAGTGTCCAAGGGCCAGTCATCTCTTACAAACCATGCACTTTTCCGTGTTTTTCCTTTGGGATTCTTCTTCCATCACAACTTGCTTGGGGCTTCCACTTTCTACCGAATTTGATAGTTTTACTGTGTGTTTGTCTTACTTTCCCGTCTTCAGACTACCATTTCCTTGGTGGCTTCAAACTTCTCAACCATTTATGAGACTGTCGAGGGAAGCTTGGAAAATTTGCCATACAGGCTGAATGTCTTGATGGACAAGGGGACTCCCAGCCATTTCCACAAAAACTTGCTGCATGTCTTTCCATTTCTTCCAATTATGACATGGGAAAGTCATAAAGTAGGAATGGCCTCTGCAAGGTATGAGGTATGAAGCCATTCTGAAAGCACAAGACTTTAAACCTTTCAAGTAGTTCACTGTGTTAAATTGCTTAGAGCCTGGTTGGTCAGATTGCCAGTGTCCTTGAGGGAGCTTTTGTAATGCTTTCCAAGGTGTCTGATCCCTTGATCTTGGATTTTTTTGCATCTTAGAGCCTTGAATGTTTCCTGGTAGTGTTCCCTTCAAGATACTGAGGCTCCTTGACTTTTACAGTTTGAACGTCATCCATTAAAGCTCAACAGGCAGGGTGTCTTGTGCCATCTCCTTTCGGGCCTCTGCACTGCATTCCTCCCGCCATCAGCTACAGATTTATAGCTGCCATGAACAGGGCTACATAAATCATGCTTTGATACTTTTCTAAAGAATTTGCCATTTTGTGGTGACACACCAATGGGGGACTTCATTTGCAACATCAGATGCTCCATTACCACTGATGGAACTCAGTAGTGTTCCAATGCCTTTCAAATTAGCTGGTGTGGGATGCTTGGGAAGGTTTCGGCAAAGTTCAGCTCAATGACAGTGAGTTGTGTTTACTCTTGGCTTCGTTCATGAGCTGTGCCAATATAGCTGTTTTGGCACAAAACAACTTTCAGCGAGAGTCCAGAGTTTGGGTTTCAACTTCTTCTTCCACAGTGTCTGAAAGCCTCTTCAGCATCTATGAGCAACATTTGCAGATTTTAAAGATGTTGCCTGATGGTTCTAGGACATATCCTGCCCGAGTGCCCGTGTTTGTAATTCTCCACATTTTGATCTACCGCTGTTTCCTGCTAGGTCCTGCTAATGGCTTGCTGATCTTGCCTTTTTTTCATCCCCAATGTGTGGCACAACTGGTACTTATCTTCAACCATGGTCATGATCTTTTAAGCTTCATCTTCTTTCAGAGTGTTGTCAAGGATTGTATTTAAATCCTCATCCAATATGGCCTGTTTGTGGTCTGCTGCTGGTGGTAAGTTCAAAGTGTGGTTTCTTCTCAAAGACTTTTGGACTTTCAGGTTCACATAGTATTCCTGTGTTCTGAATAGGTTGATTAGGGAGGTCTGGGGCATTGTCATTTGATTCCTGGCCCTGGTCCTCCACCAACTGACAATCAACCTCTAACTCGGAGAGGTCATTCTGTGTGAGCTCAGGTGCTCTTTGTTGCTGACACGGTTCTTTGCATTAAAACAACCGTCATGTATGGGCGATTTAGAGTCTTTAATTGACCAAACATGCATGTTTTTGGACTGTGGGAGCAAGTTGAGGTACTAAGAGAATATCCACACAAGCACGGGGAGGGCATGCAAACTCCATACAGGAAGGCTGGACCCGAGATTCAGACTTTAGAAACCTTAGAACTGTATGGTAGATGTGCCAACCACTTGTCCACCATGTGGCCACAAACTAATTTAATACAAATTCATCTTAATTGAAAAAAATTCTATCAATAATAACTCACTTTTACCGTAGTCACATTTAAAAGTATATTACAAGTTGTTTAGACACCATACAAATCCGATCGATGTGTACGAAGATGCATTGATTGTGCAAAAGAGCAAGAACACTTTAAAATCCGTTAAATTAGTGTTTATGAATTCTGTCTGTACAGAGTCTTCTTTGTATCATGGCACTCAGCTATAGTGGCACAAAGAGCCTCAGTGATCATGATTCTGAAGAGGACTTTCTCTGTGTGCACCACTTGCTCCATCCCCAGACGAGTAACGCACCACAAATCACTTTGTGATGCGAAAAGATGCCATTCTCATGATTTCTAAGTTAGAAAGATCTCACCTGAGTCTTGTTGTTTTTGAGTTGATGAGAGAACATGCACACAAACACAGAACTGCTTTTCAGCCTTCTGTAGCTCTTCTTCTCAGAGACTGCAATCAGATCATGGCAGAGCTACTCACACTACACGCCAGCCACACATTAAACTGCCTTTTTATGACACCAAATGTGACTTTATGCATTTTACGTATACAGTACACACACAGACACATGCACAGTCTGCGTTCTCTATTCATTCCTGTCTCTTTTTTTAACATCTATCCCTTCAAATCTGTCTGCCTGCTCTACATACCACTCAGGGGGATTAGTGTGCGCACACTCACACTCACTCTCACATACACACACTAACACAAGCCAATGGCATTGCATAACTACACATGCAAAGGCACGAGCCCCTCACTACCTCCCCTCCTCCATCATGCTACATCATGAGCTCACGCCCCCCTGCAGGCACTGAGGAGGCGGAGCCACAGCGCCTGCCCCTGCTTTTTTAAGGAAGTCCTTCTTAAGGTGCCATCTCTGGATAAAAATGGAAGCTGTAGGGCTGTGCAAGTGGTACCCGAGTCTCTAATGGGGATTTACCCGACGTAATCCACCTGTAATACTAGTTGTACAGCACTGAACATGGTTAACACTTCTCTGTTCAGTCGTGCAGATGACTACTGGTAATCCTCCTATCATGACACTGAAGTACACACTAGTCTCTTCTCTTTTTCACTTATTTCTATTATCCTTTAAAAATAAGTGCTACAAAAAGCATAATACATGCAGTTAACCCTTTGATGCTTGGGTATTCCATTGCAGATTAGAGAGCATGTTTTGATAACTTTTGATTAATAGTAACACTTAATAATGAATTGTTAATGCATCATATAAACTGTACAAAACAAACCTTAAAAATATTTAATTTATAAAAATTAATTCTGATTTTACATGTCTAATGTAAAATTACATGAAATCACTTTAACTGTAAAAACACACAATATTTCTGTTCTTAAAAAAAAACTCATATACATATATTGATTGTTAAAACACGTTCACAAATGTATCATAATATCACAAATAATTGTCTGTTATTTAATGGAATCAAATGTAAAATTCAACTTTAAAACCCTGGAGAAAAAAAAATTAAAAACATTTTACAGTAAAAATTTGTAATTTTACCATAATTTCTTTGTGAATCGACAATTTTTTAGAAGTGAAAATAATTACAATTTCTATAATGTCCTAGATGGTAGCATTCATTATATTTTTTTTTTTTGTGTGGAAATGACATCTAATGAGATATAGGTAAAGGGGAAAGCTTAAGAGGGTGAATAATACACAAAGCAAACAATTGGACTTTGATGCTGCCGTAAGTCCAAGTATACATTTCATGAGATCTAAAATTATAAACAACAGTGTTAGCATGGATCAGTGGTTGTCTGGTATCCCTGAGGTTGTGGGTTCGATCCCCTTGGTGAACATGTTGCATTAACCTTGAGCAAAAATTCTGAGCTCTTAATGGTGCGTCATCAAAAGGTGAATGACTAGTCAAAATGTGGTTTTAGAGCCTCGTAAGGGGGTAAGATGCTATATAAATGAATTATACAACAGTAAACTGTTCAATTTTAAACCAAATATCTAGTTTTTCAACAGTTATTGGCCATGTTTTGGAAAATGCATCACATTTTTGGTCATATACTGTTATATTACATACAATTTTGTTAAAATTACAGTTAAAAACTGTACTTTAACTTTAATTCTGGGGGAAAAATGTTTTTATGAGAAGGTAATTTTCTGTAACTTCACAGTATTTTTCTGGCACCCCAGCTTACAGAAAATTACCTCTCTTTTTTTTTTTTTTTTTTACAGTGTACAGCTACAAGTAAAATATGGTTATTAATCATTATATGTTTGTCCATACAGCATGTAAAAAATGTTGTTTATGTGTTCCCAGGTGGGGAACTACAAACGTGCTGTCAAGAGATTTGACGATGGCCATCGACTGTGCAATGATCTTATGGGCTGCCTGCAGGAGAGGGCAAAGATAGAAAAATCCTACGGGGATCAGTTGACCGCCTGGTCCAAGAGATGGAGACAGCTCATTGAGAAAGGTTGAATGCTAGAAAACAATTGTTGACATAAATCGACACATTCAGTCTAAATTTGTATTATTGAATTTGCCTCAGGCCCCCAGTATGGCTCCGTGGAGCGGGCCTGGTTGGCTGTAATGACTGAGGCGGATAAGGTAAGCGAACTGCACCAAGACGTCAAGAACAACCTGGTGAATGAGGACGTGGAAAAAGTCAAGAACTGGCAAAAGGAGGCCTATCACAAGCAAATGATTGGAGGCTTCAAAGAGGCAAAGGAGGCAGAGGAAGGATTTAAGAAGGCTCAGAAACCCTGGGCAAAAAAACTCAAGGAGGTGAGAGAACAGTAGAATGTGCATCTTTACCCTACAGACAAGCTGGTCTCTGTCACTTGAATTTAAACATTTCTCTGGAGAAGAAAGGGAAGAAACTCTTTGTATTCATGTATTGTATCCATTAGGAGCCACCAAGATCAGAAGCGTATGGCTTATGGTACACTGAGTGAAATCATCCTTTCCATCAACAAAAGTAGTTACCTGCATTACTGTACTAATGAGTTCTGATCAAACTTATACAATTGCAACATCCACTCTAATCTTATTGGGAAGCTGCCAGAGCAGCCACAACTTAGTATTTGTGCATTTAATTTGACACACGTTGACACATGAAGTAGTCAATAAAAATAGTATGTGATTCTGAACTCCTGAATATGAGTACATGATCATACGTATGCGTTTGTTGTACCCTGACTTCTTGTCAGATTGTCTGTGCAATAATGAGAAAACTTGTGTTTGGGCATGCAGATGGAGACGGCGAAGAAAGCTTACCACATGGCATGCAAGGAGGAGAAACTGGCTGCCACTCGAGAGGCCAATGGCAAAACTGAGGCTTCTGTCACACCGGACCAGCAGAAGAAACTCCATGAGAAAGTGGACAAATGCAAACAGGATGCGCAGAAAGTAGGGAAAAGACAGGAAAATGCATACCCGTATAGACCATCATCTTTGGTTTTGTAGATCCATGCAGGGATTCTAAACAATTGATGAGAAATGAATTTTTCTGGTTGAATTTTTGCACACTGCATCTGCAAATATAATCCTTGTGCACAGTATGTTAAATTTAAACCAGAAATTTAGAATGTCAGAGTTTCTGATTTTCCACAGATGCTTGCATGTGAATTAATCATTTTAATTTCTCTCAGGCTAAAGAAAAGTATGAGAAGTCTCTAGAGGAGCTGAACAAGTGTTCACCGCCCTACATGGAGAGCATGGAGCAGGTGTTTGACCAGTGCCAGCAGCATGAGGTGAAGAGGCTGACTTTCCTCAAGGAGGCCTTGCTGGACATCAAACGCCACCTCAACCTCACAGAGAACCAAAGGTCAGCCAGATGAAAACAGTGAAAACACCACACACAGAGGCCTGATCATTTCTGCATCTTCCAAAAGATCTTTGATCTGCACTGGGCTGAGACGAGTCTCATTTTCGTCCCATGTGATATTATAATATGTAGGTCGTTACAAACCACGGTGTGCAGGGGAAAAAAATTAGGACCCACTTTCCTCTTTTGAGTCTTAACATGCATTCAATTCATTCAGGCTATTTTTTAATGGCTAATTTTTATTACTCGCATTCCATGCAAAGTAATATAGCGTTAACATAGCTACATGTGTCATTTATTTGTTTCTTTCTGCGGATTCTGATTTGTTAATAACTTTTGAGAACTCACAAACACAATTTGCAGTGCGGACACAAACAAAAAGTAAGTACGCATTCGATATTGACAACAGCTACCTCTGTGATCTTAGTATCCTTTAAAATTAACTGGATTCAAATATACAATGGGCTCCAAAACAAAACTCAGATCATAACGGATTGTTGACAAGTTGCGTGTTACAATTTAGCCATCATTCAAAAACCATCCCTAATCATTCGTTGGATACTGTAGAATAATGATCCCTTTGGAGAAGGAGAAGTAGAAAAATTAAAAGTAGGAGATGAAGAAAAAGAAGCAACAGAAGAAGAACCACCCATTAAAACACAGGGAGAGTTTTTCTGGAGAGCTCAGAATTGTTAATTCGGCAATTTTCTTTCCAGAAAAGAAAGAAAGAAAAAAAAGAAAAAAAAACACAGGGAGAGCATGAGAACTAAAAAATACTTTGGGATGTCATTCGGGATAGAATGATTGATCGTTTTTAACATTTCCATCCGTCCATCCATCAGGTAGTGGGGGCAGCAGCATTTGCAGGGAAGCCCAGACTTTCCTCTCCCCAGCCACTTTGTCTAACTCCTCCAGTGGCGTTCCCAGGCCAGCTGAAAGACATTGTCTCTCTAGCGTGTCCTGGGTCGTCCCCGGAGCCTCCCCCCGGTGGGAACACCTCTCCAGGGAGGCGTTCAGGAGGCATCCAAACCAGATGCCCGAGCCACCTCATCTGGCTCCTCTCAAAGCAGAGGAGTAGCGGCTCGACCCTGAGGTCCCTCCCGGATGACCGAGCTTCTCACCCTATCTCTAAGGGAGAGCCCGGACACCCTGCGGAGGAAACTCATTTCAGCCGCTTGTATTTGGAATCTCGATCTTTCAGTCACGACCCTCAGCTCGTGACCATAAGTGAGGGTAGGAACGTAGATCGACCGGTAAATCGAGAGCTTCGCCTTTCATCTCTGCTCCTTCTTCACCACAACGGACCGATACAGAGTCCGCATCACAGCAGATTCTGCACCGTTCCGCCTGTTGAACTCCCGCTCCATCCTACCCTCACTCATGAACAAGACCCCAAGATACTTGAACTCCTCTACTTGGAGCAAGGTCTCATCCCCGACCTGAAGAGGGTACGCCACCCTTTTCCAACTGAGGACCCTGGTCTCGGATTTGGAGGTGCTGATCCTCATCCGGACATTTTTTTGGGGACATTTCATGCTGACTTATTAATTAACTGATCAATTGAACACGGTTATGCCGTAAGATAAAATTGGGCCTTGAGTCATTGGGAAGTGACGCTCATCTTGGTATAATTTCTGTTCATCAATTATTAAATCCCATTTGGAAGATTATAGCAGTCTAATGGTTTCCGTACTTCATATTACTTAAAATTGATTTACAAGAAAGAAGAGTTTGTGTAAGAGTGTAATTGGTTTGCACTAGTGAAATTAAGTAAAACAGGCTTGTCACGTTTGGTGCAAAACTAAGAAAACTGTCTACGTATTATCACCTACCATCGTTCTCTCAGCAAGGGCTAAAAATACACAAGTTGCACGATAAGTGTGTCATGTTGGTTATCTTGTATTTGGTGTTCAACTGCTATGGCTTAACAATAGCAACCTTAGCAGCAATTACCTTGTAATGGGTTTGTCTGTCCCAACGATCATTGGAGCAAAATTGTTGGGGGCTTATGTAGATCTTGTTACCATTGGGTGACCCTACTAGACATGAGGGACCACATAAAGCTCGGCTCAGAACCCTTTGGGACAAAATCAATATTTGACCAAAATTTTCAACGCATGGACGTAGATCATCATCAGTGTGTGCAGGGTAGCTGGGCCTGAAGAGTCCTGGGGGGCAAAGTGGGTCCCATTTACCATGGGCTTACCACTAGTGGAAAGGGCCAATAGAGTTGCGTACAATATGAGATGTCGGTGCAATCACAACTACAGAAGCTGACTCTAGGGATGTGGAATGTCACCTCTATGGCAGGGAAGGAAATGGGGTGCTAGGTCAAGAGGTTCCGACTAGATAAAGTCAGAGTTCTCTGGACACATGGCTTGGGCTCTGCAACTAGTCCTCTTGATAGGTGTTGAACTCTCTTCCACTCTGGAGTTGTTTCTCGTGAGAGCCCCAAGCAGTTAGGGGTTAATCATCCTAGGGCAGGGGTGCCCAAGTCCGGTCCTCGAGAGTGCCGATCCAGCCAACACACCTGATTCATAATCAGGATCATTATCAGGCTTCTGCCAAGCTTGCTGATGAGCTGACATTAGCAAAAGCAGTTGTACAATGATGCGGTCTCTTGTGCATCGGTTTGAGACTAAAAGAAAAGCTCTCAAATTTGCTTATTGATCCACGTTGCCACACTCGCATATGGTCAAAAGTTGTGGATCGTGGCCGAAAGAACAAGCTCCTGGATACCAGCGGCTGGAGTGAGTTTCCGACGCAGAGTGTTCGGGCTTTCCTTTAGAGATAGGTTGAGAAGCTCGACCTTGCAGGAGGGGCTTAGAGTAGAGCCATTGCTCTACCGCATCAAGAGGAGCTAGATGAGGTAGCTTGCGATATGGTTAGGATGCCTCCTGGACACCTTCCCGGCGAGGTGGTCTGGGAACATCACACCGGGAAGAAGCTGAAGATACCATGTCTCTCCTAGAAGAGCTGGAAGAAGTGGTTATGGAGAGGGTCTGGGCTTTCCTGTTTAGGCTGTTGCCTTACAACTGCTTGGATAATCAGAAGAAGATGAAAGGATGGCTGGATCCAGTTGTTTAAATTCAAGGAAAACAAGCTTCACTTCAGCACTGCCATAATCCTAACATCAGAGTGTTTTCAGCTGAGTTTTCAACCAAACTGTTTGTTCCATTGGGAAACTAGACAGCACCATCCAGTGTCCACTGCTGGATATTTCATGTCATTTTTTTTCTTTCCTCAGCTACGCCACAATATACAGAGAATTGGAACGCACGATCCTGTCCGCAAACACACAAGAGGATCTGAAGTGGTTCAGCAACAATCATGGGCCTGACATGCACATGAACTGGCCTGCCTTTGAGGTATGACCTCAAACGGATTCTAACATGGGTTTGATTTAATCTGATCATTATTTATCCCAATGAATAAAATACATATATTCCCAGGCTTTAACACAGTAAGACAGATATGGAACAATAATATACGCTGATTCAGAACCAATCCAAAACTTTACATACGTCAGTTATGTATAAAATAAACACTTTGGGTTTGGCGTGAGGAGCGCAAAGCAGCTCTTAATTCATACTCTACTTTTTACACCCATTTGAATGTGTGCTGAGCAGGAATACAACCCAGATCAGGCAAATGCCCCCCCAAAGAAGAAGAAGCCAGATGGAGCCCCGCCCACTCCTAGCACTGACCACGTGGCTCCCCCTGGTGACCGGAGCAGGTTAGTTCCTTTGACTTTGAAAACCTCTTGCATTTAAAAAAAAAAAAAAAAAATTCTTAAATTAGTTAGGAAGGTGTCTTTAATTGCAAAACAATGTCACATTGCTGGTTTCTTACAGTGATCAATCAAATAATGAATATGTTATTCAATTATATTTTCCAGGTTTGCTGTTAGAATTTGATACAGCATATATCTTTATGACTCATGAATGAGCTGCATTCATTTAGCATTAGACATATTGCATTTCATATTTAATATTATCATGTATGTTCGGTTTCTCTATAGTGTGAGCAGCTATGAGAAGAACCAAGCATACTCAACTGAGTGGTCTGATGATGAGCAACCTACTGCGTACTCTGGCAATGAAAACGGTGGAAACGGAAACTCATTTGAGGAGGATTCCACCACTGGGAAAGGCGTTCGTGTGCGAGCGCTCTATGACTATGATGGCCAAGAGCAGGATGAACTCTCTTTCAAAGCAGGTAAACACCAGCAACAATATTATTATGCAACTGCATCTTAATTGTTTATAATGATAAATGTAGTTGTAGTCAGAAATTCCCTCCACTGCCTTCAATTGTATTTTAATGTATCGTCCTCTTAAAGAAATGATTGTAGTCAACGGTGGCCACAAGGAAAAGTAATTAGAGGCACTTGCCCCCACAGTGATATGTAACAATTAAACACAGGCTTCTGGTAGCATTACAACTGGTGTAAACCACAGATATAAATGTGAAATTACACACATTTAGGAACAGCAACCCAAAAAAAGGAGACAATTTCAGGAAAGTATGGAAATGGCTACACAGCGTACTTTTGCTAACTGTATAGAAAGAGAATACAGTACTGTACTCCATTTAAAGGAGAAGTCAGCCCAAAAATGTTCTTGACAATATATGTTCTATGCAGCACCATGAGTATTCTGATTGATATTGCCATTTGTGGAATATGTATTCAGCAGCAAAATGCACCCGTTTTTATCCATCTCAGGAGGCGGCCATTTTGCCACTTGCTGCCAACTGAAGATGACAGAGTTGCTCAGGGCTTATGTAACAGCCAATCACGGCTCAGCCTACGAGCATCACATGACAAACTCAAAAAACAGATGAGCCATGATTGGTCGTTACCTGAGCCCAGAGTAAATGTGATGTCATCTTCAGTCAGCAGCAAGTGGCAAAATGGCCGCCCCGTGAGATTGTTGGAAAAACAGGTGGCTTTTTTCTTTCTTTCTCTGCTTTGTTCATGTTCCACAAATGCAATATTAATCAGAATTCTGTGTACTTTACACTAATGGGGGCGCATAGAATATATTATTATAAAATTTATATAGAATAATTCTGTACGTACAAGTAATTTCATAGAACATTTTTTGGTTGAAGTCCCTTTAATAAGCGTAGTAGTTTCTTTAGCAAAAAACTTTGAAATAAATAAATAATAATAGTAATAATTATAATAATGATCGAGAGTCTTGTTTTCAATGTATTTTTTACTATTGGACGTCATGCTGCGTGTTGCTGAAAGTATGCTCTGACCTGACAGGCGATGAGCTGACCAAGACCGAGGATGAAGATGAACAAGGCTGGTGTCGAGGACGTTTGGACAGCGGCCGAGAGGGACTGTACCCGGCCAATTACGTTGAGCCAATCTAGTCTAATGGCCGGACAAAGCAAAGACACGCTCCTGGAGGCAGCTTGAACGGCACCATCAAATTGCACCGCACATAGCCAGAGACTTAAGAGCAACACATCCCTTGCCCAACAGATGTGTGAAGCAGACATCCAAACTTAGTAAGCTAAAAGACAATACATCGGTATAGTATATTTTATCCAGCTTTTGGGGTGGTTGGACTTACACGTTTCAAAACAAGAGTGGCAGTTATTCCAGTATATACACACACTCAACTATAGACCTTGACAGGAACATATGGCTTCTCTGTGTAGCTGTATATTATGTACAATGCAGCTTATTTAAACACGCAGTCTACTGCAGTCTGTTGTGCAAATAGAAGGCGAATATAATCAGAATACCCATTCGTCAAAGACGAGCTTCTCTAACCTGCATTGTGTATATACAGTATGACGCCATTTTTGTGTAGCTTTTTTTTTTTTTACGCTGTGTGTGGTCATTCATCATTCTTACATCAGGAATGCTGTGTCGTGTTTTAAGTACCACAAACAGTATCCTCTCTTTTTTTTTCTCTCTCTCTCGAGGTGGATGTTTTGTTTTTTGTGCTCCGGTCTTAACCTCTTTCCCCTTGTGTGCAGTGTTATGTGTTTAACTGTTTCTGAGCGTGCATAGCAGCATGTGCTATGCAACAAGTCACATTCCCTGGATCCTACAGCCTTGATGAGGCCACAACCTGATGCAACACTACAAATGCAGAAGTCACTTTTAAAGCATCGCATGCATCTGTTCTCATGAGAGGAAGCTTGCTGACGATGTGCTTGATTTTATGTTTGTTTTGTCATCATGCAAGCCATTGAAAAGAGACATGACATCCTCAAACTGTGTCTACTAACAACTCGTGTCAATGACGAAGCAAAGGTGGATCAGCGCATCCTTTTGAGATGAGTGCTGCAGTTTAAGAGGGGTTTGGAACAATGCCTGTGCCAGCATTTTTCTACCAGGACGGGGTCAATGGTGGCGTGCTGAGCCCCAGACCACTGTGTGAAGACCAAGCCTCTTCAACAGGACATGAATGTACTAGTGTCCAGGCATGACAGAAAACCCGCTTCTTCACTGTCTGAAACTAGTTACTAGTTACTAGTTACAGTATGTGGCCCGTTTTTATGCTGAGCCAAAGAATGCCCCGCTACCATCAACTGCGTTTTCCCTCCATGCAATAACCTCACATATCATGTAACTAGACAAGATCTATTTGTAGCTGCCTCCCAGTCCACCAAAGCTTCATTTGTCTTCACACCACTGGCAAAGACACAGGGAATACTTTTGTCACCATTAATGCACTGCATGTACAATGCTTGCAGTGTATTATGGGCAGATTTTCATTTTACTTTTTAGAAGTTTCGATCATATCTAGCGTATGTTTGCATTCTGCTAATTGATTTGTGTGTTATTATGCGATGGGTTACTCCTAGATTTGTTCAAATGGTTACTGTTTGAGAGATGCCCTTTCAGAAGTGCTGGAATTTTGGACCAACAGTCAGATGTGTTAAGCTCTTCCTGGAACAGGATTTGACAGGCTTAGGTATATCACAGTGAGGAGAAACACATCACCAGCTCACAAGTTGTGTCTTACGAGTCAAGTTGTCCAGCAAAGCAAAAAGGACTTGAATCATCCATGTCCCATGCAGACACAAACACACAAAAATTACCTGGTTACATTGCCATTTTGAGGAAGATATTAAGTATGTATGCGTTGTGTAGAAAGTTAATTAAAAAAAAAAACATGCAAGTGACTGACTACTAAGACAAAATGTAGTGTTATATATGTAAATGTGTCTCATTCAAATAACATCAATGGAAAACATGAAGTTATAAACACCATATCGTATGAATTTCATGGCGATAGTAAGTGTATCATAAACGCATTACAACCCAAGCTGTCAGATTTGTATATGAAGATGTAATTTAAAGATTATATTATTCTATTGTAACTGTACAACTGTGTTGAGTTGAAAATGAGACCTAACCATGTTGAGGCAGTCAAAATGTGTAAGTGTAAATGCTTTTTTTTTTTCAAATGTTGATCTCTTCCTTATGCACTCGGGATCGCAGCTCATGTTGTGGAAACCCTCTATTAGCGGTCTAGGTGATGTATGTTCATAGTTAGTGATGTACTTTTATCTCCTAACTGGTGTAGTGCCTGTTCATCTTGATGTAACAAGACGTTCATTTAAATATGCATAAAGATGATTATGATCACAGATAAAAACGACGATAGTGATAAAAAATCCCAATCAAATTTGTTGTGATGTTGTCAATATTGCGATATTGGTTTGAAAGGGAAACAAGTTTGTTTGAAAAACTGTGGTCTGTGTTGTTTTTATTTTATTTATTTGCCTGCCTGTGTGTACATATACTATATGTATGAATCATGGACTCATTTCCAGAGGAGAGAACGGTACAATGCATTTGTTATGTATTTAAATATACAGAGACAATAAGATGATTAATTCTCTTTTTCTAAGAGAAATCAGAAATAGCTGTATCATTGATTGTTTCCAATTAAAGACTATACTGTACTGTGGTAGAAACTAAAGAGGAATGAGTCCAAATTAGGTAAAAGAAAAGACCAATTTAGACTTAAATCAACTTGTGACGTTAGAATGCTTCCAAGTTATATTCTGTGGGACTGAAAGAGCTGCGATTCAACAGCCTATGGTGACAACTATGACAAGAAGATTCAACATTTACACTCTAAAAAAAATGCTACTCAATTTTATTCCGCCGAGTGGTTGCATGAAATAAAATCGTCTGGCTCCAGATACACTTTTTAAGTATATCACATTTACTTAAAATATTTTGTTTCTGGATCCAGATGATTTTATTGTGTGAAACCACTTGATGAAATAAATTTGAACACCATTTAGTGTACACCAATTTAAGATTACAAATTGAATTGTTGACCAACTTTTAAAAAATCGCTTGAATTGGTAACACACGATTGAATTAAGTTAGTCCAAAGTGAATACATTAAGTTTAATTTATTATGAGTTCCATAAACTTAATACATTGGATTGGAGTCACTTTGGATTAACTTCATTCAGGTAAAATATATATTAAGTTAAATGAACTCATAATTAATTAAACTTAATATATTCACTGTGTGCCACGGTGGCTGACTTGTTAGCACGTCCGCCTCCCAGTGCAAAGGACGTGAGATTGAGTCCAGGCTTCGGCCTTCCTGGGTGGAGTTTACATGTTCTCCCTGTTCTTGCGTGGGTTTTCTCCCACCGGGTACTCCGATTTCCTCCCACATTTCCAAAGACATGCGTGGCAGGTTAATTGTACACTCCAAATTGTCCATAGGTGTGAGTGTGGATGGTTGTTTGTCTCTGTGTACCCTGGGATTGGCTGGCAACTAGTTCAGGGTGTACACTGCCCAAAGCCAGTTGGGATAGGGTCCAGCGACCCTTGTGAGGACAAGCGGTTAAGAAAATGGATGGATGGATGGACTGTGGACTAACCTAAATCAACTGTGTGTTACCCATTGAAGTGATTTTTTTTAGGTTGGTCAATTTGTAATTTTAAGTTAGTTCAACAATTGTCTTTTTAGAGTGTAGGGAGTATGCTTTCCCACGGTGGCTGACTGGTTAGCGCGTCCGCCTCCCAGTGCAGAGGACGTGAGATCGAGTCCGGGCTTCGGCCTTCCTGGGTGGAGTTTGCATGTTCTCCCCGTGCTTGCGTGGGTTTTCACCGGGTACTCTGGTTTCCTCCCACATTCCAAAAACATGCATGGCAGGTTAATTGAACTCTCCAAATTGTCCCTAGGTGTGAATGTGAGTGTGGTTGTTCGTCTCTGTGTGCCCTGTGATTGGCTGGCAACCAGTTCAGGGTGTACCCCGCCTACTGCCCGAAGCCAGCTGGGATAGGCTCCAGCACCCCCGCGACCCTAGTGAGGAAAAGCGGCCAAGAAAATGGATGGATGGATGGATGGAGTATGCTTTCCTTGGTATTTTCCTGGAAGGGGGCAGTTACTCTTGCCACCGAGAAGTCCGTGTGACGTCATGGTGAAAAGGTCTATTCTTGCGCCGTCCCGCTACATCTGGGCCTCGAAGGCACGAGTCCACCATGCATGTCCCTGGTTGGGAGTTGAGCACACTGACCGCTGGGCTAAAAATCCAGGCTACTCACTCAGCGGGAGAAATGGGAAGTAACAAAGTACAAATACTCATATAATGAAGTATACTGCAGTCGTTTTTTCCCCCCAAGATTTTGTGCTACTGTGTATTTATGAATTTGTTATATTTGAACAACAGTATCTGTATTTTTTACCTTTTCAAAACAGTCGTTACTTTAATTCAGGACAACAATTAAAATAATAGATTGGACCTGGAAGAAAAAGTAGGGTATCCCTAAGGTGACATGGAAAAACTGGCTTCCTTTATGATCTTTACGTTCCTTCATGATCCTTGCGTTTCCTCGTGGACAATTGTGCTATCAGCTATCAGGGACAGCCCATGTTGTGAATGGCTCTATGTCAATGTTATGACATTATGACATGTTGGCTAGAAAAAAAACGGAAACCCACAGCACTACCCACAAGGACACAGGAGAATTTAAACGTGAAAAGTGTATTCTAAATTACAATATTAACCTCTCAAGTCAGGGAAAAGACGATATAGCAAGTAGGATATAAAACAGACTTAGCACAGTTGTCTCAGTAAATGAAATGCCAACTACATGAAGCCACTAGATTGATGACAGTAGCAGAACATGGTGAAAATCAATTTGTACATGAGGTGGTCTGATCTCAAGTTTGCAGAGAGCCGACTGTAGAGCGTCAATGCAAATCTTTGAGATAAAGAAGGAATTGTCAACTTTATTTGTTTTTTCACATATTAGTCCGCCATTTTGTTTGTAGAGCGAAACTCAATTTTTATAGCCTATCATACAAAATGACTTGAAATATCTGCAGTGTGCTCAAAACAATAAAACAATGAATTCCTTTTAATGTTAGCTTGTAATAGGCAGACGTGCACATTTCAGTAGGCAGTCTTTACGATTGAAATGAAAGATTAGGTACGCCAGGGAGCTAACAAGTTCTTCTGTTTAAGTCCAGCATATCTTCATTTTTTTTCAGCTTGTTGACATCCTGACGGAACAAAAAGCTCGGTCATATAGGGTGAACAAACTGATAGACCAGTCTGCGTGACACATCTGGCTTTCGGATGATGCCCTTCTTGTAGTACTGACGTATAGATCGACTCAGTTTGTCATAGTTCATTGCTGGATGGTTCTTCCTGATGCCCCATAGCCTGGCCACATGAGCCGAGTCTTCTATTTTAAAAATCCCTATGGACAGAGGAAAGAAGTTGTCACATACAGTATAGTATGTACAGTATGTGTATAGTGCACCAACATGCTGTTGGTTCGCATCAACACTAGTCATGAACAGCTCAATTCCAACCAGAACTTCCAATATTAATTACTAATCTAGGCGATAACACCCTAATGGACCGAAAGGCACACATTTTTTCTCATCAGTCCTATTACATGAAACAGTCAAACGATGGTGGTACTGTAGCTCATTCTGTAAAGTAATGGACTAACTGGTTGCTTGTCACTCACAAACATTCCAGACAAGCACCACAATGCACAATGTCATCATTGGACTAATTAGTAGAAGGAGTTGTTGCTTTTGTGATTTGAAACCCTTGCTTCAGCCTTAATGGCATTCCCAACCGCCAGTGTCCACCAACGGGTTTGGGGAGTTTCCTCCACAATAGACCACCTTACAGCCACAGCTCCGGTCGGCCGGCTCAACAATTAAGGCGCAGAACATGTTCCACTCAGACTCAATGCGCCCCAGCCTCCCCCTAGGACTTGGCTGAAGTTCTGCCAGATGGGAGTTGAAACGGCTTCTAACAGGGGATTCTGACAGACGTTCTGAGCAGACCCTCACAAAGCGTTTGCCAGGTCGGACCGGCATATCTTCCCCCACCATCGGAGTCAACACACCACCAGGTGATGATCGGTTGACAGCTCCGCCCCTCTCTTCACGCGAGCATACAAGAGAAGCTGCCACAAGTCCATTGAAATGACCACAAAGTTAATCAAACTGCTACCTAGGGTATCCTGGTGCCAAGTGCACATATGGATACCCGTGTGTCTGAACATGGTGTTTGTTATAGACAGTCCATGGCGAGCACAGATTTCCAATAAGAGCATACCACTCAAGTTCTGATTTAGGGGGACCGTTCTTACCAGTTACGCCCTTCCAGGTCTCACTGTCATTGCCCACATGAGCAATGACGTCCCCCAAAAGAACAATGGAGTCCCAATCAGGAGCGCTCTCTAGCACCCTGGACTCTGAAGTTCTGTTTGGTGCATATGCACAAACAACAGTCAGGACCCATCCTCCTTGCCCGAACCCCAATATACATGTTCAGGGCCCGAGTCGGTGGGCAATAAGTATGCCTGCACCTCTCACCTTGGGCAACTCCTGAGTAGGAAAGAGTCCAACTCCTCTTGAAAGTATTGGTACCAGAGCCCAAGCCGTGTGTGGAGGCGAGCCCTTGGAACTTCTACATCTCACACACCTGCTTGGGCTCCTTACCTGCAAGGGAGATGACATTCCACATTCATAGAACTAGTTTCTGTAGCTGGGGATCAGGTCCCCTTGCCACTGCCCAACTCACATTGCACCTAAACCTTTTGGTCCCTCCCACAGGTGGTGAGGCTATGGGAAGGGGGACCCTCGTTGCCCACCTCCAGGCCTGGCTCCAGAGGGGGACTCTGGTGACCCATATTTGGGCAAGGGAAAACTGAGTCCAACATTTTTATGCATCATAAGACGTCTTTTAGCTATCCTTAGTCTGGCCCCTCGCCTAAAACCTGTTAGCCATGGGTGACCCAGCCAGGAGTATAAAGTCCCACACAACTTAGCTCCAAAGATCTTGGGACACAAACCTGTCTAAATCAATAACATTGACGGATCAAGGTGGGGCGCAATAAGTGATAAGGGCAAGGATGCTGTGTCATCCATTCTGTTCATACCCTTTATGGACAGAATTTATGGCACAGCCAAGGCTCAGAAGGGTTCCAGTTTGGTGGCCTCAGTATTGCATCACTGCTTTTTGCAGATGACGTGCTATTGTCAGCTTCTTTAAACTGCAATCTCCAATTCTCGCTGGATTGGTTCAAATCTGAATGTGAAGTGGTTGGGATGAAAATCAGCAGCTCCAAATTTGTGACCATGGTTTGCAGTTGGCAAAGGGTAAATTGCCTTCTCCAGGTCAGGGATGAGCTCCTGCCCCAAGCGGAGGAGTTCAAATATACTGGGTCTTGTTCATAAGTGAGGGAAGAATGGAATGGGAGATCGACAAACGGATTGGCTGCAGCGTCGGCAATGATGCAGACTTTGTATCGGTCTGTTGTGGTGAACATAGAGCTGAGCCGAGCCGGAAGGCAACACTTTCAATTTAGCAGTCGATCTACATTCCTGCCCACATCTGTGGTCATGAGCTGTGGGCCGTGACTGAAAGAACAAGATCCCGGATACAAGGGGTTGTTTACTCCACAGGGTGTCTGGGCTCTCCCTTAGAGATACTGGATAGATGGTGATTTGTGGCACATATGTTATCTATAGGTAATTTGTAGACAGTACTAGCCAGTCCCTCCAGGATTTCCCGGTTAGTTTTTATGATTGTTAAGGCTAAAATAATCAATAATAGATAAAAAGACATTACCAACGCTATTAAAATATACAGTGCTTAATGCTATCATGGCCAAAATCATAGCCATAACTACTACTGTATCTACTCCTCAGAATCATCAGCTTCCACTTGATCTCTCTGAAAAACTTATAATTTTTTACACTTTCAAATATGAGAGTATGGTGATATATCTTCAGTTTATAATTCTACACATATAAAGCCGTGTTTAATGATTGATTTACGTCAGAAAACTGCCCAACTCTAGGCTTAACATGCATCATTCACATACAAATCGCCAATCCATCGCCTCCATGAGTGTGAGCATATTTCTTTCAACACTTTTCACATGTTTACCACTCGTGAAATAAGAGAAATACAATTGTTGGCGCTATTAATTACACTAGGCGAGCGTGTCGCTATGACTTACCGGTATCTTTATAGCTGTGCTTGTGGAGTCGCAATATGGCTCTTGGTGGAACATGATTGTCAACGAATCGCTCTTCATGGCGGCCGTTTTTCGACAAATCTCAAATGTTATTTTTTATTTGTTGTCAAGTTGTCCAACCAGCTCCAGGCAATGATGTGGACTCTTTGCTAAAATGCTAAAATATGCTAATCCTCAAGGTCCAGAAGTAAGAAGGACGACACGGCCGTCACGTCGTGACACGCATCCTGCGGCACCTCCAAAATAAAAGTCACTCTACATTTCAGCTGTCAAAACACTTTTATTGTGACGAGGTCCGACAACAACAGTGCCTCTAACTGTGCACAAATGACATTTTCAGAGCTAGTCACCGCACAATGTCTTGTAAGATTACTTCTAGCCTTGAATCTAATAAATAAATTGTAACGCAACGCATTTCTCATACAATAATGATAACAGCGTTTCAAATATGGGGAGAATAATTTGTTAGATTAGTCCGTTTATGGGAAAAAAAAAAACGGAGTTACCTAACGCAGTTAGTTTAAACGCCGTTATTCCCAACACTGGTTAGCTCACTCAAACCAGACCAGCTCTTCATCAAACATAATTTACAATGACTTGATAATATCAACTTTTTCCACTGTCCCAGTGGTTTGGTCTTTTCCCAAAGTAAACAGCTAATTGGAATACTGGATGCCAGTTCTCTTTTTTACCTTTTTCTTTGTTGATCCAGCGAATGCAGCGGCTGTAGTTGTGTGGCTTGAGGAGCAGCTCCTGAAGGAACTGCCACAAGCGGATGGGCTGGCTGGGGCAGCTGCACCAAGAATTGTCATTTGCTAAAAAATAAATTAAAAAAATTAATAAATAAAAAGTAGAAGTAGAGCCTCGGGCACTGTATCCATAGCTTTGTCCTTATACAACCCCTGGCAAAACTTATGGAATAACCCGTCTCGGAGGATGGGTTCAATTTGTTTAATTTTGTTGAGGGAAAAAACAGATCACAGATCACAGACGTGAAAAAAAAAAAACTAAAGTCACTTCAAATGGCAACATTCTGTCTTTAAAAGAAGAAAAAATGTGGTAGTCCGTAATAGTTTGCTATTTGTTTAGACCAAGTAGAGGGGAAAAATTATCGAATCACTCAAGTCTGAGGGAAAAATGATGGAATTATGACCAAAAAAATATCAACAAAAGAACACTTCAACAACACATCATGAGTACTTTGTTGCACTATCTCTGGCTTTTATAATAGCTTGCAGTCTAAATGGCATAGACCTAATGAGTGAATAACAGCACTCTTTATCAATCTGGCTCCAACGTTCTCTGATTGCTTTTGCTTTGTCATGGACTATTTTCATCAAATATCTCTAAAGATTTTCAACTGAAATGAGATTCTGACTATTTGTATGACATTGACCTTATGTGTTTTTCTTTTAGGAATGTTTTCATAGTTTTTGCTCAATAGCTAGATATATGATCATCTTGACAAATGATTTCATCATCCCCAAACATCCACTGACTGAAAGACTGACTACATTATTAGTGTGGTGAGTGACATGAATATAATTTATTTTATTGACAATAGAAAGTTAAAGGCAGAAATGAAATCAATTTGGGTAAAGACGTCCATGCGTCAGGGAGATCGGAATAAGTATGGGGGAGTAACTCTATGTCCGTTCACGCGTGTAAACGGGTTATTCCGAAAGTTTCAGAAAGTGGAATTTTGACCTTAACCTGAATATTGACTGCATGTAAACGTAGTGACTTTTAGGAATAGAAATTTACAGGGTGAATATTTTGTCCTCAGAATTGAGTGATTCTATAATTTCATCCCTCTAGTTGGTCTAAACTAGTAACTGTTGCAGACTACAATATTTTGTTCTTGATTTTTGATTTTTCACGTTTTAAGTCAAAAAGTTGTCATTGCACATGACTTCAGTTTTTGTGTCATGTGTGTAATGTGCTTTTTTTCTACAATTTTAAACAACTGAATGAACATCCTCTGAGAATGGTGATTCCATAATGTTTGCGTGGGGTTGTAGAGCAATCATTGTTGTCGATCGATGCCGAAATTTGTAAAAGTGTTCGAGACTTACCTGACTTAAAGTCTTCTGGTTGGCACTGGTCCTTCATTGCTGCAGCTAATAGAAACAGACACAAAATTGAATCCAATAGCATTTTCCAACACACACCCAACACATTTCATTTCATTTCATTTCATTTCATTTGCCTCCCCCCAGCTGATACAATTCTTACCAGATCTCCAGATGTCGAGATGAGCATATAGCATTTCTCCAAACTGCGAGGAGCGTTCTCTGAAGTCAGCCTCTGTCATGGAGCACAAGTCTCTTCCACTGAACTCCTTGAAGAGCATGCTCATCTGTGGCAGTCGGTACAAGTGCTCCGTCCACAGAAGCCACTTGTAAACGTGCGTGCAGCTCCAATCTAGTGGGTCTGCGGAGGAAAATTCAAACAATTATTTAATATTGACAACAATTACTCAGACTATTGTTTCATTGTCATCATAAATAGCTACAGCCTAATGAACGCAGAACATTCCATTTCTGAATGGCTATTGCCATCTGTGGCCGAAAAATTAAACTGCATGTTCCCTTCTTTTTTATGTATTTCTTTTTTTTTGTTTGTTTGTTTTTTGAAATGTTTACTGAGTCAAGAACATTTCTTGCATAGTTTCTTGACAAAAATATGTGTTCATTTTAAAGATAAGTGGAAAAAAACAAAACAAATAAAATACTGAATGTTCCCTTCTTGCAGCGCACAAATTCGAACCCGAATTCAGTCTGAAATCTATTGGCCAGAAGATTACAGGGGTTCCCATATGAACAGCTATGGTGTTAAACTGCTAATTAGATTAGATTTTTTAATCTGATTAATCACGTTTTAGAATTTTGATAAGTCTTTTTTATCAACATTTTTTTGCCTCTGCCAAATTTAAAGAGCACCTGTTATGTGTTAATTATTTCGACATTTAATGTTATGAAGATATCTTCAACATTTTTTGATCCACTGCACACACTCATCCTCCTCTTGTTCTAATCAGTTGTAAATGTCATACGCAAATATTTATTAAATGCTTTGCTTTAATGCATGTTGTTATGTTTATTGCTCAAACACAACCTGTGCTACCTTGAACGTAACCATCCGCTGTCAGCTCAAGGATCATCTGCTGTCAAAATGAATATTAATAATTAATTAAATTCGATTAATCTGCATTAATACATGATTAATGTGATATTGTCTGTTATTAATGAATTAGTTAATTCTTTCACTTTGACAGCACTACTACTAATGAAAAAAATTGGGGGGTCATGAATGGTCAAATAAAAAGGCTATTGTAAAGATATTTTTGGGCAAATTGTTACAAAGTGTAGCTTTAGCCTTCCACATGTTTTTTAGGAAAGTGGGATAAAAACTGAGGAAATCCATGAAAGTAAGGTGAGAAAACGGAAACTCCACACAAACTCTAAAAACTGTTGGGTCAAAAGTAACCCAATTATGGATCGAAAATGGACCGATCCACTTTATGAGTCAATTTGACCCAACTTTCTGGGTTGTTTGATACAAAATGATCCTTTTTTTACCCAAGTAAAGGATCTGACCAATATTTATGAGTTGTTTTACATTAAAAGACCCATTTCTTGACTCAAAGTTGTGTCAAATTGACCCAAGTAGGGGCTCGGTCCCTTTTTAACCCACTATTTGGGTTATTTTTGACTTAACTATTTTTAGAGTGCAGTAAGGCTTGAATCTAAGTGGCATTGACTACAGTCCTTATCTGTGAAAATTCTAAATGGCACCACTTGTGTGGAAAATGCAGAAATATGATTTGTATGGCTGCTCGTTATTTTTTGGTGCTGTATGTGCAAGCAATCAGCGTCACGATGAAAGATTTTGAAGGCTGTCAGTTAAATAGGAGCTACAAGGATCGTCTGTTTGCACAAGGCGTGCAGGTCCCCAGAGGCTCATCAGGTGTGTGTGCATATTGATAGCAAGAGCAGTGCAGTGTTTGAAGTTCAACCAATAGCTATTTAATTTGACATGAATCCAATAATTGTACCTGGCGCAATGTTGAGCAGCTTGCAAGCTTTGTTAACATCACTTAGCACTTCTCCCACCAAAATCGACTGGACCTGCTCCAGACAGTATTCCTCTGCTTCACCCTGGACATCAATGAGAGGGATCTGAGCCGGGCTGAGTATGGGTGGGCTTGGATCTGGACTTCCCAGACCATGAGCAGGAAGAGCAGCAGCCGCGCCAATCCTCAGTTCTCCACTTGCTAACCCAACATAACCAGTAGGGTACACTCCAGGCCAGCCAAGCTCTGGGAAGCCCAACAAACTGCGGGAAGGTTTGATATCATCTGTCCCCTCCATCCAGCAGATCCCATCTCTGTCAGATGGGGGACTTGTGCAGAGAGATGAGCGTCCTGTGGAGCCCATGTGATCATGACCTGAACTCCCCATCCTCAACTTTATGCAAGGCTGCAAAAGAAAAGAATGGAGGTTTATTATATCTGCCAAACCAAACCAAACCAATGCTGACATGAGGATTTTTTATTTATTTTTTTGAAGAAGAAGGAAACAAGGTGAAATTGTGTTTTTAGTTGGGGTGTGAATGACAATGAGCATGACTTAAATAGTTGGATGTACCACTGACTGCTGTTCCAAAGTTTAGTTGCAGTGAAAACTCACTCTTCTAGATATTCCTTCCTGCAAAATAAACAATCTCTCTGTCGTTCTCTGTCTATGTGGGTTTGTGAGCAGAGAGAGAGAGAGCAAGAATGTGTGAGTGCGTGTACACACCAACCTATACAGTGTATTGTATTCCCCAAAAAATGACTACCAAACTTTCTAAACAAGGTGCATAGAATCAGCAGTATGCCACAGGCCTGCTCGAAACATGTCGTATTACACCTGTGCAACATCTGTGTAGTGTCAGTTGCGGAATGGTATGAAATTTGAATTAAAACGTACAAAACAGCCAAATGACAATTGCACAAAATATAAACTAGTAGCCAAGAAGTAGCTTCGTTTAAAAAAGGTTGGTGACCTGACCTAAAAAATAACTTGCAGATGTGAAATAACAGTGAAAGAACAATATAAAAAGCAAATAAGATAAATTAGTGATAATTCCATTAAGGGCTTCTGTATTGTCGTATTTATGAATGTAATGAAATGTGTTACATTTCAAAATATAGTATAGCACATGATTTTTTTTTCTATAATGCAATTTGGCTCAACTCAGTTTTGCACAGCAACATATTTGACATTTTATGTACAACTACTGTATTATGTAACAGTGTTATTTTAGTTGTATTGGGAATTTCTTACCTTATCTGTCAGTCCAAAGTGGGTGCCAATGGAGATCAGTTTCCTCTCCTGGTGCATCTGCTCCCCTGTCCTTCCCTAAAATGGTTTTGCGCTCGTCCGGAGCTCCCAAACTCACTTGCCTCAAGGAAAAAAATTAGCTGTATGTCAAACAGGTTGTTGGTTTCGAGCTGTTTCGTTTCAGTCCACTACGACCACTGAGACACCTTGTTTGATACCTGGCCCTCAGGAGAAAGCTGGCTGAACATCTCAGTTTATGGGGAAACGGTGTGTGTGACCCAACGAGGGAGGGGCCTATTTGGTCAAAACTGATGCCGTTATTATTTCTGAAGTAGTCAAACGTTCCTGACTGTTAAGTAAGTCGTAAATTGTTAAGGATTATTAAAAAAGACACACAGCTCAAAGTATAAAAATCACTTGCTTCCATCCTAAAACAAAATATTATTGTAACTTCATGAATTAACTGTGTGAGAGGTATAATTGTAGCCTAGTTTGGTATCAACAATTCATTTTCTGCATGTGGTAAACTCAAAGGACATTGACAAATTACACAGAACTACGAATAAGGGGATATGGTGGGGACACTTAAGGCTCATTCACTCATTCATTCTTCAAACTGCTTATCCTCACTAGGATCTCATCATTTGAAATATTTTTTATTAATTATGTTGACAAAAATTGATCTCATACTGTGAGAAGAACAGGAAAGTAAACCTAAACCTATTGTGATGAGTTGTTTTCAAAAGTTGAAAACTACCATTGAAAAGTCAAACACCAAAGATGAGCAAGTAGTGCAGGAGCACGGAAGAACATTGTGTCAATGTTTGCTTCAACTAAACAGTGTTGAATTATTCTAAATAGCTGCTTAAACGACTTGTTTTTTGCTTCAACCAGGTTTGCAGATAAAAAGAAATTGAGACCTAGTAGCCTCCACATCTCTCATGCTCCTCAGACTCATTTTGCATGCAACATTCCAGCAGAACGAGCAGCAAGCGTTTTTTCAGGTAGTTTAGGGTTCTGTTGGACAGAAGCCGTTGAAAGGAGCCACATGCAGACCAGTAGGCCTTCAGGCAAACATGTAACCTGACTCCTCCTTCCAATAAATTAGAGGGGAAAAGAGATCTGATAACAAGTTCAGGTTGTCCTCTGAGCTCGAAGCCAAAACTTTCTCTCAATAATGCTTTTCCAAACGTTTTATAGCAATGCAACAATGCATTTCTTGCTTGTTTAAAACAAGACAGAGATGGCTTGTAGACCAAGTCACAATAACTCTACCCATTTACATACATTATGACCACCATTATGTGTAATACAATCTTTACTTCCTTTGAAAACCTGCAAATTAACTGCCACCTTCCTCCACAATAACAGTTTAGACAGGGCCGTTCAAAAGGATGCAAAGCATTCAAATTTGGATCACAGGACTAATGTGATGCCTTGGACCAAAAGTCTTCATTGACTGATACAAAATGTACTGTATTTGGGACAAACAAACAAAAACAAAAAACAACTCTTCAATTTTCAGTGATAATTTATTCATACAAATATTCATCAAACTTACAAGAGAAAAAGCTTTGAACACTTCCTCATTCACAAACATGCTGCTGTATGATTCATCATTGGAAACTTCAAAGATACACACACATTGGACTTGACAAGTTATTACCAAGAGCAAATACAAGTGTTGCTCTTTGACCTCTTGCAGGATTTTTTTTTTTTGTCTTTGTGGCATGCTTCGGTGTTAGCTGGTATGGTAAGTTCACCCTTGTTTGGGGTTTACAGTTACAGCTGCATTGAATATGTTCACCGGTCAAAGTACTCTTAAAAATGGCTATAATTGACACTCTGAGTCAGAGTCAATTAGCCCTTGAAAACTCAACTGTTGGAAGAAACACACACACATGGGCCTTAGGAGGTCTCGTTACTCAGTGCATAGATTATCCAGTCCAGTGCTACTAAATATACAGCAAAAAAAAAAGAAGAAAAAAAGACCACCAATGTGTCAGTTCTAAGTCACTAAAGGATTTTTGATGTTTTCATCCACAAAGAAAACCAAAAAGCAGAATAGTATTCAACACAAACACAACTGTATAATCTTTGGGCTAATTATGCCAAATGTTTTTCCTTCTCTACATTCATTAAAACATTCAAATTGAAAGATTGTGTGCAAGCGCTTGACAGTGAAACGAGCATGAAAACCGTTTTGATTTTATAAACGGCAGACCAGTGATTTAATGGATTAATTGGTTCCATCGCTGGGGAATTATAACAAATAATGCAATATGTTTGCTAATCGTGGAGAAATGACTAGGATAGTGTTGACTTTAACAGGATACATGTTCAAGTAAATAATATGGGTTGCTTTAAAGGCAGCACGGTGAAGCGCGTTTAGTCGTTAGCATCTCTACCTCACAGTCCAAAGTTGTGGGTTGGAATTTTAGCTTTCCTGTGTGGAGGTTGCTTCTCCTCCACATAAATGTGTGGCTTTTCCCCACTTTCCAAAAATATGCATGAGGTTAACTGATTGTTCCAGAAGACAATGGATGGTTGTGTCCAAAGAGAGAGATTTGGGTTCAATCATGCCACACCAGGTTTTCGCAGTTTAGTTCTGACACAGTCCTGTTCGACGGTCAGGTTTGCCCCCAGAGTTTTCCCTCCCCACTCTCCTAAGAATAATTTATAATTTGTGCGCACTAACCCCCCCATCATAAATGTAAATTATACCTTACATAAAATTATTTGTAGATGTAATTCTAACATAGATGAATAACCCAAATATGGGCATTCTAATTAAAGGATCACAAAAGAGTCCTGTATGACTGAATAAATGAGCTGCTATGTAGCCTGTGAGTGAACATGACAACCCCGAGTGGAGGATCATTGTAGTGCATTTTATTTCAGTGACTATTGCTTCGATTCAATGGATGACTTGTTTGTGTGTGTTTGTGTGTAAGGGCATATAAGTGCACTACCTGACTTGAGCTTTTCATATTTTGTGGAGGATTACTCCGTGTTACAAAAATAAGACATGCTTTTTCTGTAATGACCACATCATTTATCTTTGTTAAAGGGAAACTTTTCAGAAACTCAATCAATCAATGCATTGGGCAGTCAGCGCAGAAACTGGAGAATATATTGGCAAAATAAATGGCTTTTCCTCCAAAGTTTCTCTTTCAACTTGTACACACACTCACAAGAATAAACACACAATTTGACAAATGCACGCAACTTTGCACTCTGACAACTATGACGTATGAAAAAAAGAAAAGAAAAGTTATCACTCAAAAGATTCATTGCGCTACTTTAACTTAGCATTCACGTGACCATACAGTGGCTGTGGGATGTTGGTGGATCCAACTTCAGAGACCTCTGCTGCCCAAGAGTGCCGCTGCAGGGTACAGCCGTTTTGCATAAAAATGATTACCAACTTTCCTGCAACAACTGATAAAAGCTCTTCCTTCTCTTATCGATGTGGCAGGCTCCGGAGGCGTTTAGTACTGCAGCTTCTTTAGAACAAGTCCCAAGATTTACAAGTGACCAAAAGGGGAAGGCTCCTGTAAACCCTGTAAGGAGGAAGAACAGTTAGGAAATATTACGTGTACAGGGCAATGATTTTGTCTAAAAAACATCCAGACTTTCAATCTTGAGGCAGCATAATGCCACAAAGCTGCCGTGGAATGAGCAAATAGTGGAGGTATACAACACCTGTTAGAGAGCTGAAGTCGCCAATAGAGTTAAAAGTCTCATAGTATGAAAATGCCCTTTAGTGGGGTTTTCTATCAATAATATGCATCCCTGGCCTGTCTACAATCCAACCAGGTATGAAAAAAGTCCGTCCGTGACTTCTTTAGCTTTCTCCTCCTTTCTAAAATATGTGCTTCAAACGGGCAGATTAAACTTCCGTGACTTAGCGACGTCAACAAGACACGGATGTGCACACGGCCCCGCCCTCTCGGGTTAGTGGCACCTCCTCTGGTAGGTTTGTCACACCCACAGAAATTTGAGAAGCTGGCTGCTGCTTGTTTTTTGTTTGTTTTTTGCTGCTCACATACGCTTGAGAACAATGATCAGGAATAAGTGGTTGTTTCCTTCATCAGACTCTTTGAGAAGACAATGGATTAATTTTATTTTGAAGGACTTGTACCGACAGCATTTCTTGAAGGACTGTTTCGTTAATGAAAGCCTGTTCAGAGCTGGATTTGCACCTCGTTTAAACATCAGTCCTAACCGAGTGACACAAACGTGAAAGATGTAAGTTTAACATTTTATTTGGATTTAGCCTTCCTTCCTATCCTTTCAATTAGAGATGTGCCATATCATACTTTCTACCATATTACTGGTGTAGTTTTAGTACCTTAAGTAGTAGTTACATTTGTTGTGTGGAAGTTGTTTGGTTACAAAAGGTTAGATATGATAAAGCAGACGGTGGTTGGATAATACTGAAGCGGTTGCGTATTGTTTGGCCAAGATACAATCCGCGGTGGTTATTTTGCCGTGACTTTGTGATGCTAACCGGACGCTATGTGGTCTCGCCAAGACGACTTGCACGTTGCGACCGCGCAGTGGCCTAAATGTGCACATTTGTGTTATTCATAACCACTTGTAAATGGCTACAAGCATTCTTGGTAAATCGGAGACATTCACAGCAAAAATAACGCTCGCAGGACAGTTGCCGGTTAAGGCAAAATAACCACTGCCTAAACAATCGCTACAACATAGTCTCCGCAGTAACGTTATGCTACTTTTCCACATATTAAAATAGTTCTCAAATGTGTAAAAGACATGTCTGTCCGGCTCAAATTGGTACGGCTGTACTTGTACCACACTGCTCCTGCTCGCCATGGGCGAGTCGTTTCCATTCACAACATTAGCAAATTGGCTACTGGAGCCAAAATCGCAGCCCCTTCGGAGAGAAGGGTATGGCCTAGACGTGGCCTGGTGCAGCTATTTACATAAGTGACACACCCCTAAAACAGACTGTTTTAAACAGAGCGTTTTGTGTGTGTGGGTGATTTAGGGAAAGCAAAAATATTAGATCCAAAGTCAATTTTGATGAATGCATGTCATAGACATGTTTTTTTTTTTTTTTTTTTTTTTTACATATTTAAGAACTATTTTATTATGTGGAAAAGCTGAATACTATGAGACTTTTTATAATAGATTTGCTCTCAAGCAATTCCCAATACTTAAAATTGGTTAATAATTTGTAAGGATAACAAAAAATGTGAGCAAAGAAAGACCAATCATATCAATTTGTGAAAAAATATTAAATTGACCATATTTGGACATGCAGCATTTCTGCTAGAGAGCGACAATTTTTATCTTCTCTGTGGTTGAATGTTACAGTGGTGTATGTAGAACAGCACAAAAGCTGTCTGACTGTGCCAATCACATGAGGTGTTGGCCTCATGACATCTTACCTGGTTATAAGTGACTATTGACAGATTGCTTTGTAGGCTGTTTGCTACTAAGTCCACAGAGTTGTGTGAAAGTTCATTCTGGTCTTGCTGCAACTGGTTCGGGCTTCCCTGCCAGTGTTCCTCTGAGACTTTATGGTTGTTGTCATGGTGGAGGCTGGTGTTGCTGTTGGGCCATTTGCTTCTTTCTGGTGAGGCGAAGGGATTGTAATTTCCCTCTACGTTGCGATGAGGTTGCGTGTTGAACTCTGCCTGGAAGGATGAAAGCTGCTGTGTGACACCGAGAAGGCCACCAACCTCCACGCTCAGGATCACCCAAATAATATCTGTCAAAAAACAAACAAACATGTGGGCTACTGTACGGAACTATTATGCAAGACGGGAGGACTATGTTTTGGGTAGTGAGTTTAGTAAATGATTCACAATGCCATCAAAACCTTGACTAGAAAACTTGGAACTATTATGAGATTGGCTAAATAATATTAGAATGGTTAACTTGTGCGTATATCCGTGTGTCAATAATGAAACTTGAATTGCACATAATAGCTTTGGATCCAAGGTACCCATGATTGGTACCTTGCGGCTATAGCTGTAATAGTGCTTCTAAAATATCGATCTTTGCAGCCCAACGCAAAACTACTGCTAATGGAAAACTTATTTAAAATGTGTTTTAGGATTTTAAAATAAGGCAAAGTTACTAAGAAGTACCAATGGCTTTGTATTTTGTTTGTATAGATACACGTACCTCCATAGTAAAGTCCTGTTGCTGTACACATTCTCCACTGGCCCTGGTACATACCAGGAGACACTGGGCTCTGCATGGGCACACTCACGTCCGTCATTTCCTGAGGGGCTAGAGACCGCACCGTCACCATGTTTACATGACCAAACTGATCTCCGCCAACATACTTCAGGCAAATCCCAGGAGGCCAACACTCTGCACCTACAAGACAGGCAGACATGAATGCAGCGCTATTAATTACATTTGTGTGGCACCTGCTACATGAATACCTAGCCCATTAGAATCCGAAAATTCAGATCCGTCTGTCTTTTTTTTTGGGGGGGGGGGGGGGGGGTTCTTATTATGTTGCTACATTCAGAAGGTATGGTTAAATATTTGCCAACTTCCAAAAGAAAGGAAAATAAATAAAAGATGGATGAAGAAAAAATTGAAGGCGAAGAAGTAGTCGTCATGGCAATTATTGTGAGACGTAACTCTGCCGCCACCACAAGAACGATTTCCTATAAACAGCAGCCAAATGTACAATACCCGACCAGGATTCTACCTTTAGCCACAATGCAAGTGGGACTCTAGTTAATGTGAGCCATTTTAAACTAAAAAGATAAACCTTTCTGTAGCTGAAGTTTCGCCCTCCTTTGCTACCGTCAACATGGGGTGCGAAATTCACTGATGCCTTAACACCACTGAGAGTGCGTGTGTGTTCAGAGAGGCAGAGCACACTGCCCTCCCATTCATTCATTTCTAAACGGAGCCCATGTTGTAAAGAAATCAGGAGCTCGTGCTTGAACTTTTCCATCAGTACTGCCTGACACACGAGGCTCGTTTTTTGGGGCACCCTGAATAACCGAACGGCAAATTTGAACAACGCTCTGAATCTCCAAATGGGCGGAGTGAAGCAGAACGCGCTCGGCCACGATTAGGAAATGGGGATTTTATATTTTATAAGCTCAACTCTCATCTGTGACTGTGAAAAACATAAATTGTGGAAAACTGCTAGAGATGTAATTTTTTTTTTTACATTCCTATCATAGTTACGAATGCTAAAATGCGATTCCAAATATAGCCTTTACAAGAGGAAATGGTTTTATAATAAGCGAAGTGCGCATTATGTTTGCGCATGCGTGAAAATCAAGTTTAAAAAAAACTTTCTACCAGACAAAGCCGTCATTTGAATGGCGCTGAATGGAGTGCTGAAAGTGTTTGCGTAACTGCACACACCTTAAAGCTTGAAAGAATTGTTTAAACGACTTTCTGCCTTGAGTGACAGAACAACAGGTGCCATTCTTAACTGTCCTAATGGAGTTTATTGACAAAAAAAATTACCATTGCAAAGCTCGAGAAGACAGGAGTGCACGCTTGTAAACCTCCGTTCACGCTTCCCAATTTCCAGACAGAAAAGAAAGATCCAAACGGAAGTATAAGAGGCTAAATTATTATTATTATTTTTTTAAACACATTTATTTTGTCAATATCCTGAAAGCGAGTGAACAGACGGCATGTTAGCATCACGAAGCTTACTAGCGGACATACATAATGGAGTAATAGTCATTTAACAACCTTCCTCTAGCCACGATTGACCCCTTCAGTAAAGAAAGCTCCTACCCCGTCTCTTGATCGCATCCCGGTGTTGTGTCCTCGGTGCAACTCCAGGTAAAGTGCACACATTCAGTCAAATAATAAGCACTTAAATAGGCGTAACTGTCATGTCCCGGCAGAGACAGTAACGACATGCTATTCATGTTTAAAATAGATTAAATAAAAAACATTAACTTTCCAACAGTTGAAATGGTCCAAATCAGCGCCTCCACGTTAGACTCCATTAGTTTTCAATAACATGTTGGTAGCAGGCTACCAGCCGGCCTATCCATAATGCACCGCACTGCCGAGATATACACTTTGCACTTAATTCTATTTAATTTATTCCCTGCAGAAGAAAAAAATGGGTGTAAAAGTGCAAACTACTCCATATTCATCCATTGCTGTGCCACTGTATAGCACACAAAATTATTAATACAACTACAAGTATAACCTGTGTTTTGCGCCCACAAAAATATAGTATATGTGGTGGACTGACAAATGACTGCTGGGCTCTACCTGTGTTCTGTATCCTCCAGGTCTTGGTGAAACGTGTGTCAGGTGGAACTGATTCACCTTCACCAATAGTCACATCTTTCACAAGGGACATGCATGGCGCACTGATATTAGGACTCTCAAAGTCATAGTAGGCTCCAATGGCTGCTTGTAAATTCCTGAAACAGAAAGGAAACATCCAAGTGGTAGTCAAACAACATTTATGAGCTGGCACCTGCAGTGGCATGCAAAGGAGGACTGAGGAGGCAACGATTACGGACATCCAATTGAGGGGGCGTTACATGTTTGTTTTTTTATAGTAATAGAACACAATATTCTGTGGGTCCTACTAAATCAGTCAAAATCCAGTAAAACAGTCGGGCCGAAGGGGGTTGCTTCAGTGAAAATGGCTGGGAGTGAATGAGTTAGTAGCACAACACTTTGCTGAAAGTGCCCCGATGGACGTGAAAATAGATGGAGCTAATTGGTTAGCTTTACAGATATTTATTACAGATATTTTCTCAAGTAGCGCTTAGCGCCAAGCACCTGTTGGTGCAATCCGATATATACTCACAGGTACGCATACGCAATAATATTTACTAGGGGTGTGCCCAAAAAATCGATTCTCATAAGAATCGCGATTCTCATTTAGTACGATTTCAGAATCTATTTTAAATGTCCCAAAATGGATTTTATTAAAATTATTTTATACCGTCTTCCCTTTGTTTGTGTGTGCCTTTATTGGGAGCGCTGTTCATGTTGTACCCGAGTTGGCCACTTAGGGGCAGTGTGGTTCCACGCGGTCTGATACACTGTTAAGTTGTAGCCACATTAGAGAGTAGAAGGAAAAAGTCACGATCAAGTTATTCCAATAAAAGTTGTTTTTTTTGCAGCGTGCAGCCGTTCTTTAGAGTGATAAAAGTGCCGTGAGTAGCGCACTAGTTAGCATTAGCAAGTCAGATTGGAGTAGATCATTAGGATTCCTTGAAAATTTATAAATTTAAACAAAAATCATTGTCAATCAAATCCTTTTGAAATAAAAATCGTTCATAATCGAAAATCAATTCTGAATCGAATCGCACACCCAAAAATCGGAATTGAATCGAATCGTGAGACATTCAAAGATTACCACCCCTAATATTTACCCTCCTGGTTCCTTTCTTCCTAAAGTTTGGGGTGTCTGAATTTTGTAAACTACTTTTTTTCCCTCTGCTTTGCTTCTGAATGTTGTTAATGTTAACTGCTGTGTTTGTTGCTTCCCTTGTGTAAAGCACATTGAGTTGCCTTGTGTATGAAATGTGCTATAGAAATATTAACTTGCCTTGCCTATCTTTCAGGTACTGCCTTTTAGCAGTCCTTGCAGAAAGGCAGGTCACAGTTTCTGGGCTTTCCCGACTCGTCAACCTCGTACTCAAAGTACTTCCATACAGCACTTTTATATTCTAGACGTTTTTTTTTACATGTTAGCTGTTGCTATTTTAGTTTGCTAAGTTTTGGTTTTGCCATTCAGGTTATAAGGCCATGTACAAGTGTAACGGAATGAGGCTGCGAGACTTAAAATTATCGATACTAGCTTTAGTATCAATTAATATCGAGGTATCGATATTTTGGGACAACCTTAGTACATATATAAAATTCACTAATGTACACAAATAAATTGTTGAAAAAAATGACATAATTACTCCAAGGCAAAAACAAACACAGACACATAATAGTGTTGACTATGCAAAACTGCATTGAATTAAATTTCTAATTATTTAAAATGTAATTACGACAAGACGGAAAGACGTTGATGTCTGTCAAATTAGCTTGTAAACGTTGAATATCCGCTTGCCATTGTTGCAGTCCACTGAATGGGCAAGTGGGTGTTCCACGTGACGCGCTCGTCATCCATAACCAGCAGATTTTATTTTTAGCAAAGTGGTTGCGAGGAGCGCTCACACGCCGTCACGTGACTTGTGCCATCTCACACCCGCATACTGGCAAGACACAGCATAGTGTTACAGTATTTCCAAATGCATAGTCGATTGTACATACAGTCTAGCTTTCACGTTATGTAAACTGTAAACAAAGCCTGTCTAGTAAAATTAAATGACATTTTCAGGCTTGCGACACGATTTTCAGTTTGGCAGCCAGGTTACATAATATTGGACTCTCCAAAAGCCTTCCTGACGTGGATTAAGGGTGTGTTTCACATGATCAACGCTAAATTGGAATTTCGGGGGAAACTAACATAGAAGTTAGTTATTGACGTCACTTTTATGAGTTAAACAGTTTCCTCGATGTCAATTAAAATAATAGCGTCACACGCATCGAAACAAACGAAGAAGGGACAGTGATTTTATTTATTCGTTCAGCTAACTAGAGCCTTAATTATAATTAAGTCACCATACCAGTATTAATATATATCTAAATTCCTCTGTGAAAGTTGGAGTCAGCAGTTTCTCTTTGGAGTACGCTTGTAATGTATAACCATAATTATATTAGTACCATTCGAACTAAAACTCACGTTGCACAAAAATGACTTTTTCTTCCCCAGTGATTATATCCGCGAAAGTAATGCTAGCTAACACACGTGAAATGGCTAACTCGAAGCCCACTCAACAGGCCAGTCTAGTCCTCGAGCTCACCAGTTGGTCATGTCCAGAAAGAAGGCGCATCCGGCGGGGTTAAGCTGAAAGCCGAGGAGCCTCTGGAACTCCGAGATGAGGATATCTTTGTCTGTCGTGCCCATGCAACTAAATTTCTGCGTGAGCTCCTGGTCCACGTCCAGGTCCATACCCTCCATCGTCACTTCGCCTCCTGAAAACCAAATTAAAAAAAGAAACTCCTAATACAGATGAAGGCCTCCGCTTGTCATAACAAAACTGAACAACAGCGCCCAGTGCGCATGTCACAATCGCAACGCTCACCTCTGACACACCAAAAGCCACGTGACTTTGAAATATACGCCTCCGTCCACAAAACACGCGCACAATCTTTTCTACTTTTGATACATATTTTAAAGACCAAAATCTCTGAATATGCAAACGCTAATCCCAAAAAGTCAACCAAATATGCTTTTATTTTCCATCATGCTCCAGTATTTTTTTATTGACACGTCATTTAATTGAACAATGCACACTTTGAAGGAAAGAAAACAGACTATATACTGTATATACACACACATTCCAGTCAATCATAAACAAAAATTACACATGAAAATAATAATATCTAAGAAATGACAGACAACAACAACCTTAGAGTATGTATCAATATGATTTTAGTTGTCGACAAATTGAGACTCAATCAATGTAAATAGTGTAAGCTAAAAAAAAGCTAACCCAAACAGAGTAGAAAGACAAATAACATTGACATTTCTGTGTTTTTGTATACAAAGCAAGTGATAATATTTGATAAAGCAGTCTTTTGACAAATAGATTTCTCTATATTTTTCCAAAACCTGATGTGAAAGGGGTAAAATCACGGACTCTTTATTCGTTACAAAAAAAATATTAAAGGAACAAGACACGTTTCATGCCATTAATTTATTTATTTTGTCGGGACAGTGCATCTTAATGAACAAGACATATGGGACTCATTCATGTAAACACACTGTTCCAATTTTTGAGAATTGAGAGTTCCAGAATAATTTAACGAGGAATTATTTCAGACTAGTATAGTGTTTATTCATAAGATCTACATTAACAAGTTTAATTTGGGATCATATTTACTACTGTCTTCTTCATCTCGATGGCTAATTTCATCAGTTCTATTACAAGATGCTTTTCACAACAAAATGTATTTTCTGACATTAAGTGGCAAATTCTGCTCTCAGAAATGTTTCATAATTGAAACAGACACCAGTTAGATGTATTAGACACAAAAGTATCCAATAATATTACATAATATTGCGAATGTTTGCTGCCAGCATCCCGTTTACACGAATATGTGCTTACCTATACTGTCCGACAGATAGCGCTATTGCATCTTCAGTGCTGTTTGTGCTTGCGCTGTGAGAGAGAGAGAGAGAGAGAGAGAGAGAAAGAGAGAGAGAGAGAGATGGAGGAGAGAGAGAGAAATGGAAGGAGGGAGAGAGAGAGAAATGGAAGGAGGGAGAGAGCGAGATATGGTGGCAGGGAGAGAGAGAGATGGAGGGAGGGAGGGGGAGAGAGAGATGGAGGGGAGGGGGTTATGTTTTGTGATGTGGAGCGAGGTACTAGCCTAGCAGCATCGCCATGGCTCATAAGCTACCCACAGCGAGTGATACATTTTGTATTGAGCGGTTTCCAAGCTAGTAAATGTTTATCTAAATACAAGCTCATCGGCAGAAATACGCTACGGCACATCAGAAATGGCCGGGATTATAAAAAAGCAAATTCTGAAACATTTGTCAAGGTAGGTGTCGTATAGATTAGCCTGCTAGCCTTGATATCGAATGCTGGCGGCGTCAACAATCACCATTCGCTGGCTTTTCTCGGCACATTTTTGAACGCGTTTTAAATTTCAGATTGCAGGATATCAGACGAGGATAGACATTATGTGTGCATTCTAAGCGGGCATGATTTTGCACATTGTTTCTGTAACTTGAAAAGCCCTTTATTTCTTTAGCTCCGCAAGCACCTGCATGCAAAATTGATGGAATTCATTTTGCTACAATCACAGTCGTTCAATTAAATTATTACATACATAAACAATAATGTGTGCTGAATGTGTTAACTGTGCTGTTGGTTTACAGATCTGACTGTTGCCAAAAAAGCCTTTTCCTGGTAGTAGGTAACTTTTTGGTGCATCTTTATGACTGTGAGTCAGTATTCTGTCGTAGCCCTGGAAGCTGGAATAGTTTTTGCGAATGCAGAATAGAACAGCTAATAACACTGTGGTTTCTGGATAATTTTGGGCTTCTGAGACCGACAATTACAAGAGGCTCTAGTTTTGGAGCTATCAATATTTTTGACAATTAGTTGGTCGATAATTAATGTGCTTTGACAGTTTCGGAAATTTACTTTGATCGTTACTAAAAGTAGCGTTTGGCTTTGACGTCACCCGTTTTTGCATTTGTTTCCTGCTAATATTGCATAATTCTCTGAATTTGTGCTTGATCTTCACATGAATGCATATATCAATTTTCTGCGATAATGCTGTCTTTCAAAAAAATGAAAGAAAACTGTGCTTGAAAGACAGATACAGTCTCGTCAAAGTTGTAGCGTAAATACAAATGTCTTAACTTACATATTATTGACACTTGAAAAAAAAACTACACAAATCTAAAAAACAAGAGCCCAATTATGTGTGTGTGTGTGTGTGTGTGGGGGGGGGGGTCATTTTAAGATTCAGCGACATCCGAACACCCTAAAATCATTTAAACTTTTAACAATAAAGAAAGGGTTGTGACATGATAAACAAGTATTATGAATCATCATGTATCCTTAATTTCAAATGATAGCGTTAGATTGTGATTTTTGGACATACTTTCTAAAAGCATTTCTTATTAGTTTAAGCCCTAATGCAGACACTAAAATCAAATTTATGTAAGATGTCATCTAACAATACAATACCATTATTGTAGGAGTATATGGATGCAATAATTTCTAGGGGTTTGGTATATATTGAAATCCAGACCAACATATAGTGCCATTAGTTATTTCAAAACTGATCCTCTAAATAGTTTAAGATTAATTTTTGTGCTGTTAAATTATTAGGCCAATAGTTTGTACAGTCCCTCTTTTGTTTCATAGCTGCATAAACTTAAATATTTGTACTCATTTAAAGCATGCTAATCTTAACGATTAGCTTAAGTTACCAGTGCCACTATAGTCTTTGAACTAATACTGGTCTTAATTCCAGTAAATCACTGTTTTTTTTGGTTTCTGGTCTGTCAGTTAGAGAGCAGTAAAGGTGCATTTGAATCAGATATCAAAGCAAGCTCAAAGAAACCATAGATTTGTCCAGGTCTACGGGACATGTGAAGTTTTGTGTTGAACGCTCAGTGAGACCTGGGAGGCACCGTGTTCGACTGGTCTGTCAGGTTTATCAGACACATCACGGTGTTTACTAACAATGTTACCAGTTTGGCCAAATTGGAGCAAACTCACAGGTCATTATAGATGTAGTTGTCAGTTGTTCCCCAGGCCTAGTCTGACATATACTGTGGCATAATTCGGTGAAATGTCATGGTGGTGCATCAGAATCGGGTTTTGTGTGTTGAAATATTCAGCAATTGAACAAATGACTCTCCTCTGATTGTTGCTGTTTGTTCTAGCTATCCTTTTATTTGCACCATTGTTCGAGTTACGGAGGGTAATCCAGATTTGTGTACCTGTATATAAAATGTGAATGTTTCTTTGGTGTTAAAACAGCGGTCTCAAACTCAATTTATGTGGGCTCCCCCGGAGATAGTCTGCGTGTGTCTGGCGCGGGCCGCATCAAGTATTTCACAAAAAGGTGTTCAAGTATTCAAAAAAGCACGAGCCGACTAATCCAATATTCTCCATCTTTACTAACAACAGAACATAAATGTTTTTTCAGAACTTGAACAAGTGACCGAAGTGACTTTGAATCCTCCTCCTCAGCATGTCTCATTGAATAATGATGTCACATTAACCCCTGTGTTAAAAAGACCCTGAAATTCATTAAGAATCATATTTTCTCCTACTCCCTAAATTTGTGACCTTTCGATATTGTCAAATAAAACTGAGTGTCTTTGGCCTGCTTCTTCTGCTTAGGTTCACCAAGAATCTGTCACCGGACAAGATCAACCTGAGTACCTTGAAGGGGGAGGGGCAACTGTCCAACCTTGAGCTGGATGAAGAGGTTCTGCAGAACATGCTTGACCTGCCTACCTGGCTGGCCGTCACACGCGTCTACTGCAACAAAGCTGCCATCAGGGTGAGTCACTTTTAAAAGAAGCTGACAGCTGACTGGTTTGACAGACGAGAGCATGACTAAACTGCAAAGCACAAACTACAATACATTTTTTCAAGCTTTATTTATCTAGGCAAGGCAGTTAGGAACACATTCTCATATGCAATGCTGACCTGACTGCAGACAGAAGAGTAAAGCAAACTGATTGATGAAAGTATTCATAATAATACCTGCTCAACAATAATCACAATTTTTGTTTTTATTTTTACAGTATTATCTAATCTTTGGCAAAGTGTGCAGCTAGGACGTTTGTAGAGGAGTAGCAGTTATATTTTGTCATATATGAATCATGATTTTTATTCACACACTTTAACTTTTGAATTTATGTTTATGTAAAATACATAAAGAATTAACATAAAAACTGAATCAGAGGATGGAGCTTCCCTCTTTGTTGTCGAATGCCATGTTGATACTTGACAATGAATTCCATGCTGGTTCCAAAGCATATTTTTGTTACGTAAACATTTTTGAAGTCAGAGAAACCCACCTGCATATCCTGAATCCAGTTCTATAATCCTTACTGGCATGACACATTGAGATGTGCACGGAATATGCTTGCTTGTGTCATGTTGTGGGAGCTCTTGTGTCCTCTGAATACAAACGAGTGTAGAATGCTGTGGAATTTTTTTTGCGACGGCCTTGACTGACTTTGTACTCCTTCTGTGTTTGCAGATACAATGGACCAAATTAAAAACAAGCCCCATCTGCTTGGTAAGAATTGTCATCTGTGTTGTGATACTTTTCAGCTACGTTAACTTGACTCTATAAATCTCTCAATCATTCTAGTATCTACAGTTTTACATTTGTTTTTTACACGTTCAATTCTACTTCTGTTTCCTCTTTTTTTCAGTTCCTGGATAAGGTGGAGGTAGAAATGAGGACATGTGAGGAGCCACGTCCTCCCAACGGCCCCTCTCCGATTGCCATCACAGCAGGCCAGAGGTAAGCCTGCAGTAATGCTGCTGAAAGTGAGCACGTTGACTCACATTTGCAGTGACTGTTCACAGCGAGTATGGCTTTGCTGAGAAAGTCGTGGAGGGCATGTCAGTTAGAATCAACTCCATCACCATCAAAGTGCAGGCTCGCGCCTTCCATGCCTCTTTTGAGTTGTGGCAGCTGCAAGGAAACAGCCTCAACCCTCATTGGCAGCGCAGCGACCTCCGTTCCACCCGCGTCACAGACCCGAAGAGAGGAGAGGTACCAGTGCCACATTGTTACTCCGAGAAGCAAATTCCATCCATACTTTACTACCTGATTCTGCGGCTATGTGCCCAGAGTATCTTTAGTAAGCTATTACAGGGTTCCCATACATCTTTAAAGTCTTAAACATAAATCTAAAAACAAGGCATCAAAATGTCTTAAATCAATCTTTCAGAAGTCTTTCTATGGTTTCGGATTTTTTTATTGTGATTTTATAATTATGATGTTATGATTGTAAAGTCTCAAGTATGTAAGTTAACATTCTTTAAAAAAAGGTAGAGATTTATGTCTGTATTGTAACAACATGGGACACTGGGAAAGTTGTCTAGTTAGTCTTCAATTCAATTTTAAAAGGAATTAAAAAGTCTTTAACTTGCCTTAAGATGTAAGAACCCTGTATGAAATATCCAATCAAGGTTTCTTCTCTTCTCAATGATGATGACATGTTTTAACTGCTGAGTCTTGCATATCTATTCTTTGGTTCAGGTATTGACGTTCAAGGAAATTAACTGGCAGACTTTGCGTATCGAGGCAGACGCCATCGAGAGTGACGACCAGGATTTGGGTAGCACTCCGTTGCGCCTCATCACCAACCAGGGACGCATTCGCATTGCTCTAAAACGCAGAGTGAGACATCCATTTCATTTAAATTGATATCGTTGTCAAATAATTTAAGACTAAGGTTGCAAGAAAGAGTGTGCCAAAAAACGAAGCTTCAATATTATGTTTCTTTCATTTAGAGTAATGTAATGTATGTGTGGAGCGCTATAGTTTAGCATGAAAGTGCCTGAAAAATGTCTTCTCTGCTCTCCATGCATTTGGCTCACAAACGCTTCATTGTCCCATCCAGATAAAGGATTGCAACGTGTTGGCCTCCAAGCTGCTTTTTATTCTGGATGATTTATTGTGGGTGCTGACCGACTCTCAGCTCAAAGCCATCATCAGATATGCCAAATCCCTCAGTGAGGCCATGGAGAAGTCGGCTCAGCAGAGGAAGAGCATGACAACAGATTCCCTGCAGGTCCTGCCTATCGTGATCTAGTCAATCAAAATCAAATAAAGCATTTAAAGACTTGATCTTATTTCATCTGAAAATCATATTTGAAGTGTTGCTGTGATTTTTTTTTTTATCTTCAAAATCGTTTCTTTCTTTACTCAACAAAGTAAACATGTTAGCTTTAAATGTGAGCCCTTGTCTATTTTTTCTTACTCAATAATTGACCACTTGTGTATTATAGACTGCACCTCCATCACCTGGTTTCCACAACCTTTGGACAGAGTCAGCACCCGCTCATACTGGCTCACCCAACAACCTTAGTCAATATTTTGATCGCTTTGATGTGAAGGAATCTTCTTACCACACTTTCATTTCCCGCTTGGACTTGCATGTATGCAACGACAGTTCCTCAGTGGCTGAAGGTAAATGGGACTGACTTGGTTGAAGTACAATGGTCTGTCACTAGCGCTTCCATCAACTACAATATGTTGACAGATATCGAAGAACCTCCAGGTTTGCAGGGTGCAATGCAGTTGACCTTCAGGAAGTTGGGCTTTGACTACTATCCTGTTCACAGACCTGGTGAGTGGGATGATTTTACTGCCCTCTGTTAAACGGTGTACTGCCACTTATTCGTTTTAATTGGTGTACTATGAGAATTATTAAAAACTGGTCAATGATTGTATAATGAACCATTCGGAAGTATTTTAATTAAGTATCTGGAATGCCAACTTTCTAAAGGGGAAGTCGCCCCCCCCCCCCCCCCCAAATTCTTGACAGTAGTATGTTCGATGCGGCCCCACTAGTCTGAATACGGTATTCTGGTTACCGGTAAAATTGCGTTAGTGGAATATGAGTTAAGCAGCAAAATCCAGCAGTCTTTTGTTAAAATCAGAAGGCGGCCATTTTGCCACTTTTTGTCCAGTGAAAAAGACATCATAGTTGCTTAGATCCAACCAATCACAGCTCAGCTTCAGAAAACAGGTGAGCTGTGATTGGTTGTTGCCTGAGCCTGCGTAACTGTAATTTCATCTTCAGTCGACAAAATGGCCGCCCCCTGAGAGGGATAAAAACGGCTGGACTTTGCTGCATAACTTATATTCCACAAATGTAATATTAATCAAAATGTCATGTGTGGACTCGTGAGGTCACATATAACATATTATTGTCAAGAAATGTTGACCTTGGAGCAACCCCCTTCGCTCCCGGCTGTTTTACTGGATTTTGAGTGATTTTGCAAGGCCCACAGAAAACTGCGTTCTATTGCTATAAAAACATGGAACCTACCAAAAGAAAGATTAGAGTCTCTTCTTTCATCAGGAAAAAAGTATATTTCTATCTATTTCCGTTTTGCAGCAATTAGCATTAGAATATAGCTAAGTTTCATCATTATTCACAAATCTGTATAGAACTGTGGGTAAATGAGCTTTTTTCAACATGGCCCTGGTTGATCTCTTTTGCTCTGCTGCCACCTTCTGGCCGTTTTTGTAATAACTACCATTTCCTCAAACGTTCTCTGTAGCTGAGTGGCTGCATCAAAGCCTTCTGTATGCTCTAGCATACAAAAAAACATTTACAATGGAACATATTTATACATTTTTGGGAGCAAATGAGTTAAGGTTGACTTGCCCTTTAAAAAGAAGTCAACAGAACTTTGTAAAATTCAAATTAGCCCACTGGTCAATACAGAGGTTAAATAAATGCTCATGTTGTGTGGTGTTGTTACAAAATGTATTTCGTCAACAATTACAAACATATCTGTTAAATTATTTCAAAATATGTGCACTGTGCAAAATATTTCAAAAACAAATAAACCAGAAAAATAAGGTTGTCAGAACATCTGCTACATGAAAAAATCTTTCTCTAAGTAATGTCATTCCTAGTGACGTGACTTATTATCGATTTCTTCTGGTGTTGTTGGTGGTCTCTCGTTGTGAGTCGCCAACCGTACTTATTTTTGGTTGGGGCGCTTCATTCTCGTTTAGCCCAGTGGCTCTGTGCATTAGGCCTAAATTTGGTGGCTACGTTTAATTGCCGTTTATGCTGCTGCTTCTCCACAGCTGATGGATGTCGACACTGGGAACGCTATAGTGGTGCTATGGAAGCTCAGGCACAGTGGGCAGGCAAACTGCTGCACGAGTACCAGAAGAAGGCAGAATCATTTGGGTTTCCAGATCCATATACTGACGTGTCTGAGCCACACAATGATTCACCTGCAAGGACGCCTCGAGGTATGGATGCATAATTTAATTTTGAATTGTATTGCCGCCGATTAGTTCTGACGCTCTTGTAATCAAGTTGTGCTCTCTCTCAATTCAGATGGAACAACCAGTCCAAAGTCAAATGTTTCTGACAAAGAACAGTCAGCCCGAAACAACGCTGGCATGAGTCCTTCACGCTCAACACTGAAGAGGTTGCGCTCAAGCTGCATGGTGGTCCGAATAGATGACGTTGACATTCACCAGGCAAGATTTTATCATTCTCTGATTTGATTGACCAGCTTAATGTTGCGCTCTGCAAGCAGTCAGTTATTTGAACAAGCTACAAAGTAGCACTGATAAAGCAGCTGCAGGTTTGTTGCGAACAATATAAATGCTAAAGATAACTTTATTATAAAGCAGGAGTAGACAAATACAAATATAAAAGAGCCTCAAATTTTTTTGGGGGATGAGTCAAATGTCCATTTATTAAGGTTAGTCAGGTCGCATGTGATTATATTGTAAATTTCTTAGGCCTGGCCAATCACGGCTTGCGTGCGGCTCTTTGGCTGGTTTCATGCAGCTGTTGAAGCCATTTTCACATCGTTGGTAATGTGGTGAGAGGCAGGGAGCAGAGGACAGCGCGTTGCTGGGGAGCGCTGCGCAGCTGTAGGGCGTCTGCTGCGAATGCAAATCACCTCGAATGGAAAAAATAATTCTATTTTTGAGCGGCATAAGAAAGCGTTTTAAGGGGGAGTCGGCGAAGGGATTTACTGCTATTTTGGCGGACTTATTTAAAGGTAATGGTATGAGGACACTGGAGGATGCCTTGATAATAAATACAGTATAGGACAGGACATTCCAGGCAGCCCCAACACATGGCCACACCAATTTCTCCCCAGGGGGTCAAAAACTTTACCTCGGGGACCCCTTTCGCAGACCGGCCTGTTCAAAGCCCCCACTGCATCTGCATCAAGCTTGCCTTTCTGCCAACAGTTGCAGTAGACACGTTGATGGCACCCCTCTGTGGGCAGCCCACACATGATCTGAACCTGCTACTGAACAAGGAGAACCGCCCCCTTTTCCCCCCCTTTTGTTCATTTGATACTTTCTTTTTCTTTGCCACCTACCTAATTTATTTCCTCCAATTTTTACACCTGCTGCTCCACTTTTCTCACCTCCCTAGTTTGGACTTCAAACGACTTCGAACAAGAGCAACTTTGCTATTGCCGTGGGCATAGAATTGGTGCATACCAAAATTGGGGATTGCAATAGGATTTGAACAGTTCACTTTGCATAATTGAAATCTCATTACCTCATATAGCTGTTTTCCCTACTTCACTGTCACCTTATTGAAGCTTGCAGTAGTATAGAAATGCGTGTGAATGTTTGCTATTTGCTAAGTAGTGATAGAAAATATATATTTTTGCATAATACAGAACATCAGCGTGAGTTGTGTGTTTTGAAATCAAATTTTTAGCCCCCAATTGGGTAAATCAAACCCCAAAACTATTACATTGTAGCTTTTTCATACAAAAACTGATTTACACAAGGTTTTTCGTTTGTTTACTCAATAAGTTAATCAAACAGACGTGGTGCTCCTCGAGGCGACAGAGAGAACTGCAGGCAGCCTTTCGAGTCGTATACATCGCTCCTTCGGCGATCCTAATTTATGCTACACATTGATTGCACGGGCTAAAAAGGCATGCAATGAAGGGAAGTTCATCCAAACATGCAAAGGAGAGCTAGGGAGTGAGGGGATGGGTTGGGGGGCAATTTGTTTGCCCATGTGTTTGATGTGGCGTTTTGAAGTACCACAGTGAAAATGGTGGCTTTTAGCTCTGTTTGGCCACTACCCTCTTTTAACATTGGTGACTTCAGTTCATCTATATTCTTTGCTCATAAACAATATTGGTATACAAAATGTTGACGTACTGAGAATTTATTTGATTTATATAAGTGATCACGGTTTTTACCTTGTTTCAGTTGTTATTTTCTGGTTATTTAAAGGAACTTTTACTTCCCCTTTAGACAGCGAGAATTGTCTTCTGTTTTTCTTTCCTATTTTTATTTAAAGGAAACGATCATTATCTATCCATTCATCTATCTATCCATCTATCTATCTATATATGTATTAGTCTGTTGCATTGCATTTTCTGAACACAAAAGACTAAAAAAAATCTTTTATTTTTTCCCCTCATTTAGGTGTCTACAAAGAGTCGTCAAAACAAGAAAACCCAGCCTTTGTTGTCATGTAATCGTAAAGCTTTGCATCTGCCAGATAATGTACCAGCTATTCATCTGCAGTTTACTGAATACTACTTTCCCAACAACCCAAGTTTCTCAGGTAACTGACTTGAGTTTTCTTTTTCACTTCAGCTTATCACATCAAAATCAAATATGTTGGTACTGACATGTTTGTTTTGCATGACTGAAACCCTTGTTCATCAACAATGTCATGTTCATCTAAATTTATTTTTTTTGGTGTTAATTTCAAAGTCATTCAACTCTTTCTTCGGAAATTTTAACTAAACGGTTACCTCGTTTTATAGTTCCAGTGCCAACCTCGAACCTGTATACCCAGGTAAATGGCCTCCAGCTGTGTGTTGACCCCAAAAGTGTGTTGTGGATTAATCTGTTTTCAAGAGGGTTGCTACACACCCTGGATCAGGTCAAAGCTTTCTACCATTTGCAAGACAGCAGCAAAGCAGACGAGCATGTTGACATCCGTCTGGATGCAGCTCAGCTTAAGGTGAGTTGTGAAGTTAAACAGTAAAAAAAGGGGGATAGTTATTTTTAATGTTCCTTTCCTTAGGTGGTGATTCCCCTGGATTCTTCTATATTGGACCATCCAGAGCGTCCTCAGTCTCTTTCTGTCACTGTACCTCAGATGGCTTTCAGCAACACTCGCCACTGTCCCCATGGCTCCAGAGCTGACCTCAGCATGACCTGTAACACCTTTGCGAGCTGCTCTTTTTTTCAGCCCACGCCACCGTGTCCTTACCCGAGAGACCATAGTGCCTTCCGTGCCATACCCTCCATCTTCGTCCAACACTCTCACGAGTCGACACCGTCACCGCCCGTTGTGCGACAACTAAGATCCCAAGATGTCTGGTCCCTAAGTCTGTCCCGTGTTGCACTCGGTTTTGATGGGACTCGAAGACTCCCCAAAGGCAAAACACACCCTTTTGTGGAACCCTTTGCTATGTCTGTATGGATGTGCCAGCCTGCTGCCTGGTTCATGGGTTCATCATGTGACCCCACCAGCCCTAGCAAGGCACATCAGTCACCCCCAGAACAACTTGCCCACGAGGATGCTGCTCTTGCCTGCGTCCATATTATTGCTCATGTCATCACACCAGTCAAGATGTGGCTCAACCACTACCAATATGTTGCCTTGCTGAGAATGAAGGATTCCATGGCACGTTTGGGGGTGGAATTGAGTCGGGATCTAAAGGGCATTAAGCAGAGTTGTGACCAAAAGTCAAAACCAGCCACAGTTTGTCTTGCCCTGCTTTTGGACTCAGTGGAGGTGGGGCTCCTATTACCACCAGCCGGCACAGAGCCTGAGGAAGAGGTCCCTCATACTCCAGAAACCGACAGCCCCAGTCTCACAGACTCTGACATCTCCCCCACTCATCAGTCTACAGATTTGATCCCTGTGGACAGCGGGTTAGAAAACGGGGTGTCCTCCCTCAGTATGGCCCAGAATGCTTTTGGCAAGGATGAACAAGATGGTACCGTGGAGGAGGCATGTGAGGCTGTTGAAGAGGGACTGGAAGGAGATGCGTTGACCATCCTTGAGGACACCCCAGTCCTGTCGCCTCAGCTCTCACCAGTAAACTCCCCTGCCCTCTCCCGAGAGCCCTCCACCTTCAGTCTGGAGGGAGAACTATCAAGCGCCATCAATGTCACCAAAGACGTGACCAAAGATGCCATCAGTGCCTCATTGGACTTAACCAAAGGCGCATTTTCAATAACAAGAGACGCCTTTAGCATATTGAGTCGTGGCTCTGGGATGAGTAAACTGTTCAGTCCGCATGTCAAGTAAGTGTTCGTGCTTTCCTGCTGAGCTGGTGACAATGTAATCAGGTGTTTCTGCATCACATGCTTTTATTAGTGCTTGGTGCTCTTAACAGATGAGTGTGTGTTCTTGCACATTGACAGGGAACAAGTCCAACATCCAGAAGAGTCCTCTCCCACCCCGGTGGCCAGCCTAAGGCATCAAATGATGAAGCAGTCACCTTCCCAGCATTCCTTTGACAGCGCTATCTTGGATGGCAGTCTGCCTGATGAAAGCTTGTCTATGGGCAGTGATGCCAGCGACAATTTTGTTGTTCTCATGGAATCAGGTAGTGTCAATGTTTCCATTTTTAACAATGACTATATCGCATTACGTCTTCACCATCCGACGCACGCCGTGCAATGTGAATTTGAACTGTTGCACACTGTGCGGGGTTTGGCAACTATTGTTCCCGAGCGGCTAACTGACGGCCACTTGTTTTGCTGCAATTCAACATTTGTATTACCGGTAACAGCCAATTAAATCATTAATTCGCAGCCATTTTCACTGAAGCAAGCCCCTTCGCTCCCGGCTGTTTTATAGAATATTGTGTTCTATTGCTTCAAAATATGGAACTTACCAAACAAAAGATTAGAGTCTCTTCTTTCATCAGGAAAAAAAGTATACCTGTATCTGTTTCCATTTTGTAGCAATTAGCATTAGAATACAGCTAAGTTTCATCAATATTCACATTCCTAGTGAAAACAACTTGAGAAACAAAAAGAGCTTGTTGCAACATGGCCCTGGCTGATCTTGTATACTCTGCTGTCACCAACTGCCATTGCTTTAAGCCACCACTTCGTGTCAGAAGCAGCATCACAGCCTTCTTTATGTTCTTGCATAAAAATAACATAAAAAATGTGTAAATAAGTTTTGGGGAGTAAGGACAAAGTATTTTGGGGTTTGAATGAGTTCTATTTTGGGTTAGTGTTAATAATGAATTGCACTGCAATTTTGCTCATGTGGCAGACACAAACCTGGGTGCCCCATGACAGTAGATCAGCTTCCATAATCAGGTTTTCCGCCATTGGTGCATGTCCAAACCTTTGGAGAACCAAGTCATAAGTGTGTTGTTTGACGTTTCCAGAATCTGGTGTTGATTCTGCGCGTCTCAGTGTCAATCCTTCAGGCAGCCCTGCTCTTGGCACAGAGGGAGGGTCATCAGCTGACCTCAGCAGCTCCCTGTCATTCAGCACAGAAGATGGATCTGCAGATATGGTAGGTTCTTATGTTTGGGGAATATATCTATGGCGCTGCTGAATAAAGTTTATTCTCACAATTAATTATTCTTGTTCTTTCTTTGTACGGTCCTTCTAGTCTTCCGTGTTGTTCCTTAATCTGAATGGGATATCCTGCACAATGGAAGTAAAGGGAGAGGACCAAGTTATTGCTGTACAAGCCCAGAATCTAAGATCAGTGCAGATGGGTAACGTCAGGGTTTTGGACCTGCTGGCTGGTCTCATTCAAGGTAACTTGGATATGACACACTGCTAAGCTAACATTATGCACGCTTTATGATAAGCTGATTTGTAACTACATTTCTCTACCTTGGCCACACATTTTCCTTTGTGCAGCTCCTGTTCACAAACAGAATGGGCACAGTAGCAGGGGCTCTCCTGTAGTGTGTATGCGAGCAGAAAGTGGTCCATCTGCAGCACGACACTCTGAAATGTCCGAGTCTTTGGGCCTGCTGGATGTGAGAGTGCAAGACTGTCACGTCGAGCTGTTAACCTCCACCGTAGCAAACATTGGGCCTTTTCTGGAGGATGAATTTAGTATGGATGGTCTGCCATTCAATTTGCTTTTGAGCAATATAACCGTGACTATTAAGGTGGGCCATGGAAGTCATTTTAAATGTTTAAATCCTTCCATGTTACATGAACACAATTCTGATGAAAAGGCCGTAAAGCTTGTGTTGCTCTCTTGTTTTTGTTTTAAATAGGATGATAGCCCAAGAATTTACCCGACAGCTCCTCAGCCAACCTCAGCCACATTTGTTGTAGATCGGCTGCTTTTTGAGCGCACTGATGATGGCACCATGCGGCTCAAAGGTGGGCACAACTGCGTTTTAATCTTGAGGTGTTGGATACAATGGCAGATGTTTTGCTGGTTTTGTGTGCACGCTCATTAATCAAAAATCTTGCTTGTTTGTTTCTTAATTGTAGCTGGAGATCGGGACAGTCAAACCTATTCCTGCTCTAGTAAACAAGAGAGTGAGGTAATCAATTTCTGTGCTTGCACAACCATACAAACTCACAGGCCACATTTGTTATGCACGCACAAACTAATGTTATTGCTTTGTTGTTTACTTGCTACATTATTTATTTATTTATTGTTATTCTTATATTGCAAACCCGCTGCTTTGTCCTGTGTGCCACTGTTGGTCCCGATTTCCCTTCTGGGGATCTTTATAGGATTGTGTTATCATGCAGTGCCATGGTTTTCAAACTCTTGACACCTCCAAGAACTACATTCATCACCAACATTAAAATACAGTGCATAGTTGGCCGAAAGGCAAAAAAAAAGACAGTTTTCATTAACTATTATTGTAAGCCACTGTGGCAGTTTATTTTAGTTTAGTAAAATTCATCAATTTCGTTAATGAAATAAAATCAAAAATGAAAATGTTTTATTTATTTTTTTTACGGAAACTAGCTGAAACTACATTTTATGTTTACAAAACTAACAAACTATAATTATAGCAAAAATGTCCTTTGTTTTAGTCTTTGGTAATTAATTTAATGCATGAGCCTTTGGGGATGATTTTAAATGTGATTTTAAGTATATTTATTTTGATATTAACCAGAATAAGGACCTTTGAAAGTGTGTCACACAGAAGTGATGTCATCTAGCAGCAGCCAATAGAAAAGCACCATCAGATGACGTCGCTCCTATAGGCTTAGGTGCTTGACTTTTGGCTCAGCTCGCCTGCTTGTTTATTTAACTCAGTTGAAATGTAACGCTAGCTAAGAAATTAGTTACTTTTTTCATTTTACCATGGTGTTTACTTAATATTCCACACAAGTATTTTTTTTTTTTTTTGGAAAAAACCCCAAAAACTAATATTGAAACTAACTAAAACTGAACTAAAACTAAAAAAAAAATCGAAATGAAATAAAAACTAAAATAGAAATTCCAAAACTATAAGAATCCTGATTACCACTCTGCTTAAATACTGTATAGGAGAAAAAAACATCTATGTAAGGATTCAATTAAACATTTAAAAGTTGAATTAAAATTGTTCCTAAATTTTTAAAAGAACCAGTTCTAAAAGATTAAATGTGACTTTATTGTACTTAGATACAAGTGAACTACACTTAACAACTGTGCTGTAGTGGTTGTGAAAAAAGTTTCAAGCAGTACTTTTGAGGACCACTGCACTAGAATGATGATTAGTTTTTTTTAAAGGGTTTTCTTTTCCTCTATTCTCTATGTGATTCACCATGAGAAAAAAAAAACCTCTGCACTAGACTAGTTTGCTTGCAGCATCCTGTCATACAGAACATGTATTGTGCCACTAACTGATCTAATAATCCCGCCATTACAGAGGCAAAGCCTGCAGTCCAAGCTTTCTGAAGCCCAGATGGCCCTCACAGAGGTCCGCAGTGACAGAGATCGCCTCCTTCTGGAGATAAAGAAGTATGACCCTGAGTTTACGCTCTGAGCCTTTCGACCTTCATGCCTCTGTGGTGATCATGTAGAAGAACACTGTCAGAAGCCAGCATTACCCTTTCCGAGCACATCTGGAAAGTCGAGATGATAACATGATGACGACTTAAATTTGTTACAATTACTAAAGGGGAACATGGTCCGATAACTGGTACTTTTGGTTTGGTAATTATATGGACAATGACTTTTTTGGGGGGACTGCAGATTTGACAACGCTGCAATTATTATCATGATTGGTATTAAAGTCTAGACTTTGATTGCATTGTGACATTTTTTTTTTTTTTTTAAATATGCCAACGTCCATATAATTCCAGAACTAGCCGAGTACATTACTGGTGTTCTCAGACAGTGAATCTGGTGTTTTCTGCTCACTTTAGCGTGGACAGTAAACTCTTTGTGTGGTTTGTCATGCAGCATGCTGGTTAAATACCATCAGGCTTTCAATTCTTTCCACTTGATAGTTTGTGGTACGCATATTTAAGGTTGATTGTGTGTCTGATACACGCTAAAGCGCACCACTTTGTACTGTAGATTGTAACTATACAATTGATCCAAATGTATTTATGATGTAGCATAGTAGCTTCAAATGTTGAACACAAGTAGTGAAAAGTAAAGAAAAGCATAAAAATACATTGGCATATGCAAGTCAAAGTTCACCTTGTTACCATTGTATCAGTTTTATTTCCATGCAGTCAGTATTGTTAAGGTTATGAAATGGATTGCATTTAAAATTGAGCGCTTTTGTAGTTTATTGTTATTACCTATAGACACTGACAGTGACCATGCCCCTGCCGTTTGTTTACTTGTGTGTGCATAAGACATATCAAAGCAATTATATGGTTCACTATTACTGCACAGTATTTTGGAACCATATTGTTAAAACATGTCTTTGTGTTACTAATTATGCATGCTTATGCAGTGTCACGTAAAGCACTTTTCTGAACATTTAATGTAACTGTGAAATAGAATTGATGTGTTAGACCAAATGCTTGCGTTTTCTATTTAATGCAGAATAATGATGTAGCCATTCATTGTAACACTGCGCAGTTTGATGTTCATTACATGAATGCTTTATTTAAAATGTTGATATTCTATATTGTCATATGTGGTGTGGTATTTTGCCTTTAGAAGCACTCAATTTACTGACCTCTCAGCACATTATCTCAGTGCAACAAGGCAGACCTCTTGTGGCTGTAACTCGCCAATGCACTCATTTCAAGGTTATTCTGTTGGCTTCCGAGCAGTGGATGAGAAGAAGGAATGTTACATTTCTAAGCAATATGATCAACCAAAATCAAGAAGAAAAAAAAAACTGGTGTGCTTCCTCTATTTGTGATTAAATCAAATGTGACAGCTGTCAATGTTGTGTAGCAGGAAATCCAGTGCCGAGTTTCATCTGCTTATTACTTGATCAACTCCACATCTCTGCCCTCCTAAGCAAGCGTGTGAAGCAGCAGAAACAGGATGGCCAGTAAAGCAAAGTCTGTCTGTTTTCTCTCCGCTGCATGAACTTACGTGTCATGGTATTGTTTTATTTGCACTTGTGAGAGTAAAATCACTGGATTTTTCACTCCCTTTTACATTAACTACAAAGATTGCAGGTGAGCCCTTGTGGCTCTTCCATATGATGCAGGTGTTCTGAACCCTGTGGACCGTACTTGTGTAGAATATTGTAATTTATGTCTTTATCACTTAAGACTAATATGATGTTGGTTCTGTGAACCAGTAGTGAGTGTAAAGTATTTTAACAGAATAAATGAACACTTGCTCAACACATTCAAGTTGTGCTTCTGTTGTCTATTATTGCACCCACCTCCTGACTCACCAACGTCAAGACTCCATTAAGTTTATGGTGGATATCAATAAATGTTTTTAAACTTTCAGTAAAAAGGCCAAACAGTCATACTATTTTCACTAATAAAATTCACTGTATTTACATTTATATCAGTACAATTTCATATGAACTGAAGTATTGAAGTGAATGTTATATGATATCAAACATTTACACTGGCAGTTTGGCAAGAACAAGCGGGGCTGCTCCAAGTCCAAAGTCCTTAATCATGTGCAAATCAAAGTTTCTTCAGCAATATGCACACTGATCTTGATGCCTGCTCAACAAGCAGTATGACCATTGACGCATCGTTTCCTTGGAGCAATGGTGCCACTTTGTTAGTCGGGCCAGTGTTATCATTGACATGTAATCTGAAGCTGCACTCCTCAGTGGAACAGAATGTTTTTGTACTTGGTGTTGGGAATCTGATGGCGGCTCTTCAGCCTCCTCACTGCCTCCCTCATGTGTTTGGGCTGAAGAGGTGGCGTGTCTCCCCACTTCTCACAAACATCCAATGCTGTGAAAACCCAAGTTATTTACGATTAATCAATTATTTACATGAAACACAAGTTTGCGTGTGTGTTACATTCTTACCTTCCTCAACTATTTCCCCAGCAAAAACTTTGGAGATACCCGACATGGCGATCACAACGTTCTGTGATACCGAGGATCCTGTTATGGACTGGATTAGCTAGAAAACAAAGCACAGAAATACAAATGAAGGTTTTTTTTTATTGTTGTTTTGTTTTTTAGAATACCCATTACATTAACATAGTGATTCCCTTTCCTCACAGTTTGGGAAATACTGCACTTATTAATATTCAGAAACGTCATACCCTCTTAATAGCAGCTTTAGGGAAGGCAGCTCGCCTGTACATTTCATAACGATTCAGCTGCTCTTCAGAGAAAGATGACACCAAAACCCTTAAAAAAAACACAGGAAGAAACATGTTAATGGAAGTGTTGATGAATAAGGTTTGTGTTTGGTTGAAAATATCTTACTGCATCTTTTGTATTTCATCCTCATCAACCTTTTGCCGCTTCTCCTTTTTCTTTTCTGGTTCCACTTTCAGTCTTTTAGACGCAGGCTGACCTGAAGTTCCTTCCTCCTCATCCTCTGCTGCCGCTGGTTCCTTCACACAAGGTAAAGTAAAATATTAGAATCCAGTCATCTAAGCACGTAGGCCTAAACTTTAAATTCACTTACAGATGCATCGTCCTGTATTTGCTGCTCTTGCAAGGACGACTCCTTTGGTTCGTCTGCAGGCTTTTCCGAAGCAGGGAGCATTGTGTCCTCGGTCGCCTGAGCTTTAGGCTTCTCATCTTGGCCTGCTGCTGGGCTCTCAATTGTGCCCTCGATTTTGATCCGTGCAGGATCCGCCATTATCAACCAATCACGATGGCAGCTTCGGACTGCAGGAATTAACAGTGGTCATTAATGGTTAGTCTATCTGCCCATGACTGCATCCTACATTTACATCTCTTTTAAGTTCTGATGGTGAACATATATTAATTTAAATTCTAGAATATATAAATTTAAATTATGGATGGATGGATAGATATATATATATATATATATATATATATATATATATATATATATATATATAAACACGGTTGCCGACACAAATCAAACCACGTATGCGGTGCTTTGTTTAAATGTATGCGGTATGTGTTTATTTGTCTTTCAATGCCGGCAATTTTTATTGACTATAAAAATAAAGCAATGCAAATAATCGCTTACCTTCAGTGGAGTCTGGCGTCAACAAAACAGTTGCTAAGCTAACGAAGAATGAAAGCTAACATACACGTTCGTTTTAACTGCCAGGTGACTGTCAAGTAAGCACCGCCTGTAACAAAAGTTTCCCTCGTAAACGAACAATTTAGCCTCAAATTATATTAGCGACTTTTGAATTTTCGGAGAAAATACATTTTATAAAAAGAGTCAGGCAATTCACTGGTACCTAACGTCACTTCCGTTTCCTGTTTGTAAAACCTTTATTAATAAGAATTTACAACACAGGCGGGAATTCATCAGACCTTTATTGATACAGTACACATATACAGTATAATACTAGAGCTTACTTTTTTTATACTGTTGTTCAAAATTATCATTGGCGCACGTTTTTGGTGACTTTTAAAGTTCGATCTTATATTTTGAATGCATAAAGGTGAGAACGTAATAGAACACACATAAAATCACGTATTTTACAAACGTTATTTTGTTTCACATGCCCCCAAAAATTCTGTCTCAGATTCAATTATGGATTATAGGCACTGGTTGGGCAAAATCAATATTTCCATAAAGGCGCCCCGGCTCTTTTTATTTTTTAACTAACTAACTAACTAACTACTATAAACTAACGTTGGTTTCTATTGCCGTTCAATTCACTTGTCACCTGATGAGCTGTTGTGAAACGTTCCTGTTCACAACCACCGAGGCAATTTGACAAGTTTGAACGTATTGTAAAACAAAAAGTAATACATGAATGACGGTCATTTGTTATTTTTCAACAATTCGTATCAGTGAGTGACACGAGATTAGTGGACACTTGGAACCTAGAAGGGAACGCGGCCCACCTCTGTGCCCACTTTGTGGCACCAGTTTGCTGGAATCTCCCGTATCCTCGTATCTAGCAACTCGGGAAGGGTGTGTGTCTCGTCCGGGGCCGCGCGTGTGAATGTCTGCCTGCGGGGGGTTCGCGTTGGAGATGCAGCAAGAGGGAGCAGTTTCGAGGAAGTGACGGACACCGCTCAGGGGACTGGCCAGAGGAAGTTTGCTCCATGGTGGTGCCGTGCGCCTCAGCGAAACTTTTCCCCCTTTCATGCGCCAGCGACGCCGCGGAGCAGGCGGACGGATAGAGAAAACGGCGGGGGAATCTTTTTGTTTATACACAATTGAATTGAGGAATACTAACTTAAGATCGGGGGGGAAAGGGAAGGGTGGATTTCCATAAGCAAAGCCCGTCCTTCTTTGGCTTTCAACCGCTCCACAATGGGGAAGGAGCAGGAGCTCCTCGAAGCGGCTCGCACGGGAAACCTGGCCGCGGTGGAGAAGCTTTTATCCGGGAAACGACCGTCGGCTGGTACCGGCGGCAGCGGGTCGTATGGACCCGGTGGAAGTGGCAACAGCGGCGGCCACGCTGCCTCCTCGCATCCGCTCTCCAGTCTGCTCAGGTAGGTTGCATTGGAGGGAAGAAGACGCTGTGAACTGGACGATTTCTATCCGTGTTGCAGTGTTTCTCAGCCAAATATTAGCCTGGCCTACTCTGATTTATTATGTTGACTAATCAAGTCTGCTAACGCTAACTTATTGTTTTCGTAATTTAGAACGCAAACATTATGCCAAAACGCCAGCCGAGTGTCGGGGGACAGTCTAAAACGCTTAATGTAATGAACGCATGCCTCTTTGTTAGCTCATCCAGTTGTGCTGTCTGTCATGTGCACAAACGAGTGTCTGGTTTTATGCAGCCACAAAATAGCTACTAGAAAATAGTACACGCAAAAAAGATTTTCAGGCGTTATTGAATGCCAGTACTCTCACTGGTGAAGGTGAAGTAGCAAAGCAAGCCAACTTTCATCTGACCAGTCAAGTGTGTGTGCGTGTGTGTGTGTGCTTGTTACTGTTGACTTCAGCTGCTTGGAAGCGTTGTGCCAGAGGTTGCAAGAAGGGGGAAGTCCTTGGGTGAGGTAAACGTTTGATAGGTTTTAGCCACCATCTTGAGGATTTTGTCTTCATGCTCACTTCGATGACGTTTATTTCGATACAAACTCCAGTCTATCATGTCTGTACATGACATCTGCAGTTTGTATGCCTGCCAAGAGTCTCTCTTATTAAAAATACAACCATAAATGGATGGTATTGATCTACCCATTGGTAGTGTGCCAGAATATCCAGTTCTGTTGCGGTATCATTTTGAGGTTGATTGTTACCAAGTTATTATGCATTATGTGAAATATCAGAGAGCCAAAACAGTATGCACCTCTTCAACTTGTTCTATGTTTGAGTCTTTTCATCGACTTGTTAATATAATCTATTTACTCAAAACTTGACTTAAATGCATCATCATCATTAAATATGGATGAACGTTGTGTCAGTCAAATCATCCAAGCCAACTTGATCTTTAAGTGTGACAAAAAACAAACAAAATAGAACTGATAAGTCGGGATGCTTCATGCGGACTGGACCGTGTAGTGTACTCAAGTTTAATTACATTAAAACGATCTAACCGGAAATCCAATTCACAGGCGTAGTTGTTGAAGCTGACTGCCTCGCGAGTATATGCTGACCATTGGAGACTGTCATGTCACCTTTTCAGACAGATTAATGGGAACTCTGAAATTAGTTTTCTCAGAATTCAATGTGTATTCCACTCGTTAACGCCCTCAGTGAAACACTACTTAGTAGAATATGGTCTGATCTTTTGCTATGTTTGTGTAGTAAGATGGCCTATACTTACCATAACTTCTGATTTCTAGATTATCATTAAATATGTGACATCAGTCTCATGGGGGAAGTTTCATATTCACAGGATTTCGTCCAAAAATAATGAAGCTATAGTCAATAAGGCTACCTTTATTAACGATCTAACTGGAATCATTGTTGTCTAACATAACACTGTCTGACGTGTGTTTTCACTGGCTTTTGATGTTCTTGCTTTGGAATGGGATGCATGTCAAGACCTGCAGTGTTGTTATAACCAAGCATGTAGAGTGCAGCTAGGCTCTGCGGAATGTCAGCTTTCCCAGGAGGCCTCACCCCATTGGTTGCCATGGGACAGGCACCGACCCCCGGCGTGTTTAATGACGCCCTGACCCTAAACATTTGTTCCATTAAAATCAAAATGAGGTGGGCAGGGATTCTTCAAGTTACAAGGTCACGGCCCTTGAATAGGCTACACGTGGTGCAACTTATTTAAAGCAACAATGCCAAAGATGCATTGATCGTCATAGCAATATAAAAACGGTTTCATCCGATTAACTCAATCTCTTGCTCTCTTATTATTGTAACTGAACATGATTGCTGAGCCTTGGAATCCAGGTATGTAGGGGGGGGCAATTTCAAAATGTATCCTTTAGTGTACAATTCTGTGAACCATGGTGTGCACTTACAATTCAAATACATTTCCTCAAAACGACAATGAGGGAAATGTATTAAAATCAGTTTATCAATTCATTTGTTATGAATCAGCAGCACCTCTGCTGGTTACAACACATCACAATATTCACCCTAAATTTCTTCAAGAAATGTTTAATTGACAATCAATTCCATTCAATTAGAAGAATTACCATTTAATTGATGAACTGATCGATTATTTTAACCACATGGTGTGTTTCTCAGAGCTCTACAGGAATAGGTCTTAACAATATTTTTTTGGTCCACTTTGTGAAAATAATAGCTGTAGCTGTGAGAGAACTAGAGGTGAGGTGAAGTACCCTGCAAGAAAAACAAAAAGTCTGTCCATTGAGGGGCAAATTCACAGAAGAATGCTGGGAGATCTGGACGGACACACTGAGAGCTTAGCCAGGCGAGGGCTTGTCTTGTAGCATCACAGCCACATCCTTTGTCCAGCTGACAAAGCCTTGAAGGATTGCTTTTTATATTCATAGAAGACCATTTGGTGTTGGGGGGAGAGTGTGTGTGTGTGTGCGTGGGGGGGGGGGGGGGGGGATTCTCGCCTGTTTTGGTCTTACAAAGAAAATTGAGCTGTCATCTGGCTAGAACTAGACCACCTAGACTACCTATTTAAATTGCCCTCCTCATTAGACTCCCTGTTGGCCAATAGAAGTCTGCCGCATTTTGGGACAGGATCAGCTGCCAAAGTTCTGTGGATCAGTATTGTTGTCTTACAAGGTCATTTTTTTTATAAGAGATGATTTGGTTAGCATTTTTTTATTTTGACTGGGCTGTGTTCCAGATGCTTCCATCCATTATGTCCGCTATTTGTGGTTCGTTGTAAGTAGACCTAAGTTGTCAGAATGAAGTCGCCTATAAAAAAATATGTGCTGAATAAGAACTAACACTGTTTGATCTAGGGGTGTGAATTTCGTAGTACCTGGCGATTCGATCCGTATCATGATTCATAGGTCACGATTCGATTCGATGCCGATTAATCCTGATACAAATCTATAAATTGATTATTGCGATTAAAAAAAACCCCTCAAATTTAGAAAATGCTAATCAGTAAACTTGTACATGTACTGTACAGTACATTGTAAGATTTGTATGAACATGTATTTATTTATGTATCTGAAACTTCAGGCTTATAACTGAGCCATTGTATTTAACAAACAGTTTGCAGTCTGTTTCATGTTTGAACAGCAATGAAATAAAATATTATGGCTTAATGTTCCATTAACTCTTTTACTGCCAAAAACGTTAAATGACGTTTAGTAAAAACCTAGGGAGGAGCGCCAAAGACGTTAAAAGACGTTCACCAAGTTTTTTTTTTTAAGTTAACATAATGCCTATTTTTGGCCCCTAGATGGCAGCAATGGCTCTCTTTGGACAAGATTGGGTAGGCGTCAGTAGAAGACGTGAGGCGGAGCTAGAGTGTTGAGGGCACAGTGGCTGAGGAAGCCAAAATGGCGACCGGTTGCAAGCAGCTCAGGCTTGAGCATTTTTTTCAAAGACGAAAAGCATCGACCAATGCTAAAGAGCACATTGATGACGGCGATGATGATGATGGTGACTCCGAGGTTGACGCCGAAGTTGGAAACGTTGACGATGCGGCTATGATCACGTCATAAAGCCTCACCGGCTAGCGATGCTAACGCCGGAAAACGCGGAGCACAACCGAGCACTTCTGCTCAGGCGGACGTTCAATCGGACGACGAAGAGTGCCCCGAGTCCAATGCATATTCATCGGAGGAGTTGGTACAGTCTGATCACAGAGAAGACACTGGTTATGGACTACGATGCCACCATGAATGGAGCGGATAAGATGGATCAGAACATCTCTTACCACCCGGTATCGGAACTGAAGGACATGAGGAAGCCAGATGTAACACCACCGTAACGTCACCGTATCATCATCCTGAGATTAGACTAGATGGCAACATGGCCAAACACACACTGCAGTATATACTTGCTATTCCCCGGAAAAAAAGTGTAGCGTCTGCAATCGCAGTGAAACTAATCTGTTGTACAAATCCTGCTGCGTCTCCTTGCACGCAGGGGAGTGTTACAAAAAGAAAAACTGTATTTGAAACATCCACACAATTGTAAATAGTACCACGGTTGCACACGTTTGTAAATAGTTTGCCAAATTGTTACACTGTTGAATATAAATAAACGTATTTTGCTATCAAAAAACACTTTTTCATTGTTGGTGGTAGAGTTTTACAGAAGTAAAGCACTGTTTAGGTGTTTGTTGCATCATTCATGGAAAAAAAAGGTGTCAAATTCACTAGAGTGCATGAAATAATATCGTTTCATAAAAAGCTTGATTTCTCCGTTTTTTTGTTTCAAAACAGAGCATTTGGGCGAAACTAACCATTTTCTATTGTTGATTACTGAAAAATGGAATAAGGTAGAAAAAAACTTTTTTTTTCTGATGAAAGATGAGAGTCCAATCTTTCATTTGGTAGTATGTGTGTTTCCATAATCCAAACACAACATTTTCTGTGGACCTTGAAAGATCAGTCAAAATGCTTAAATCGGCTGGCTCTGACGGCATCCCTTTTCTGAAAACGTCTGGCAGTCAAAGAGTTAATATAACTTTCTTCTATTCTTAAAGTGTGAACCCTAACCCTAAGTCAGACGTTTTGTTGAATATTTCCATCAAAAATTGATGTTTAAACATCGATTTGGCCGCATATTGAATCGATTCGAGAATTGTGCACTATAATATTGGGATATATTGCTGAATCAATTTTTTTAACACCCCTAATTAATTCCAAAGTAACTAAGTTGAGACGAGTGTAAAGTATGCATGTATGTGTGCAGTTTGAAGGTGGAGAGAGTGTTGTGTCAGTGCACACCTTGCTGCAGAAAACTGGCAGCCATTTCATAGTGTTTCACTGTTCCGTATACAAATCATGCAAACTCAGAGTTCCAAGTTAGCTACACTACTACACTGCATTGTTTATGCTGAGTTTAAAGTAGAGCTGGCAAGCGGCAAGCTTGCCAGTCACATTGCATCAATTCTAACCTCTGAACCAGAGAAACTGTATCTGGTTCAACCTTAGGAGGCAGCGTCAGTAGCTGGGAAATCTTACACTGCCATGTTAGCATTCCACGAGCATCTGAGTCTGGGATGCGCTGCTCGGCGTATGATGTTTAGGTCCATGTGTGTGTACCGGTACTCTGAGAACAACACACCTCATAACAGTGATGAATTCCTCATATGTGTGAAGGTGCAGCTGAAAGTGATAACAACTGTGTACTTGCATGTGGATTGTAACCTTGAATGCTGAAAAACAATGTAGGCCATTGGCTAATGTTAAAAAATATTGCGTTGACGTAAGATAAACATTTAAAGACAATGTGGAGAAAAGAGATGCTGTGGTTAGGCAGTAATAATATCAATAGTACTTAACTCAAGTTAATTGTGAAATGTTACCATGCAAAGTAGGGTTGCACGATATTGGAAAAACATGCAATATAGTTGCTGAATATAGCGATATCGATTAGGGACACACCGAAATTAAATGTTTGGCCAAAACCGAAAACCGAAAATGAAAAATACTTGGCCGAAAACCGAAAAGCCGAAAAAAATTATTACTATCATTGCATTTATTATAATTAATTAAAATTATAATATTACTATAAAATATTTATTTAGCACTGGCATTTTAACAAAGCACAATATAATTTGAAATCTGCCCACACAGCAAACGAGGGTTGAGCATTTTCTGGCGGTGCGATTGCACCTTATAGTCAATGTAGTTCGCACAGGCGGGGACGAATGCGTGCGGCGGGACAAGGTGTTGCGCACTTAAAATCGGCACATTCACGTATTCACCAACGTTTAAAAATAAATAAATACATTCGTTCGCACCAGCTAATCGGCTTCGGGAACGGACTGCGAAGTCACAAACAGCGTCTTGTACAGGTCTGCCGCCACCGGCTGTTGATAGCAATAGTGCTAGCATTAGCTAAAGTACTTAGCACGGCCACCGGGATGCCGGTGAAAAAGTGGAAGCGTTCGAGGGGCTCTTATTTAAAAAAAGGGGGAAGGCGCTGCAGGAGAGAGTGGCTCACCTGTACTGCAGTACACGGCAGTTCTGTCTTTTTTCGATTCTCTTAAATGTTATACACCAAGCGACGGCCCTTTCCTCCGTGTGCGCAATGACCCCGGGAGCTGCTGCGACCGACCGGTGCTCACGGTAAAAAGCCAGCGAAAAGAAAAGCCAGACACTCATCCCCGCGTTCGTTGTTTAGTTCATACAAACGCTTGCTTGCAGCGTTTTTTTGCTTGCATCGTCACAACCTATTTTCGGCCATATTCTTTTAGCTTTAATTTTATTTCGGCCGAATGCCGAAAATGATGAAAATAGCCATTTTCGGGCGAAATTTTTTGGTGCATTACCAAGATTGATATTATTGCGATATATGACATGTATCTAAAGAAATTACATTTTTATTATCTAATGAAAGAATTACATTTTTTCATGTGGCAAAATCAGCAAACTCAATTAATTCCTCGTTAATTTATTGTAACTACCTCTCGATAATGTTCAACTATTTGATGGTGGTGCACATTTTAGTTAGCAGCTGACTGGACACATTCAGATAAAAGCACACAATTCCATATGAAACTTATTGCATGTCTTCACAATATGCATATTGCATGGGCCAATATCACAATATTGATATATTTTTTCGATATATTGTGCAGCCCTAATGCAAAAGTTATGTAATGTATGCACACACAATTTTGGACAGTTTCTTCATGGTTTTAGAAGCCAGAGATGACAAATAGGCACAGGCGATCTTGTGATGTTTGTTTTTAAATGATCTATCAGGGGCCAAACTTGTTTTCCAAGTGTGACCAAGACCACCTGATACTCATTGGTCTGCTTGCCAGCAAAAAAAAAAGCGGTGTGCACATCATTTGTATCATCTGTATTCCTAATATCCAATACAAGAAGTACAGTATAGCAAAAGTGTGCCTTTGCAAAGATTGTAATACTTTGTTTTTCTTTCGCTTGTCAATGGGATCAATTTAAAACAGTTGTTATCGTGGTTGGAGTTTGCAAAGGCGTAGAAGAGAACAGCATTTGATCAAACTGAAAGATCGTTCTGGTTTTCTTATAGATAAAATTCCTCCATTTCAAACAATAACTACACCTCTGACAATGGCAATCAACACTGTTGATGTCTCAGTAAATGCTAATGCTGGCCTTTGAGCACATTTTGTACACGGATGGATTGTTTTTAAATACTGTATATCGCAACATTGCTGAACGTTGATTCTAGTGCTAAAACAACTTTGATTCAAATCATTTAACATCTGTAATACAAATTGACTACAACTGCTTTGTTGTTTCCTTCTCTGGCCTATCCTGACGTGGAGTCTTTCTTGTGTGGTGAATGAAAGGGTACCTAACAGACTCGAGTAATCCCATGTGTGCTTGGTAATGTGAACTGCAGTTCACTCCCCCAATGAAAAGCTTGCAATAACAAATGGACAAAAGGAAAAGATAAGAACTCTGAGAGTTGTGGTTGTTTTTTGTGTGTGTGTGTGTGTGTGTGTGTGTGTGTGTGTGTGTGGAAGAAGCACTGAGATATGGGCCCCGCTGTGTGGACATGTGCAGGACCTCTAGTTGCCCATTAGTGGTCCAGACGTTTGGTCTGTGTGGTCCTGTGGATGGCGTCTCCCTCCATCTCTAACACAACCCCTCTCAGCAGTCTTCCTGCCCACCTGCTGGGTGCACACTCACAGCCACATTACTGTTCATAGCCACACTTCAAAGATGTGACACAAGTTAACACTCACAGAGTTATGGCACTTGCTTCACATGAGTAGCAAATGTGTAGCAAGTACCAAGACTGAACTACACGTAATTCAAATATACCTTAAGCAAAACACTTGAAATACAGTATGGAGTCACGTGTGCACTGTTTGGGGAAAATGCCAGCTCGAAACTGGGCTGTGATTGAATGTTTTTTTTATTGTTTGCCTTGCCATGATTCTTTTCTCCAATTCGTCTCTCCCTGTTGCCAACATTGCTTTTCAAGTCCATCCTTTTAGTTCTGCTGCAGGCCTTTTGACTGCTCCCTTCTCAGTCTGTGGGCATCTGCAGTTAATTCACATCTCCTGTGAACCCCACACATGCTCTGTGAAATGCAATACAGTACATGATGTGTTTATGAGCCCCTCTGTAGACTTTTAATTGGCTATGCCACAATTGAACTTGCAAACGCGCTACTGTAGTGGTTTTCATTTCAGGAATGGAGCATTACGCTCTCTCACATCTCTTCTATATGTTTAACTTTAGGACCTCAGTTCTTGTCTAGCTATTTAAAATATATTGCTGACTTGAACTGTATACTATGGTGTAGTGCTGTGTGATATGGACACAATCTTATATCTTAATAAGGATATACATGCCAATGTAGTTTTTTTATATTTACTTAAAATTATGTGAAATGAATGGCCATTTTCTTTTATTTTTTCTCTATTTATTAAACATGTTTGATAGAGAAAACATATTAGAATTAATAAAAGATTAAAAAACACACACACACACACACACACACACGCTTATTTACTTGTACCATTCAAAATGTAACCAATTTTCAAGAAATGACAAAAACAATTTAAAAGTAAAAGCAGTAACAAAGCGCTTCAAATAGCAATCAAGTGTGGCTACCATTTAACCAGTAAAAGTGCTAATAAATTCATTGTTACAGAGATTGAGTTTTAGGAAGTTTATGTTTGTCTGCTTTTTCTGAAGGCCCTGTTTTATTATTAGACTGTGGTGTTTGTCTCAGTCTGAACACTAGTACGTAGATAAAAGATGTAGATAAGAGAGGAAGACGTAGCTATATGAAATGGATGCTATGTTTTCTCTGAGTGCTGAGCCGTAAATGAAGTATATTTAATAGACAAGACAAGAATATCACACCGACCAAACACGACCATCCGGAGAAGGTGGACCAAACAGTGGTGGCCAGCACGACCTAAGCAAACTGTGACAACTTAGCAGTTGGCCTCTCAGGTCACATCTTCATGAAGAAGGAAGCTTGCTCTGAAAAATAATGTGAATTGTAGGACACATTACTCATCCACACGCTAGTGCATCTTTCTACTCAGTTTGCCGCGACAAGGCACTCTCTGTGTAACCATATTAGCACTGCTAGTAGCGGAGAAAAAGACACTACAGCATTCCCTCTGTAGGGCCATGGAAAACCTAAATATTGATAACATCTGTTAAGGTTTATGTAATACGGTAGACATTTTATATCTCACTACGACTATGTTGTTATATTGCACAGCTCTAAACTACAGTATAACAAAAAGATGCCAAGTGACTATTCAGAAAGTAAGAAGCTCATAATAATTTAAGGCAGTGACCATAGTCAAATCTTCATGTAATTCTCTCATTTCGAGGTCTTAAATTAAAAAGTTAATTAAACTAAACATTTGACTATGAAAGGTGACTACCGATACCAGGTATCGATATCGGTTCCTACAACCAGTCTTATTTTAAGGTATCGTTACACACTCTGGTGACCGATACCATTATCGGCCGCCCTCCTGCGGCCGTTTTACAGGGACAAGAAATTTGAAATTATATGAATACAAAGTTGCCATTAAATTCAGGCAATTTGAAGGAAAATATTGTATTGGGATGTATATGTCTTTCTTTAAAATCATCTGTCATTTATGGTTGGGGAATTTTATTTACTAGTGGTATTAGTATTTGGTATCAGTAGCGGTGACTACTCAAGAGTTGCGTATCGGTCGGTAAAAAAAGTGTTATCGAACATCCCTAATAAAAGAATATGACTATTACCATGTTAGACCATTTATTCATTATCAGTCACTCCGACTGGAGGTGGCGAGCAAATAAAGTGGAGGTGGCCGCCTCGGAATTTTGTACACAGGAAAAACCCTGCCATTATTAGGCTCTCCTGAAAAGTGACTATTTTGGTGGCACAAGATTTCGGCCTGATGACGATATGCATATGTGTGCACCTTACAGATGTAAATAGTAAAAAAAAAAAAAAAAATGTAATCCTGGTGCTTTAAAAGACATACACAACTGAATTACAACTCTGAAGTAAGCATTAGCGTTTAGCAGAATGCATGTATTGAATAGGATGAGGAACCATGCTTTTGTTTTGTTTAGTCATTCCTTTAGAATCTGAGGTCATATGGGTTTCGAGAAAATCTAGACCTGGACTGTAAATAGACAGGCCATGAGATCAAAAATTCATCTGGTAGAGTGGTTTCAGGTCATATGTGTCACAGACATCTCGATGACTCATCATACTGACTGTCATACAACTGTTGCATAATTTGCCTGCTAACTTTAAATGTTGCCTCAGAGGAATAGTGCTGTTGTTGTTTTATCTGTTTCAACATGCATAACGTACATGTGTATTGCCTCTGCCTTTTGGTCTATTTTCAGTTCTTTTAAGAAGACGAGTGTTTTATAAATCCCAAAAAAGAGTGAACATGCGACACAAGTTAAGAATTCCAATTTTGATTTCATGGTGTTCACATCTAAATGGGTTGCATGCTCTGTTGGGTTAAAGTCCAGTAATTGACTTGACCAGTCTAAGTCCTTCCACTTTTTATCCCACTGAAATCATTTGTTGTGTTGGCAATAGGGGTGTAATCATGGTTCACTAAGTCACAGTTAGGTGACCTTGGTTTTGGGGTCAAGGTCCGATACAAGTCCGGTATAACAGGCAAAAAAGCAACGAAAAGTTCCTAAAGCATAAATAGGTTTCCTTTCATTTATTTTGTGCAGACAATAGTGCAAGTAACAGTAGAACACAATATATGATACAACAACATAATGTCACTTAGAAATTTCAGAACTACCTTAGCTAACTTAAGTAAGTTACGTAAGATGCAGCTCATCCCTTCAAAGCTACTCAGTTTTTCTTCTAAAAAAATGTTTATTTATAATCATTGTCAGAGAAAGTATTCAGTAGCATGGGAATCCATTCATCTGTTAATACAACATTGGGTGCAGCAGAACCCTTAATCAACTTTTTGTTTGCTGATAAACTGTATAAACTGCTGTCTACAAATGCTGTCTACATGTCCTGGTCATTATTTTTTACATATTAGTACATGTGTGTTTAAAGCTTGAATTTGGGGCAAAAAAACGTGTTTTTAGTGCCATCTTAAGGTTAAACACTAAGATAAACACAATTTGGCTGTTTGTCCTCTCATTACACGAGAAGATACATACTACGTCACTTGTTCCGCGTGACGTACCTTCTTAGTGAGTTGCTGCTGTCAATCACAACCAGACCACGCCCAACCCTCTCCCCATCCACAACCCAACGGCCCTCCAGGCAACAACTCCTTTGAGCGTAGATTTCAAATCTTAGTGAGGGGTGACTGACTTCCTGTTGAGTAATCCTTTAACTCAAATCTAGAAAATACAAATCAGTAAACTTGTAAGATGTGTATGAAAATGTATTTATTTATCTGAAACTTCAGACTTATAACTGAGCCACTGTATTTAACAAACAATTCTTGTCTGAACAGCATTGAAATAAAAATACTAAGACTTAATGTTCCATTAATATAACATTCTTCCATGCTTAACGTGTGAACCCTAACCCTAAGTAAGATGTTTTGTTGAATATTTCCATGAAAAATTGATGTTTAAACATCAATTTGGCCGCATATCGAATCGATTCAAGAATTGCGCGCTGTAATATCGCAATATATTACCTAATCGATTTTTTTAACACCCCTAATTAGTGGTGTGAATTGCCCTAGTACCTTGCGATTCGATTCGTATCACGATTCTTAGGTCACGATTCTATTCAATATCGATTAATCCCGATACAAATCTATAAATTGATTATTGCGGGGGGTGGGGGGGGGAACTCAAATTTAGAAAATACTAATCAGTAAACTTATACATGTACACTGTAAGATTTGTATGAAAATGTATTTACCTGAAAATTCAGGCTTATAACTGAGCCACTGCATTTGACAAACAGGTTGCAGTCTGTTTCATGTTTGAACAGCACTGAAATTAAATATTAAGTCTTAATGTTTAATTAATATAACATTCTTCCATGCTTAATGTGTAAATCCTAACCCTAAGTAAGACGTTTTGTTGAATATTTCCATAAAACATTTATTATAAAAATAGATCCGGCATATTGAATCAATTCTAGAATTGCGCGCTGTAATATCGCGATATATTGCTGAATCGATTTTTTCTAGTAAATTCAACTGACACTTTTTTCCCTTCTGTGTACGGTATGCACATGACAGGGACATTGAAATGAGGTTCAATCACTTTTAATAAATATTTGAAGCCAGGTTCCTCTACTACTGCATATGGGCGCATAGCTGTTGAAATGCAGGAAAACTTCGCTGGCATCACATTGTCATTGAGCAATTTTTTCAGGGTTTTTCCTGTGTACAAAATTCAGAGGCGGCCACCTCCACTTAATTTGCTCCCCACCTCCAGCCTGAGCCACTGATATAGCTCAACACAGTGCTCAAGCTGTGTTGATTGAGCTTGACAGCAGCGCATTTTAACTGCACTTGCAGTGTTGCGCAATCATGGAGGCGCTATATCAACAGCACCGGAAAGACCTGAAGCAACAACCGAAGAAGAAACAGATGTCTATTTGTTTTTTTGTTTTTAAGTTTAATGTACCAAAGAAGACACAGCTCATGGAGCAACCGTTGCGCATGCCCATTTCCTGGTTGCAAGGCTGACGTGGCGCACTCCAGCCAAAGTCATAAAAACACTGTATATACAATAAACATAACAGTGTTTTACAACAACGCTGAACTATGTTTAAAATTTAATATGTACTAGCTGATGATTTTTTTATGATTGTAGTTTTTAAAAAAATTGCAAAAATTAATGGCAACTTTGTATTCATATAATTTCTTGTCCGTGATCGTAAAATGTCTGCAGGAGGGCGGCCCATAATGGTATCAGTCATCGCCGCGTGTACCGATACCTTAAACTAGGACTGGTATTGACACCGATCAACGATACAGATACTTGGTAGCCTATCGGTAGTCATCATAGTCAGGAGTCAGGGTGATACAACCTCTGCCTCAATTTGAGGCGGGAAAAAAATCCTTTTTTGATTGGCTTTGTCACACTACTCATATTTTGGATACAAGTAGCCCTTATTGTTGCACAGAGCCAACAACGCGAAAAAAAAGCGAACCGCCCCCCAAAACAACACAGGACAGATCTTTCCGCCATTCCATGATAAGTGCTTCCTAACACTGTCTTTACAGTTTCACTTTAGGTGCCATTGTGACTTTATGCTACTTTCAGAATGAACACGAATGCTTGGCCCTGAGTTTCTCATGTGACTTTGATTGTGGGATATGAGCGTAGATGCTTCATATACGCCATGTTACAACAGAGAAGAGGAGGGGATCCTCCATCTCTGACAGCAAAAAAATGCATGCAATTACTAGCCAGTCACGCTGGCTGGGGGTTTGCAAAAACTTTGGCTAATTAAATACTATTGCTATCTTGGTTCAACATCTGTAAACAGGGAAATGCACTTACTAGCTACGCCAACTTCCTCACTCCCCATTCTCCAAGCATACTCATTTTTAGCTGGCAATTGAAGCTGGCTCTATTGAACAAGTGGTGCCCACATACCGCAATGATTTTTTTGTCCTGCAATGTTTTGTGCGTCGACTACACACCTACTTCCATGTTAGTTCAAACGACATGCCTGCCTGCTGGTTGCATCTGTGATTGGCTGAATGTGCATAACTGGACACTTACGTAAGACCCGCCTAGTGATGAAAGCTGTTTTGACGTGATTACAGTGACAGTCATGGTATTATTTAAAGAGATGCTGAAATTAAATGTATTGCACATCGACTGTAGATATTTTTTTCCGCCATACTGTATATTTTTTTCGGACACGTTACCTTAATCACAAAATTATGCAAATGCTATTACTTTGTGAGTGGATGGTTGAGGATTTGAAGGCGGAAATTTTGCCTGCCAGCGCAGTCTTTCGCTCACATGACACACAAGTCGACAAGAATAAAAACTAATCAGCGTTCAGGCTCACACATATTGTACGGACCTGTACATGATGGCAGCACAGAACCTCAAAGTTAACAGGATTGTGTTTACTGTAACGTCTTAGTTCGCGGGCACGATCAGCGATTACAGCTGATCACAAATTTTGCATAAATGCAAAATATTGGCCGTCCCGCTCCAGTTGACCAGCTCAGTCACGGTGTACTGTAAAGTCTAATCAGTTCCACACTTTTCAGACGATGAGTGTCCTTTGTGTAAAACCTTTATTAAACCACATACTGTAACAAATTTTCACTTAAGTTTTGGGCATGAGGCGGAAAGGAAATAAACACTACTGGGAAAATTCTCGATAACGATGCGAATACTGTAAACAATTCATTAGTCATTGTAATTTGTGGATATGACTTTTTAGCTCTATTTTAATCGGCAGTTGAAAAACAATGTGTATGTATGTGCAATATCACCTCCAATAGGACTGGAGTGGAAGAGTATCCAAATGAGAACTTTTCAAATTTTGGCTGAGCTCAAGAGTTTAAGATGTTCCATCCATCCATCCATCCATTTTCGTAACCACTTATTCCTCACAGGGGTCGTGGGGTGCTGGAGCCCATCCCAGCTGCCTTCGGGCAGTAGGTGGGGTACACCCTGAACTGGTTGCCAGCCAATCCAGGGCACACACAGAGACAAACAGTAACACACACAATCAAGTTTTAGCTGTTGACTGATTTGATTTGATTATATTTAAATTGTACTGGCAATCCTCTTATACTGATTGGAAGAGTTAGGATGGTACAGATTATCAATACAAACTCGAGTTACTGTATAGTCTGTCTGACATTTAAACACAAATGACAGAGGAGGATTTAAGAAGAACAGTAGGGATTTATGATTAATCCAGCTGCACACATACAGTATATGCAACATGCCAGCATTCGACTAGCATCAGTAGGCTAATGGGTAGGACAGGAAGGAAATATTATTATCTGTCCTGTCTTTAAAACCAGGCTTTGTACAGCACGGAATGACAGCCCCCCTAGAATCTCTTTCGAACACTAGTTTCATCCCCTTGATATTCCCTCAGGGAAATTAAGGATTAGCGTGGCCCTTTCAAAGAGAAATTCCTTAGCTGCTTCCCATGAATGCCACCCCCCAACCAACCCCCATCCTCCGTCCGCGCTCCAATCCAAATTGTGTGTTCTGTTTTGCCCATCGCCCAGCTATGGAACATAAGCCCTGTCTATGTGCTACATGGTTGTGATCTGTAGTAAGAGGATGCCAGTGGATTGTCCGGCACCACGCTGATTCCTGGCCTCGAGTGCTACCTTGCCAAAATGCTGAGAGAATGAGCTGTTGTGTTTTTACTACTGGCCTTTCTAAATATAAATACTGTGACAAATTAAAAAGGTGATGCAAAATTTTGATTCCCCAGCCCCTCTGCTAATATGGTTTCCATAACACTATGTTTGTGTATCTGAGTGGCATGAGAGAACTCTTAGCAACGATATTAGATTCATAGCCCCTACCACAAAACTTGGCCAATATGTAAAGGCCTGCATGTTTTTTTCCCTCCCCTAAACCTACACATAACCAAAAATTGTGTCTCGAAAGAGTTTCAGAAAGCAATACTCTATTATAAAAATGATTTTACAAATGAAAAGTTTTGTCTTACTAACGGTATACACATTTTTACTGCTAATGAGTAAAATAATAGATGGTGTTTGTATTGACTTTACCGTCAATGTAATGATCGCCATGTCTATATTGTCATATACTGTGTACATACTTTTTTGAAGTCACCCGTGGCTGCATGCTTACTAAATGCCACCTTTTCCCACAATTATGTTATGTAATTTTACTCAATGAAAAATTGTTAGAATTCATAATTGCAGTGTTTAAAAAAAAATACTTTCCCTTAAATTTAACTCCAACTAAATAATTGTAAAATTGACACATCAGCTCCTTGTTGCAGATTTTATGACATCTATCCGCAAATACTGTTATCAATAACATTGACCAAATAACACATAAAACACCTGATCAAAGATGACTTTAAACCTTGCATATGAGCATCACAGTTAAACTACAGTGTCTGGAAAGAAACTATCAACGTTCACTGGTGCGATCACCACTGCAATAAAGACAGTCGTACTAATTATGTGCCCGATGCCCAGGCAGGAGTTATTGTACTTCTCTGGGAATGCTTTCTGCACTCTGCCTGATTTCGTTAACTTCTCCTGTCCTAGTTGCTGCTCTCTTCATGTTTATGTTAATTTGTTTATGGGCTTTTTTCTGCTGTAAGCTGTTACATAATTCTTTTATCTAGGACAGAAACCAAAAGTCAGTTTCTGTCTCCACTTGTGCTTGTGATGTGTTCAGTGACCACGCAAACGTGGCGTTGGCGTACAAGACTACAAATGCATGGTCCGACATTACGGCTTTCAGAGTGGCGGCCCTGTGGGCCCACTAAGAGCCACTTTGTGGTGGCCCTGTTGAAACCGTACTCATATATTAATGTTATAATATGGTAAAATTCAGTGATTATAATCAATATTGTTATACTGTTTTATTTAAGACTTTTTGAAGATATTACTTCTGTGTAGTTAGTGCGAACGTGTTGATTTCATTATCATTTATGAAATTTTTACTGGCTTGGTTTGGCCAGCATCTGTAAGGTATGTGGTGGCCCAAGACGGTGCCATACAGGCCCAGGATAAATGTCGGACCCTGAAATGTCATTGCTAGTTCTTAGTTGAATGAGCAGGATGCATGTCTGTTTTAATATCTGGCATGACCATAGCTTCCCTTCTTACTTAACAGACACTTATCAATGGCCAGCTTTTCTTCACACTCGAGTAATTCCTCGTTGCACATTCAGCTTTTTTAGTGCACCCTCATGGCTGCCTTGTGTGATAAATGAAATGCAAAAAGCATGCTGCAGGGAACAAACTGTCTGATTTGGAGAGTGTTGCATTCCTGTGAATGTGCCAAGTGTCAAGTTCATTGTTTCGTGGGCCATAGATCCACAGCTTTGACTGTATAATTACACACTGCTAAAAACTACTGTGGTGGATATACTTAGGGGTTAAGACAGCTATTACTGCAGCAAAAAAAGGATACAAGTGTGTTAAGCAAAGTTATGTATATGACAACGAATCACTGATGGTTTCGTGGACTAGTGGTAACGGTACATTCGACCTAATTTTGGTGCAGGCAGTGTGGGTTATCAATTGCCAAACAGTGATGGCGTGAAATTTCAATGTGACTTGGAATGAAATCTAAAAAAAAAATCTGTAACTGACTGTTGACAAGTTCAGGATGTATTCCGCCTTTCGCCTGATGTTAGCTGCAATAGGATGATCTAGCACCCTGCGAAAGCCTTGTTGAGATGGATGGATGGATGGATGGATGGCGGTTCATGAACAGTATGTACTGTATCATCCACTCTCAAGTGCTGCATCAGTGTTATTTCTGCATGTTTGCACAATAAGCAGCTGTAGCACTTAACTGTTGTCACAAACAGCTTACATCAAAATCAAAGTCATAATTTATCGTGTCTTTTTACAGGTAAATAAACGTTTTGGCAGTTTTCCATCATGTCTCATAATAGTAATATAGTGAAAACTTAGATTTCATGTTTCTTTTTGTCTATAGCAAAGGATGAGTCTCAGACATTTGGTTCACTAGTGCTGGGATTTTTGAGTCACATGATTTATTTAGCCGTGTTAAGGTCTTTCAGAGTAATTTGCATCCCTGCTTGGGCCCTTCATCACACCAGACATCCTTTGGCTTCTTAAGTCTCTCTTTTTTGGCTTTTATTCACCAACTCAATCATCCCCCTTTTGTAAAGAGAGTTGTGCACCATTCAAGTTCAAAAAAACAAACCAGTGTTAGTTGACAGCTGAGTGCAGCTCCAGTGGTGGAAGAGATCTACATTTGAGTTGTCCAAACTTTTGAGTCTAACCCTTGGGAAATGTATTACTCATTGCTTTTTGTGCATGCTCATGCTAAATAACAAAGCCTTTTTGTGCTTGGGACATAGCTGGGACTAACAAGGTTATTGGAAACTAGATGTGATGAGCTAATTTTAGCTGCTGTAACCTGGTGATTTTCCTTCCTGGTTAGAGGCTGCAGCCTGTCGGCTCTGTAGTTGTTCTCTTGCTTGAGAGTGAGGCTGCACCCTCCTCTGAGCACGGGAGTTTAGGTTTAAGATTCGATGACCGCTTTGTGGATTGATACACTACAATCATTTTTTTTTTAGTGCGTGTATTGTTAAATGTTTTGACAATTATGTGTAGTCCCCATAAACCTACAATGATTTGTAGTCAAGGGAACATTTATCATAATAACCTTAAGAATTTTAGAATGCATTTAAAATTAAAACTATTAATGTTCCTTAATTAACATAAAGCAATATTCACTGAAAGTTTGACAAAGATGAGCTGAAAATTGTATCTGGTGAAAAGAAGACAAGTGTCATGTTCCTCGTGAGATTACCTTTAACTTTGGCTATTTAAGTGTCTTCAGTACAATAGCCTTTAAGACGGTCTTGTCCAAAAAAATGTAGATACCTAAAACAGGGCTCAGGTCAGTTTTCATCCGGATATCGTTCAACGCCAATGTGATTTTTTTATTTTAAGATACCATGGCTCTCCAATTATTATAATAATTGTGACTTCACAGAATGACAAACTGATTATTTAGCGTTTTTTTTTTGTGTAATTATTATTACTCTCTCTTTTGACCAGCATTTGGAGAGGTCCCAATGTGAATTGTGTGGACAGCACTGGATACAGCCCGCTCCATCACGCCGCCTTAAATGGACACAGGTAGTGGTTAAACGCCACATCTATTTTGTTTCTATATTTCTCCAGGCCTCCCTTCACCGCAAACCAGTCCCGGTGGAACTATACAGCTATTGATTACCTGTTTATCAAGACTGTGTGTATTTACAGTATTATTGCTCTTTAAAATCTAACCTGCCCCATCCCTTCTTTAACTGTCAGTGAAGTGGTGGAATTGCTCCTACGAAACGAGGCCTTGACCAACATAGCCGACAACAAGGGCTGCTACCCTTTGCACCTGGCAGCATGGAAGGGAGACGAGCACATTGTCAGGTTGCTCATCCACCAAGGACCCTCCCATCCCAAACTCAACGAACAGGTCTGGCTCTGGATTTACATTGTACTGCTGTATGTTGGTGCTGTTATTGGAAGAGATCAGCTGTTCTCAGCAGAATGAAATGTCTCAACAACAGCCATATTCATAGGAAAGAACAAGGGTGTTAGACTCATTGTAGTTCAGGGGCGACAGCTTTATTTGATGTCAAGTGTGCCAGAAAGTAAAGTAACATGAATAACAATTACTCGTTTTTTTTAAAGAAAACTTTTCATATTCAATACTGTCCTTTTACACATCATTATTAAAAACCTAAATTAAACATACATAAAATACATTGATATATTTCATGGCATTGAATGAATAGGATTCCACCAAACCAAGAACTTTTGTTGTGAAACATTTAATTAAATTGCTTAACTTACCACAGCGAGGGTTCCTTTTCACAAAACTGTAAGCAGATCTGGCGGTACAAGATGAACCAAACTGTGATGATGTGGTTGCACAGGTGCTAAAACCAACCCGTGCAACCACATCATCTTTTATGTCTTGTAGCGGCAGACCACATTGAAAGGATGACAAGGAAGTGGTCGATCAGCGATATCTTTAATGCTGTCGGAATGGGTCACTGTCAGCCATACCCATGCCAAAATTATAACAACAAACCTAGCTGTCTGCTAAACATTCTGCTCACTTCCATACTCAGACTGTGCCTGCCTCCTTGGCTTACTCGTTCAATCACCAATCAAGAGTCAGTTGTATATACATTCACAGAAAAAGAACTCTAAACAACACATAACTGCAGGATTGCTACAGTATTTTTTTCACTTTCAAATTCATCCTGCGTGCCGGATTGAACCGTCTTGCCGGCTGGCTTTGGCCCACAAGGCATTTGTTTGACAACCCTGGGACACCCTGGTTTACACTCCTACAAGCTTTTCAACAAACCTAAGTCGTTTTAGTGGTTATTTTAATTATGTCAACATTGCATGTGGTGCACTATATGGATTTTTCTAAGAATGTGACTTGTGTCTCCCAGCATCATGACTCACACTTTGACAATGTTACTGATACTGTGCTACTTGGAAGTGCCTTGATGCCTGTCTGCGTGAGAAGTTCTTGTTTGCGCTAACATCGTTAACAATTTTTGTGAAGCCAGTCACTGTAGACAGGCCTGTTATGGACATGCAGAAATGACCCACTCTGAGCTTTATACTGTAGCTCTGACCTCAGATATTCTTAGAGGGGAAAAACACAGACCATAATATAATTCTCATTGTGGGCCATTTCTCCTAAACTAATCATGACATTTGATTGGTCATTAACACATCCCTGTTGTATACTCATATTAAGTTGTGATAATCATTCATGTATTCATTTCTTGTTTGAACCAAAACCATCAGCTTATCTTCTTTTCCTCCCTCCCAGAGCTCTGTAGACCATAAAGAGTTCAAACGCTGTGGGCCCTTTGACCCTTATATTAATGCCAAGGTGTGTACACCGCGCTGCTACAATGTTTCCCTTGAATGCTTCTCTGCTTTGCTGCTGTTGGCTTGCTGTGGGCATGTTGCTGCTGCTTGCAGGGCCACTCTGCTACAAAACCACAGGGATGCTTTTATCTAGCTCTGTTTGTGAGTGGATCACTTGGTCTTTGCTCATCCATGTTAGCATTGCCAAATTTTATTGAGCCGCTTGTGCATTATGATGACAATCCTTGCATGTGAGAGAAGTTGGCAGCCCTTTCACTGGGGCTTTACATTTATGTATAACTTTTTGGGAGGAGACATGGACAGTGCTGTTAACAAAATGTATTTGACACACTGACTTTTTTCCTGGGTGATTTACTTTTAAGCCACTACCATAAATACTAATTGACAGTGGTAAACATTAATTTATTGATAAGCTGACCAGTTGATACTGACAGAAAAAAATACATATTCATATGAGATATGCCATTGGCTACTGTTTTTTGTCTGTCTGTCGAATAGCCAGTTTCTTACTAATTATTAGGCTGAATTAAAAGTCAATGGTAAGATGCCAATGAAGGCATGCATCAAGTCTAAATGCAACGGTTTGTGAACAGCACTCAACAGTAGTAGCTTTAGCACTCATGGTAATGCTAACACAATATTGGAGGTGTTATGGCTTGGCCACCAATGCACACACATCTAAATTTATTATAGCAAGTCCTTGAGGGTTATATGTACATGTCAGCAGAGAAGTGGGGCAGATCATCGCGTCCAGATTCAGAGCCGTTGCACAAATGCACACTCATATTTTATGATAGTAAATTTATGAACAAACATACACCAAAGTGACTCTGTAACAAAGCACAAAACCACTGTTTCTTATGTACAGTATACTGTATATATAATAAATAGTAAATAATAACCTCATCATTTAAAGAGGGACACCTGTTAACTGCATCAATGTTTGACTTCAGCTGTTGACTCTGACAGTACGCCCACCACCCACCTTTCCTTTATAGTAGTGTAAACATGTCAGCCCCTCCATAATTGTATTTAGCACAGGCATAGCTGGAAGCCCACCAAGGCCTGTACATAAAGCCGCACACTATTTTTGAACATGGTCAACTAATCCTCTTAGTGTTTGGCTGGGGAAGGATGACTTTCCTCTATAGCACCATGCTGACTTATATTGCAGTTTACCTTCTCCTTCCTTTTCAGTTTTATATGTTTGAGTTGGGGTTATGCATGCGGTCTAAGTAAGCACATCATGGCCGTTTGATGAGCGTACTACCTACTTTTGTGGCTGAATAATTGATTCATTGTTATGAATAAATAAAACTGATGGCGTCATGTGACCCAGTAGAAGGGGAATCCTACTTCCAGAGAGCCGTTTCAAGAGGAGGAGGAGGAAGAGGAGTGTTCAGTGTCGCCATCTCTTTGCATCAGCATCACACGGCGATTTCCATGACACTCGTCTTTGCGGAGTGTGGAAATGGATGGAATGGCCCCACCTCCCACTTGGTACTCCCAAGATTGTTCAGAAGAGGATGAGGCAGGCGGTTGTCATGGTAACATTGTCATTGGCCATAGGGTAGAGGCAAATGACCCAGTAGAGACAGCGAACCAGGTGTGGGCTAGAACTTTAAAAGGAGCCTGGAGTTTTTTAGTTTATCTCAGCCATTGGAAAATGTTCACATCTGGAGTGAAACCAGTTGTCTGTCAACTTGGATTGGGGGGCCCAAATGCCTGAATATTGGAGTTGCACTGCTAACTGTCAGAAAAAAAAAGCTTAATTTTTACAGCAGTTCAGAGTACCCACCCTTTTTGGAGTTCTTGGAGGGTGTGCTGGAGAGCGCTCCCCCTGGGGACTCCCTCGTTTTGCTGGGGGACTTCAACGTTCATGTGCGCAATGACAGTGAGACCTGGAGGAGCGTGATTGGAAGGAACGGGCCCCCCGATCAGAACCCGAGTGGTGTTCTGTTATTGGACTTCTGTGCTTGTAAAGGATTGTCCATAACAAACACCATGTTCAAACATAAGGGTGTCCATATGTGCACTTGGCACCAGGACACCCTTGGGCGCAGTTCGATGATCGACTTTGTACTGTAGTCGTGTCATCGGATTTGTGACTGCATGTTTTGGACACTCGGGTGAAGAGAGAAGCGGGGGAATATGCCGGTCAGACCCGGTAAACCCAAACTTATTCTGAGGGTTTGCTGGAAACGTCGTTTCAATGCCTACCTCCGGCAGAACTTCTCCTTCGCCCCTGGGGAGGTGGGGGATATTGAGTCTGAGTGGACCATGTTCTACGCCTCCATTGTTGAGGCGGCTGATCAGAGCTGTGGCCGTAAGGTGGTCGGTGCCTGTCGTGTCGACACCAGCTGTAAGGGATGCCGTCAAGCTGAAGAACGAGTCCTTTTTGGCCTGTGGGACTCCGGAGGCAGCTGACAGGTACCGGCTGGCCAAGTGCCCCTGGATTGGCAGACCAGTGGTGCCCTTTTTTAAGAAGGGGGACCGGAGGGTGTGCTTCAACTATAGAGGGATCACACTCCTCAGCCTCCCTGGTAAGGTCTATTCTATTCAGGTGTGCTGGAGAGGAGGGTCCGTCGGGAAGTTGAATTTTGGATTCAGGAGGAGCAGTGTGGTTTTCGTCCATGCCGTGGAACAGTGGACCATCTCTACACCCTCAATAGAGTCCTCAAGGGTGCATGGGAGTTCGCCCAACCGGTCTACATGTGTTTTGTAGATTTGGAGAAGGCATTAGACCGCGTTCCTCGGGAAGTCCTGCGGGGGCTGCTTCGGGAGTACGAGGTACTGATCCCCCTGATACGGCCTGTACAGTCTCTGTACGACCAATGTTAGAGTTTGGTCCGCATTGCTGGCAGCAAGTCAGATTTGTTCCCAGTGAGGGTTGGACTTGACCAAGGCTGCCCTTTCTCACCGATTCTGTTCAGAGCTTTTGTGGACAGAATTTCTAGGCACAGCCGAAGCATTGAAAGGGTTTGGTTTGGTGGCCTCAGTATAGCATCTCTGCTTTTTGCAGATGATGTGGTGCTGTTTGTTTTATCAAGCCATGTTCTCTAACTCTCACTGGACCGGTTCAGTCGAGTGTGAAGCGGTTAGGATGAGGATCAGCACCTCCAAATCCGAGACCATGGTCTGGTCAAAAAAGGGTGGCCTGCTCTCTCTGGGTCAGGGAGGAGATCCTGCCCCAAGCGGATGAGTTCAAGTATCTTAGGGTCTTGTTCACGAGTAAGGGCAGCAGCGGGAGATCGACAGGCGGACTGGTGCAGCGTCTGCAGTGATGCGGGCTCTGTATAGGTCTGTGGTGGTGTAAAGAAGGAGCTGAGCCAAAAGGCAAAGCTCTCGATTTACCGGTCGTTCTACGTTCCTTTCCTCAGCTATGATCACGAGCTGTGGGTCTTCCTTAGAGATTGGGTGACAAGCGCGGTCATCCGGGAGGGACTCAGGGTCGAGCCGCTGATCCTCCGTGTGGAGATGAGCCAGTTGAGGTGGCTCAGGCATCTTGTTCGGATTCCTCCTGGACGCCTCCCTAGAGAGGTGTTCCGGTCATGGCCCACTGGCTTCTCGGTGGCCTGGGAACGCCTTAGGGATCTCGCCGGAGGAGCTGGTTGAACTGGCTAGGGACAGGGAAGTCTGAGCTTCCCTCCTAAAGCTGCTTCCCCTGCGACCCTACCCCAGATAAGTGGTAGTAAATGGATGGATGGATGAATTTGTATCTTTAAAGGTCCAATGGGTTGTCACTGGGGCAACGGTACACCTATTGTACCCTTTAAACTAGATATTGGGACCCTCATTATTTGTACCCCTGTGTAGGCAAATATGTACCATAGGTTAGTGGTCCCCAACCATCGGTCTGGAGCTCGGTACCATTTGATGGCCACACAGAGCGACAGAAAATTAAAAAACAATTATTTTGTAGTGGAGTCTATGTGTCAGCCCCTTCACAAACCCTACCCCATCGATTACCTTCCAAAGAGCAGTATATGTAAGGCTGGGTGATTTTTATGATCAAGGATCGTGTTACTACGGTGAGTAGCTGTGAGCATATTTACTCGATCAGATGTGGCGTGACAGCAGCCAATCAGCATCCAGCTTTTCCTTCTCTACTTTGGTTTGCATTTTGAAGAAGTTAACAGAAAGTTAACTTTCTAATAGTAAGAAGTAAACAATGACCGAACATGCAGCTGATGGGCAGCAATGATTGTGTGTTATCTTCCGAAGATGAAGCTATTTTGACAAATGTGGTGGCATTGATTTAGTTATTCAGATATCATTTGAACCACATACCACCCAAGTGATGATGTGGATGGATACAACACAAAAGAAGTGTACCATGAAGAACAAAAATTGACCCTTACCGGAACATAGATAGTTGGATAGTCTTAAGTTGTTGTTGCACAGTAATTTGACATACAAGAAAAAAATGCATTAAACTAAAAGCATTTAACAATAATAAGTGCATGAAATATTCACTATACTCCCTTTATCTTTTCATCATTCTTTTGATTGCAAATAAAACAGTCAACAAATCATTTAGTCATCATTAAGGATTGTCATTACTATAATTGATCAATGAATTGTTGAGAATTTGATTTATTAAGCCTTAATATAAGAAAAAACTGAGTGCACTATTTGACTGCACCCTGCGGAGGTGCTCTAGATTTAGTGTAACTAGTTTGCTGTTTAAAAATGAAATGGCATGGCAGCTGCTAAGATGAGCTACATCCTCTCAGAGTTCCGTTATGGTACAACTCCTACGGGCTGCATTAATCGCCTCAATACAATTTTGTCATCGAAACAGGGGCTCAAATATATTGTGATTAAATGCTCCCATTCCAGAAAAAATAATATCCCCCAAAAAATTCCAATTCATTGGTTGTTAATTTCCATTGTCATTAAAGAATATTAAGTTGACTGCACATACATACAGTAGTCATCATAGTTCCAGTAAAAATAGTATGGCCATTGGTCTGCTCACGCTCATGCCACAGTACCTCTCATGCAAGCTTCGTATCTCTATATAGGTCACTTGTCTAATTAAATACATGTTTAGATGAATTCCTCTGACCATGCATGCGTATCTGAACATATCGCATTTGAAATGTAATACAGGCTCTTCTAGTGTTGCACGAAGTACTGGTACAAATACTGAACCCAAATTTTTACCTGGCAAAAATAACTCTGTACCATCATTTTTTAAACACCAGTATAAGTGGGTGAAATGCAGTGAAGTAGTTCACCTCTGTTAAAAAAAAAATAATAATAATAAAAAAAAGGGGCATAGCGCAAGAATACGGAGTCACAGATAGACACGGCTGCAAACTCTCGTGCTCTTGCACACCTTAAACTCTTCACGAAGAAACAAGACGCATGCAGTGTTGCCTGGATTTCTCACGCTTACATGTCCGAGAGGCAGGGCATGCCGAACAGACACCCGTACAAAAGTCTGTCTGCAACTCATTTTCTAAAGCTAGCTGCTACCAGCTGACATCTGGGCCAGGCGTATGGAATTCTATCTCAATTGCAAAGAGCTACAGGTTCATTTGTGACAAATTTATTCAAACACTTCCCTTGATGACAAATGTGTGTGAATTCTTTTGTGATAAGCGTTATTGTTCCTGATTGGTTCAGTTCAATGAGCCGCTGTTTGCATAGGAAAGTACAGCACACAGTCACCCAGTTGCATAGCGATTAAAGAAAAGACAATTTTTTTGTGTGGAATTGAATTAGGGTGAAGATAGTAATTTTTATTTTTTTTTATCACAATAACATTGCTAAAACAAGGCTTTTGGTGGCCCAAGACTTTTGTACATTATCGGATACATATAAAATGGTCAGTAGTGTTTAAAAATATTAAATGTTTGATGTCCAATTGTTCTGAAATTGCAGTGAAAATTTGAAAAGCCTTTATGTCAGTTGTGTTTATAGGCCGTGTCCCAATATGTCCTATGCGCTTTGAAAGGGAAAATAATCTTTCATGCAAAAGGGAGTAAGAGTCCAGTGCACCGAATCATAGCTTGTGGCAGGAAGTTAGTGAGATTCACCTCATCCCAGTGCTGCAAGGCCTGTTTACTCTGGAATGTGTGATAGTGTCCCAAAAAAAAAAGAAGCTATCATTATACTTCCCACTCATGAATGCAACGCAACATCGAGTATCATCAGGTCTGTTCAAAACTAGTTACCCAGAGCACATTTTTGTCTCACTTAAAAAGCTATTGTATTTAAAACCTACTGTGGATTATTGTCCTATTCATACTAGGGAGAGCATTATTTGATTGTGACTATGGACAGATGAGACGCTGGCACACACAGCCTCTTGGTGCACAAGTAGCAACAGCTGCTCAAGCCCACGCCTCCTCTGCCGCCACTGGGGGCTATGGTGACGTAACCTTGCTGTGCCGCCAGGCAGCTCGTCACGTGACAGAGGTCGCTCGTCAGACCGCATTATCGTCTCTGGGGCCGCAGGTTGTGGGAACCACACAACGTCTTTGCTTTTCTTTGTCACCAAGACTCTCTAGCTCGCAGAATATGGAAAACACACAATAAGCTTAATGGGCAGACGTTTCTTGACAGAGATAATCAATAAGCAGCACAAATCTTAAGATCATCTTGTTTGACGTATACCAATGGCTTAATCAGATGAGCTTTTTTATTGGGCAGTGCCTTGAAAAAAAGCTTTCATATAAACATGTTGTGTCCAGGAAGTCTGCTAGTGCTACTTGAATTTCAATCTCTCTGTGAGGCTGCGAGGCATCAGTGCCATTTCCACATAACCCTGAAGATCTGCCTTTTGTTGATATGCATTGTGGGAATGGTCACATAGTAGATGTTTAAAGGCGATACTCAAGTAATTCCACAATTTTCAGCAGCAAGAAGTTAATATTTTGGCTATAGTTAACTTGTCACATGATCAAAACCCAGTAAAACGGTGAGCTGTGATTGGTCGTTATCTGAGCTCTGAGAACCTCAGAAGACATACACAGGCCATTCATTCCATGCTACAGGTTGACTACATTTCAAAACATTTTGCCATAGAAAATAATGTGAAAGGACTAAATTTGTTCTCAAATTGTTGCCATCATTTAACCTTCATTAACTGTAAAGTTATGCTTAAGTAACATTTCAACATTCCTGGCTTGACTGTAATACTTGTATAAGGTGAACTTGAACCACTATATCATAAAACTAACCAACTTAAATGTAACTATATTATTTTATTATATCCTTTTGATGTAAGGGATGTCATTATTGGCAAGCTGTCTTTTTCGTGTAAGCCAGTAGCTATTATGCCTTCAGTTACATGATGTTAAATTTTGTGTTTGTGTTTCAGTTTCAACTTTTTCACGTTTTGGTGGGATCATGTACATATAACTGATAAATACATGGATCACAGGCCTTTGAGTTAAGATAGCATTTTATCAAACTCAATAACTCCAGATATTGTGAAATATATGCATTACAAAAATATCCACTACCATCATAACAACAACCAGAATTCAAAGAGCACCTAAAGTTTTTTGGGGGGATGATTTTTGTTAAGTTCCAGGAGTATTGGATCCTAACAAAGCACTGACATCACAGGATCAGCTCACCAAGTGCCAAATGTTCAACTGCTTCTGTTGTCACCTGGGAGTAAATGTTTCATATTGGATGGATATGATGATGATGAAGCTATTTCTAGAACAACCCTGCGAGCGACTAATATGGTCCATGAGGGCTACCAGGTGCCCGCGGGCACCACGTTGGTGAGCCCTTGTCTAGCTTAATGCACAATCATTTGTTTTGTATGGATAATATACATGAGAATCACTGAGATGACTACTGAGGCATCGGACCTTCATACTTGAGGAAGTGAATCATGCTGATGTAATCACAACATGTATGTTTGCATGCTGAAGTCATCTACATCCTCTGAGTTTATCTCACTAATAAGCAAATGCTTGACGGCGCAGCACAGATGAAAGTGGGCACGCTCCTCTTAGGCGAGGTCCCTCCCGTCTTTTCTCTGCTTGCATGGCATTTTGTGTTGTCACAGGAAGGAGAAAGTGGATAAAATCCAGTCGTACTTATTTGTGTTTCAAGTGTGAACAGTGACTTTGTGATGACAGGGACCATATCTAAGCTCCATGCCTGTTCCCTGTCCATAGTGGTCACCTGCTTTGCTAGTAATCTCTCCTCACCCCACGAACCATGAACTACCCGCAGTCTGCGGGCCGCAGATCCCATCAGAGTAACGGTGTAGCATATGTCAAACGGTCTCCTGAGGCCACACAGCACACAACCTGGCGCCATGTGTTGTCGAATGTGTGTGTGCGCTTGAGCGTGCCGTGCATGCGTAAGTGGGGAAATGTTAGGGGCTTATCTTGAAAGATTGGCCATGCTCTCTGGTCTTATCTGACACACCCATTTTCTGACTGTAAATGCAAAAGCCTTCCGGGGTACGTTTAGTTTACAATTGTGGATCAAGATGACTGGTTTCTGTTGACTTGGCCATGGTGGATACCACGTAGAATGTTCACTGTGGGGTTTCTGTGTACTTGACTTTCACAGTACAGTGTCAAAAATGCAGCACAAGCCCTAGTTCGACTATCTCTGTATTGTCAGTGTTCCTAGAGCTCAACTCTGTAAACTCCGCCCTCTGCTGGCCATGATTACTACAGTAGCCTCATTCGGCGTTGATTTTGTTGCTGCATTGTCCTTACATCCAGAAAACAGTACTTTAGCCAGTTTACGTCACAACCAATAAACTTTAAATACTGCCACGTCTGCTTCATCGTGTGGATTCATGGAATGAGCGCACCCATGAGGTCATTTTTGCACAAGCAGGATGAATTGCCGCAACATTGAATATAATGTTTTGTTTCATGGTCAAAAATCCAAGTTGTCAAATAGTCTTCGGCGCCTCTCTCTCTTTCATCTTTACTTGTGCTAATCCCTTCTGCTGCACCCATAATTATTAGTGTATGTTTACCCATAACCATCATCCTCCTTTCTCTGCCTTTTACACTGGTGCGTTTTAATGGTGGTTGGGGCTTAAACAACACTTTTTGAGTCTAACCTCGTGTCATTGACAGTTCAGCCCATGTTTTATCTCTCTTAGTATAGTTCTATCAACATTGTGTGTGTTGATGTTGCTGCTTTTACACACATCTCTCTGCTCTTCGACAGAACAACGACAACGAGACGCCACTGCACTGTGCCGCCCAGTACGGACACTCGCCGGTAGTGCGGCTGCTGTTGGAAGAGCTGACGGACCCAACCATGAGGAACAACAAATTTGAGACTCCTCTAGATCTGGCTGCACTGTATGGCCGGCTAGAGGTTGTCAAGCTGTTGCTCAGCGCTCACCCCAACCTGCTCAGCTGTAACACTAAGAAGCACACACCGCTTCACCTGGCCTCCCGTAACGGACATCTGTCTGTGGTGGAGGTGCTGCTTGATGCTGGCATGGACATTAATTATGAGGTGTGATTTAATTGATATCATCAGATTTACCGTCAGTCTTAATTCTTCATCTCACCTCACCCAAGACCTTTTGTTCAGCTGTTTGCTTCCAACTCTTTGGGAACAGTTTAGGGTAGTCTCTTTTCTGTCCCGGTGTGTCGCTAACCCATTGCACAAACCAATTTCCATTAAGACATTCTTAGAGGCGTTTGGTGTGGAAGAATTGATGATACATGCCTTTATTATTTTTTTTAAGTATGGAATGAACTTGATCAAGTGATACTATTTGAATAAAAAACAATAAATACTCAGCAAAAGGAGGCATGAGAAAATAGGACCCATTTGTTTCAATCATTTTGGTTAAATAAATTCAACCTCAAACATGAGAATGTATTGACTTGAATAGAATAAATAGAAAATAAAGGACCCTGCGTAGTGAGTAATAACCTTAAAAAAGTAAATAAAAAACAATTATACTCTCTGAACCGCAAAATAACAATTCAAGTTTACTTCAGTACATTCAGAATATTTTTTTTTACATTCTATATATGGTGGGAACAACAGAGGCTATCAGAGATTTTGGATGTACAGTGATATAATTAGATATCGGATCGATATCAATATTGACACCCCTAAATTTTCTAATAATATGTATTGTTTTTATCACAACTTTCTGTATTGCCTCATATGCAAACCCAGACTGGTCTTGCAGCATTTCCTGTGGCTCATGCTACTTCTCGGTAAAACTTGGCAATGTGACATTCTTAAGCACTGCAAAATGATGACGCAACATACTGTCTACTATTAGTAAAAGCGATGATGAGAAAAGTTGAGCTGGATCATTCACCCCCACGAGTGGGAGGGGCATCTGTAGCTCAGTCTGTACCAAACAGTCTCATCCATCTGTTTTGTCTTTTCTTCTTCCCTCCTTTTCTTCTAAATCAAGGCTTGTCTCATAACTTGAGGCCTTGCTTCCTGCTGATTGTAATTAGCATGATCCTGTGACCTGGAAAAGGAACTGCTATTAGAGGACTCGATGCAAAGCAAATACATCATATAGGATGCTCATTTGATGTCCCTTTATATGCTGAATGTATGGGTGTAAAATGAAGGACCCGCTCTCCGCATCGGGATATGAATAAAAACAGTTGTGCAATGCAATATTAAACCAGTGTACATCAAACTGGAATAGATCATTCTTTCACACTTTTTGCATACTCATGCTTGCTTTGAGTGAACTTCTTTGGTGATTTTCTCTCATTCGTTACACTTTCTTTTTTGATCAGACGGAGAAAGGCAGTGCACTCCACGAAGCAGCCTTGTTTGGGAAGACGGATGTGGTACATAAACTTCTCAGTGCAGGTCAGACGTAAGCTCTAATGCTTCCACTTGCCTCTGCAAATGTATTAAACGAGTTAGCAGGAAGACGTGGTGGCATAACTCCTCCATGTGATGACTCATAGGTATCGACGTGAACATTTTGGACCAGAAGGGCTTGACAGCGCTGGACACTGTCAAAGACATGCCCTCTCAGAAAAGCAGAGCGTTAGCAGGTCTTATCCAAGGTGGGATCATTCATACCTGATAAAAAAAAAAAAATCAAAATGGAAGTCTTGTATTAAATTGTCTGGATTTAGTTACTTTGATTGAATCTCCTGTTTGTCTGCTGCAGGACTTATGAGCGGAAAGCCTCCTGACATTGACCTCCCCCCTCCACCAATCCATCCACCCCTAGAGAGTCCCGGCCCTCGAAACAAGGGTATGATTTGCCAGACTAAAAAAACAAACGTGTTTGGTGCAGTTATTGCAGCAGGTAATTCAATTACTAAATGATGTGTTGCTTTTTTTGTATACAGTGTTGTTGACAACCTGCTCAATGTTGAATAAATGGCTTTGCATGTGCACGGTACATTATGAAATACTTTAGAGGCAATCTGGGCTTGTTATTAAATGTTTTATAGGCGATCTGGAGAAAATGAGTGAGTTGATCTTGGGGCTGGCCCCGGGGCCTGAGGAGGAGAGTCCTTATGAAGCTCTGTTTGAAGCTACTTCTTGCCATTCTCTGGACAGCCTTACAAGTGGCAAATCCTCGGACAGGGATTCTGGAAGGCCAGACAGTGAAGCGGGAAAGGTTAGACTAACATGCAGACTATGCAAGCTGTTGCGTGTGAGAACCCCTAACTGCCACTAGAGGGTGATAGAGCTCCACTGGCTGTACGGTGGGGCACTTGCTTTTCTCAACTATGGAACCATATGTCTCTTACAGAAAGATCGCTTGGCTCACTCATCACATCCTGGCCCTGGTCTTGAAGAGGAGGCGAGCTCAGAGGTGAGGAGATTATAAGGTTTAGAACAAAAGTCCTCTGAAGGCAAGAAAACTGAATAACTGATGCTACTGTTCGATCATAGGACTTGTCGGACAGTTCCATTTTTGCTAACCATCTTCAATAAATTGCCATGTTCATTTCGAATGACTGTTTCCTCACTTCTGCTGTGCGCAGGTTCTCTTTACAAATAGCAGTATTGACGAGCGAGGAGAGGCTGCTGAGGAGGAGGAGGATCACACATATGAGTTGTTATTGACTGCTCAAACCAAAGTTCCACTGCCAAGCCAAGAATCTCAGTTTCATAAAGGTGAATGTGTGGTATTACCTTGACAGACATTCATAGATACATTCTAGCACATACTGTATAATGAGCTCTCATAATAAATTGATACAACAGATGTTTTAAGTCTAAGGAAGATGCAGCATTAATAAAGCTACTTTTGTCAATCATCAGTGGAGTCTAAATGTCAAGCAAACTTTCCTAAACTTTGCTTTCAATAGAGATGTTTTAGACTCAAGCCCCGTTAGGTTTCTACCTCAATCAGTTCCCCAAATTAATTAATGTCAACATTACGGTGGAAGAAAAAGGACATTTTGCATTTTTCACTTCCAAGTGGCAAGAAAGGGAATGGATGAATGTACCTTTAATAAATCGACCTCATCATCCTATGGCTGCTTAGCCATTGTCATTTAATTGTCAAAAAATGAAACAAGAGCCTGTCAGATATGTTAGTCAATATCTCCATGCATAAAACATACATCACTTTCACACCCTTTAAACACTCACAAAAGCAGGATGGGAAGATTGTTAATTCCTCCATATGATTACTCTTGTGCCTTATGTTTCCTTAGATGAAAAGACATGCATCCAGTCATCCAACAGTGTCCTACCTCAGGTAACACACTTTGTTGTCTTCTGCAAACTGCCAAATCATTTGCCTTATCAATCTCTCTCTATCTCTCCTATCTTTTAGCTTCTGTATTTAGCATTAACAGAAATCATCTGCATAATGATTTGCATATTTTGAGTTTGGCACAATGCAATGAATATGAACGTCATGTTGCTAGAGGATGACTGTTTACTGCAGTGTCCAAACTATTGCCTGGGGGGCTATTTGTGGCCTGCTAACCATTTTTTAAGTGGCCAATGGCATACACTAGAAAAATGATTTGATAGTAATTTTGTTTCATATACTGTGGAACTTTTTCTGAATCTGCAAAGATGCAAATTAGTTATTTACAATTAAACAAGTAATAACATTTCTCTTCATAACACTGTAGTTCACAAAGATAGTGTTTACGCGCAAAAATGGTTTCCTACACTTTCTGCTCTGTCATGATCCAAATTGTGAACATATCACATGAATGATTCCCAAGTAACTTCTTTATAAATGGTCAGTTTACAACAGATTGAACCTGTTTTGGTTCTGAGATGGGATTCTGCTGCTGCTCAGTCCAGGGGCTGATATTTTCTTGTGGGTTACAGGGTCTCGACCGCCTCTAAACTATTTGCCTTATAGAAAGCTGTTTAGGTAGCAGTTTTTCCCAAAATATATAAACAGTTTATATCGTAAATTGTAATAGTTAAACAATATCCTACATTAGCTGGCAAACTGGGCCTAAACTGATCATTAACACAATCCATAAAATTTTGGGATGGCTGGAATGAACTGACCATTACTCCTTTTTGTTCCACTATAGTGCAACTCCAACGCCCTAAATAACTCTGGTACACCAAACTCGACAACGGAAACACTGCATCCCTCAGGACGGGGGGGCCTGCGAGCATTAGAAGGTGAGCTGAGACAATTGTATGTACCTTCGCCAAGGAAATCATGTCTTTTGTGTGCAACCTCCTATGTACAGTGGGTATTTTGATGAGTACTTGTACTTGTAGTATTACTCCAGGATCATACCATCTACCATTGTGTGTTTGTATACAGGATCAGAATGTGTTTATACAGTGTCAGAATGTAATACCAGTAATTTAAACGAAGTCTCACCTTGTACTAAGCGAGGTTATGCATTTAGCAATCTTTTTCTACAACAGTGCAGTTTAACGTGATCAGATGCTTATACTGTATCTGTGACAAATCTCATGTGATGATATGGTAACCTCCTCTTGTGTTGACTCTTCATTTCATTCACTATATAAGGTTACTAAGTTCACCTATTGTTCACACATCGATTTTGCAAATGACAAATGTTTACGCCTTGGGAGAGTTGTTTATGGAATTGCTTTTGGGATGGTTGGTTGTGTGAGGAAAAATAAAAGGAGGGGTTATCCACTATTAAAATTGAAAGCCAAGTGTATCAGCCAAATGCTGTATGTATCCTGCCAGGGTATGCACTGTTGTGAAGCAGAATCTGTTTGACTTGTCCATGTAGACTGAGTGATGGTCTACTGTATGGCAAGAAATGGGCGAGGCTCATTTCATTGCCAATAAGAAAAAGTTTTGAACTATTTGATTGTTGCTTTCTTATCTATGAGCACAATTGCATCATGTGATTTCAAAACGTCATTATTAAGGAGAAGGGATACTAAGTTTACACCTTTTTTTTTTCTGCCTCCTGGAACTTAGCCCATTTTGACTTGACAGTCTTATCTCATGAAAATCAAACTGCTCAACTGTGGAATCAGTGTGGAGTACAGCTGTACACGGCTTTTGTTACCATGACGACCAAAACCGTAACTCGAAGCATGTGCCTGGAGAGAGCTCACCGGACACTGCTGGAACCATGACACTTTCCAGGGCTTCCTAGTTCCACAGTCACTTGCGCTTTGCACTTTCTTGGGAGCCATACAGCAAAAAACAATGATACCTGAATTTCATGATGCTTAGAGTGAATAAAATATACAGATTTTATGTATTCTGCACGGATACACTAAATACTTGCAAAGTAGCATAGTTGGTGAACCAAGTAAGAGCTGTCTAAAAATTTTAAGAATGTAGAGATGAGCGAAGATTTACTTGGTTCACACGTCACACTTCACTACTTGTGGTTCAATTTCACACTTGACGGGTGGGCAAGCACCCAAGTGATCCAGCTTTCTGTATACAAGCAATAAAAAGTCAATCTTCCTCAATATGTCTCCTTTTAGGGGTCAATCTCACCTTTGAGACAAAGCCATAAATTGATCCCGTCTGCCTTCCCTCTCAATAGTAAACACTAGCCCAACCTCTGATTTATGACTCAACTCCTTAGGAGGCGGGTTTTACAACTTCAGCCCATGAGTTGGAATTATATTGCCAATATTTATGGTCATTCATTGTCTGTTTTGGGGTCACTAGCGGTGACAGTGAATTTATAAACACCACTCCAATTTTGAAAGCTGCAGAAAAAATATTTTTTTCACACAGTGGTCTTCTCAACTTCATGCACACGATCAAATTAAAGACACAACTTTATTGCTAAAACGAAATCCAAACCAGCTGTCTCAGTAGAAATATTTCATTTTGCTCATGTGGGCGTGACTTTTGCTGCGTGTAAGGAAGATCTGATTACTCGTCCTTCTGTGGACCAGACCTCAGCATGTGGCAGGTGGAGAATAAATGCGTAGTCAGCATAGTCATACTTGTGTTTAGCATCAGTTACAAATTCAATGCAACTCACTGTAGGATACACGGCTCGGCATGAAATTCAAGTGACCACTGAAGAATGGTTCTTTAAAAAGGGGCATTTGTAGGCGCGGGGGGGAACAGGGCTGTTATACAGCGAAGAAGCACATATCATGACGTAAAAGTAAGACTTTGCCCTTAACAAATGGCCTCCCAACCTAAGACAATTTCGGAAGTGCAGCGATGTGGAATGATAGTTGGCACCACTGCATCTGTCTCTGCAGACCATGACATCATTAGTGAAACATGGCGCTTGCAGTGCCAAAGGAAACACACATTCCACATCTGTAGTGACCTAATCTGCAGCACATGAGCTGCAATAATATTGAGCCATGCTCTTGAAGAGAGGCTTAAGAGCAGAGGTAGACAGACGGTGTAGTGATTTTGGAGGGGGTTAAATGCGTGTGAGATTCTGGGAACCAGATCAATGTGCTCAGAGGGCGTTCACACGGCGAGTTTGGCAAGGATCCTGACATATGTGCACAGTACAACCACTCACCTCACTTTATCACACGCAAACCCTCCCATACTTCAAGTTCAAATGCTTGGCAGTGTGTGACAGGAGTTCAAGATGTTGTCAGACAACATGAAAGGTAATGCAAGTTTTTGAAATGGTGACTTGACCTCCCCTGGTCTCTGTTTGTGACCACTGCCCTAGTTTCCCCGTCACCAAACACCCTCACCCTTTGACCCTGACAGAGACAGTCCCTTCCCTTCCCTCCGCATGTGTCACTGTGCTAATTACCTAGAGTCTGTCCACTGAGGATGGGGCGATTCAAATTTCCATTCCTGAGCCTTCATTCGAGTCCAGAATTAGAATTCAGAAAACAGAGAGCTACTAGTCACACGGGCAGACAACAGCCGTACAACACTGCAGCACATAAGTCGGAACCAAAGCAGCGTTTATGCCTCTTTAAAACAAAGCCAAGCTGCGTGGTGGATTTGATGGAGAAAAGGGGGCTTATGTGGCTGTAATTCCTGTGAGGAGGGAGGAGGAAAATCAAATTGTTTTTAATTGCACTTGCTATGCAGTCTCATTAAGCAGTTGTTTTTGTTGGAGAAGGCACCCTCTTTAAGTGGAACTCCCCTTGGTGAGTCTACCCTTCTGGATTGTGTTTTATATGATGCGCGTGTGCATGCAGCAAAGCTTAGCCTGTCGTTTGGAGTAATGTTTGTTGTGACCCTGAAGGGAAACAACAGACAAGTGTGCCTACTGACAGAGAATAAAGGCTAATAAGAATGCAGGCGTTCAGCACCAGCAGCTTGCAAACCGAATATGGATACTTGACATTTCTCTCGCAAACATATGTGTCCTGTCTTCTCCAACTTTTCTCTCCCCCCCACCTCACTCCATCCCCCCTGCTAGGAAACAATTACAAAACTGTTTCAGCGCCTGCGTGGGCGGTTTCTTACGAGCCCTGCCCTAAGGATCTGACGCTCAGTCTTCCATCCAGTTTCAGCCCTCCAAAACAACTCTCCCCTCCTTGCAGACTGACCTTGTGATGTTTTTCTCTGTCTAGATAACTCCCAACTCAGCCTGGATCAGGGTGCAGGTGTCCCAGAGCAGTTTACTGGCCTTCTGCACGGATCATCTCCTGTGTTTGATTGTCGCGAGGAGCCGTTCAGGATTCCAGGTGTCCCGCCACCTGGTCAGAGCCAGCCACAGTCGAGAGCCAAAGCGAAAGAGCAAGCCGTTTCAACCCCACCTAGCCGTCCTAGTATGGCTGCCATCCTAACAGACTGTGATCCAAAAGCCATTTACGCAACTGTGAACAAGGAGCCCAGAGACTTGGGGGCAGTATCTGGGAGGATGCGTCCACCTGGGGACCTGAAGCTGGCCCGCAGCCTCTCCAAGTCGGACTCAGATTTGCTTGTGTCGCCTCCGTGTGAGGAAGACGGAGGACTGGGGAACCGAAGTGAATCGGTTTCTAACTGTAGCAGTGGGAAGAAACGGCTGGAGAAATCGCCGTCATTCACCTCAGAATGGGACGAGGTAAGTTGAATCATTTTATTCATAGAGTACTGACACTGAAAAAGGTCATCCAAAATAGAAATGGATACAAATAACCTTAAACGAATGTGATTTTATATTTCTTTTACATTTACATTTTTCTAGGAGGTTGTTACTATTGTGCTGTACATTCAGAACTAACCCCCCCCATCCTCTGTCAGCATGTTGATGTTTAATGTGGAGTTCGAGCATGTGAGTGGTGCAGGAGGAGATTAGACAGAACAAGGATTTTGGATAAACCCAGAGAGAAACTGAGAAAACAAGACGACAGACGGAGATTTGTACAGATTCAAAAAGGAGAGAAGGTGCACATCTTCCTTAAGCTCTGCTCACCTTTATTTGCAAAAACGCCCAATGGACCAATCAACCAATGCTGATACACTGCAGTTAACAATGAACATGCTAAAAGTGTAGTCGTGGTAATTCAGCACACTTTTAACACTAATCCGTTCATGCGCTTTTTCCATCTTATGCAACAATGTTGTGTTTGTCACATAATTTATACGATTTTCTCAGCCTGCCAATTAAATGTTAGCTCAATCTGTTCCAATCCTGTGTCGTCAAGGTGTCAGAGCATGTGTGCTTCAGGTGACACATTTAGTGAACACTTTGACCCAATTATGTATTTTAGTGTATATCAAAAGGTTTTTAGCAACCTTCATAAGATTAGGCTTCAGTCCACAGTTTACTAGAAGTATCTATTCTACGTATTGTGAGACTTGCAGTAATGTTCTGTAAACACAAGAGGATTTTCAGTTTCAGTGGATGTTGTCTTCTATCCAAGGAAGGACCCTATTTATTCTGAATGGAAAGCGCCACACAATGGCCAAATTAGTTATGGTCAAAGGTTGAATCAGTACAGTTTTTTTGCTGAATCTTATTGGATGGTATCCACTACAAGAACTTGGGTATTTGGTCAAAGGTCACGTCACGAAATGTTCTTTGCCTTATTCCACACACTTCCAGACTTGTGTAGTAAATCCTTCAGAAGGGCTAATAACTATTTATACGAGTTTGGTATTAGCTTTTTTTACAGTTTTGTTTTATGTTTTGTTAGACCATTTTATCCGGGGGAACTATTTGGAAAAGAAAAAAGTGGAGTAGACAAACACGGTTGTCTCTTGTTGCTTTCAGGCCAAAGTTGCCACCTCTGTGTCCTTTAAGGAGTGTCAGATGATTTGCCACAAATATATTATCTGGAAGTTTGCTAAAATGGATTTGTGAGATTACAGAGATGCATTGTTGGCAATCCCACTGGCAAGGTCAGATTCTACTCCAAATAATATTTCAGTCAAACTGTGATAATATATTGTTATTCATTGGCAACCAACTGGGATTATTCTGAAACTCTCAAAATTGTATTCATACAAGCCAGGGCCTATGCCAATGATGAACAAAAAACCTTCCCTCAGCAGTGCTTCTCCTTGATCAGAAAGGACTATTCCTAAAAGGGACTTGGTCAAAGTCAGCCTTTTTTTTTTGAAGATGAAACAGCATAGGTTGTTATGGTTGTAGCTAAAGTATGAACAACTGTAACACAGCCCGCATGTTCTTTAGTAATAAGACCCAATGAAAATACACCCTAAATTCTTCCCTTGATGCAGTGTTTCCTTTTCCACCGTCTACTCGTGACATTAAGCAGCTTTTAGGGCATGCAAATGTCACGTAACATCTTTTTAATCTGGTTTGCTAAAAATATACATTTTCTCTCTCACACACACACACACACACACACACACGCACACACACACACACACACACACACACACCCTGTTTCCCCATCTTTCTCACACCAACAACCCCCAACCTCACATCTTTTTTAGCTTTGGTGCTCTACACTCGTGGATCGTCTGCTTTAAAGACAAGCATATTTGACTTGCATGAGGTCTTGGCCTATCTCAGGAGCTCTGAATGTGTGTTCACTGGTATGTAACGTGCATGCTAATGTGGGCTCGGATTGGTCCATGGGATCAGACTTAAGATGACAATCTGGGGGGGCACAATGTGAAGTGCACAGATGGGAGGAGAGTCTGGGAGGCTGAAGAAGAGGGACACTTTTTTGTTTTTATTCCCATTGTCATTTTTGAATGACACTGTAGCCGACATGAAGCCTGATTTTGTGAGTATTGATTTCCTGCTGGAGTGTTGTTTTTCTTTTGTCCATCTTGATATATAAGTAAATGCTGCAGTCTTTAATGTAAAGCGTGTTTGAAATTGTTTTGATGGATTTTTACTCTCATATCGAATTCATACTCGAGAATAGTTCCCTACTCTAGAATAGTTCTTTGGAGTCCAACAATTTTAAAGTCATTTTGTTTAAAATGATTGACACCTCAAATGCAGTGCGGTGACCTACCACTGCCCTCGATGGGGAAAAAAAAGATTATTGATTGCTAAAATGTAATAATGTAACTATTCAAAAAGGGACATGATAAGTTGTGTGTGAGACATGACAATAAAGACAAGCAGAAACCTAAAGGCAAGCATTTAAATTTTCAACTTCTAAAGTCATTCAGGTAAAGAATATACAGTTTTATAAATATGTTTGAATGAACATAGAGTATTTGACTAAAAATGGCTAATGGCTGATATTTGTTTCAGAGCATGCTTGTGTGTGTGCTAGCCTATTACTGCCAAAACTACATATCGATTTGCGATATCAAACCAACTGAATTAGAATTATTGACAACAGAGTGATTTATATGCAACTTTATTTGGAAGTGGTGTTCTGCAAAATAAACCCTGTTTCTAAAACAAGGAGACTGACATTGGGCTATCATTGAACTAGTTGATGGGACTGCTGACAGTGCGTTGCCCCTCTGTGCCATTGAGTCGCTGACACCTGCTTGCTACTGTGATGCACTCATTCCCCTTGACGTCATTCGTTAGTCCGTAGCTTCCATCCAAGCCTTGTGTTTATGCCAACTTTCCAATTTGGGGTTGTTGTTGTTTTTGTTTAGGGCTCTCTATCTCGCATGACCTTAGTCCACCCTGAAAACGTCATCAGCCTTTAGCTCATATTGCTCGTGTGCCTTAACCGCCACAGTGTGTTGAGTCTGTTAATGAACATTAACGTAACAGCCAAGTTATGCTGTGCAAGTGCGTAGTCATCCTAATGACAATCCTGCTGTGAGAAGCTTGATGAATGAGTTTCCTTCGCTTTTAATCCCATGCTCGCCGTCTCTCACCATTGCTGCTTTTCAGCTGTTGACCTCCACCTTTGTAGAGTGACTTTTGCCCCCACCCATTGTATGTCCTTGCTCATAGGCGGCCTGTTCCACAATGCACCCCTGTCCCGTTTGAGATTTTAATGCAGCACAAAAACACATTACCAACTCTCTCCTCGCCTTTCAGTTTTTTCCAACAAACATTTTTCAAACATTGATTGTTCTGTATATACAGTTTTATTAACAGCATATGGGGAAAGGACTGTTATTAAGCTCTGGCACACCTGAGTGTTGGTATGCATGGCAATTGGCAAGTATGAAAAACCTGGATTCTCTCTCAGCAGACACTGATGTCTTCTCCCAGCACAAAACCACCAGGATCTAATTCCTGTGACAGCGTAAGATCGTATTTAATGTTTTCTGGTCCTCTTGGGATTTGGTCCTGTCTTCTTCAGAGGCATTGTTTGTGGGAGTAAGATTGCTTTCTTTTATGAGTTCATGAATGGGCTTGGAATTACTTAATCGCCGTGATTATTGATTTCATCTTCCAAGACTGTTTTGCATTAGATCTGCTCCTCTGGACATTCCAAATTACTTGGGTAATTAAATTTTGTGAAAATAAGAACACTGGCTGATGATTCCAATTTCCAACTAAATCTTTTTCTTTCTTTCTTTCTTTTTACATGGCACGGCTACATCAAGTGTGACGGGGCATCTTAAAATAGTTGTCTTTTCATTAAAGCGTAAACAAGCGCCACTTTACTGAAGCTCCTATCACCGTTGAATCATGATCATGAATTGTGCATCGATGCATGGACATACTGCAAGGGCTTATGCTATTCTAGGTTTCTCTTCTCTGTTATTTTTTCTCTCTTGAGATTATCATTTACTTTTATGCAATTATAGTAAGTTCAACAAGGACACAATGCATGCTATTTATCTTCGTCTTCTCAAAGGATATGTCAGTCAATGTGATAAAATTACTCTTACTGGCCAAAAATACAAAGAAGTTCTTATTTTGTTTGTTTGAGGGCTTTCTTGTCATTTCCGGTGGTTGGTGGAGGAGAAATGGTCATAGATCCTCCAGGTCCTAATGCCTCCCTTGTGCTTGTGTCTGCAGATTGAGAAGATCATGACACTGATTGGTGCTGGCATTGACTTTTCCAGAGATCAGCAATACGCTACACCAGGTACAGTACAACCATTACTATTATGAAGAGAACTCAACAATTATTCATCCATGTTGCAACGATTTGAAAGATTATACATTTAAAAAATTTACAATGTTTGTACATTTTGCAAATAAAATTAATTTACATTGGCAGTTGAATAAATCTGAGAGCATATCTTCATATGTTTTGTTGGTACAAAGAGAAGAACAGTGGTTCCTTGACTTGTGAGTTTATCATGCTATATAAACATACAGTAATAAAAAAAATAATAATCTAAAGAAATAAAGCTTCTCCATAATTAGTTTTTAAAAAATCACTTGATTTTCACTGAGATTATTCTGACTTTACTGTTTTTTTGCCCCACGCTTTCCTGGCACTGGCGTTACAGCCTTTATTGACTGTTGCTTCAGCCTAGTGCATATGATAAAAATACTACTACTGGTAGAAATACTACGCTTGCACTGCTTCACCAAATCTACTGATGGGGGGAAAACACTGAGGTCAGAATAGTTGGGACCCTAGTTGGGGCCAGATGAGATCAAGGATCCAAATTTTACTGAGTCTTTGGAGCCCAAAAATTGTCCAAGTCCTATAAGAGACAGACGTGGGAGATCGAGCATCTGGTCACAAAATAATTTATTCACAAATAATTGGTCCTGAAGTTACAATGAGCTAAATGCAGACTCTTAAAATGAAACAATGTTATTTAGGACAATACCCTCCTGTCTGACTTGTCGGTCCTGGTAGGACTGACAACATGCTTGGACCTGTTGTTTACCAGTGTAAGCTGAATGGAAGGAACCTTGTATTCTGCTAGCGTTTTCCCACCGTTGCTGATAAAAATGTTTTTGTTAGGTCCTGCACCTGTGTGGGAATCTTGTTTTTTTTAACCTGTTTTTACCAATGGCCCCACTAGGTGTACAGTATTTGTTTTTAAACTTTGTCTTGCATTTGTACATACACTACTTGTCTGTGTGTGGGGCACCGTGCTGCCTTTTTATCAATTAAATCCTGTTACCATGTACCGACAGTGGTGGCTTGTCAATATGGGGTGCAATAAAAATTTAATATTATTCTAAAAATAATTAACGATATTTCTCTATGTGTTTTTAGGTGAGCAGCATAAATAGTATCAGTTGTTAATGAGTAAATATTCATTTATTCTCAAACAATGTCGTACTTCCAGTTTGGGCGCACAGATACTTGTTGATAGACGTTGAACCGCTCCAGTGAGAGTTTGGAGTACCACATCGTCTCAAATATGTGAAAAATGCTAGTTTTTTTTTATCAAGCCTCCTGTATGATCCCCACTTTGATATGGATTTTTTTGTGTGTATGTGTTTTTTTTTTTTTCCAAAAACAGTGTTTTTCAAAAGATTTTACGACATGTATGTGTTTTTTAACTTTTTTTTTTTTTTTTAATATAAATATAATGGATGGATGGATTTGTTTTATGAATACCTGAACTTTGATCGTATGGCATGAAGTTCATTGCCACCATCTAGTGGTGGAGTGGCTGAAGCGTAAAGTCACATTTTTGCTAGCGACACAAAGCAAAAAATAGTAAATCAACAAAGCAATGGCTTGTATCTTGAAAAACGTCAAGGTACCGCTGTATGCAAAGTTAAACGTAGTTAGTTACCAGTAAAGTTTGCATTACTTTAGGAAGAGGAAAGCAACTGCTTGCTTGATTAGCATTGAGTGACAGTGGAGGTTGCAAACCAAATTTACTTTTGCCCTCCGTTTCAGCCACAGCTGATTTACAATTTCAGGAACTCATTGTTACGTCTTGAGTAACAAAAATGCATGACAAACTAAAGGAGCTCAAACAGACTTAGATGGTTACAAATTGTAGCCGTAGAAATTAGAAAACATTTGTTACTGTTACTCGTTAAAAAAAAAAGAAAAAAAGAAAGCATTTGTTACTGCCCACCGTACACATCACTGCTTTTTCCATATCGGTTTTGCACCATTTACAAATTTATTAATACTGTGAGAGGACAGTCAAATAGATGTTATTAGGGATTTAAAGTGAAATCCTTTATCAATGTTTTGCTGAATAAAAATTGGGTTAATCAGGTTCATTTTCCGTTTGCATTAGAAGGCAACAAATCATGTTTGGGTGTCTTTCTGTGATTTATTCTACTCAGTGATGATGCCTGTGGACTAGCAACTCCCTTCAGCTTTTACTAGTCATAATTATTTGAAATTAACGACCCTATTAATTATATTGAACAAACAATAATACGCACTACTCTCCAGCCTAGTAAGTCATTGTAGACACCTTGTTTGTTATGCCACGTACAGAAGCGAGCTTTTTAAATATTAAGCATTACGTATGTCAGGGGATGAGCTCATCTTTCTTTGTAGGCTCGAGGAAAGATGAGAGCACTGCAGTCAATCAGTCGGCGCCACATCAGTCTCTCTCTCTCTCTCTCTCTCTCTCTCTCTCTCGCTCCCGCTCTCGCTCTCGCTCTCGCTCTCTCTCTCTCTCTCTCTCTCGCTCTCTCTCTCTCTCTCTCTCTCTCGCTCTCTCACCTTTTAGTTGCTATCTTCACTCTGCTGTGTGCTCAAGGCTCAAGCTTTCATCCGAGTACTCAATCAGAGCAGAGGAGGCTCTATGCTTGATTTTGGCCAGGTTTGCGGTGATGTTTGATTGGCCCCATGCCTGTTCTACTGATTTCTGTCATGATGAAAAGTGTGCTGTGAAAAAGCCCAGAACAAGAAGTCAAGCCTAATAATAATGAGGGTAGCCAGGGTCTGTAAATGAGGCGGTTGCTCCCATCATTGACACAAAGTCACCACTTGCAGGCTTTAAGGGAGGTGGTGAGTTTGGAAGAGTAACATTCAAGAGCGACAGGGAGAGAGAAGAGAGAGAGTTGATAAGGAGGGGCAGCATCATACGCAGCCAGCAGGAAAAAAGACAGACACTACCTCAACATCAGTACCATTAGCACTGAGAAGAGACGGAAGGAATTTTGTAGAAATTAGATGAATTAAGAGTGCATTATTTTGTTTCCCGCTTCTACTGATGTCTAAGTGACTGACTGAATCTTTGACTGGATGAATCTTGTTTGTTTCTGAGCTCTTGCATTGATGGATTTATTTGATGATTTATTAATGTCCTAATCTGTCCAACCTAATCCAGGTGATATTCTAATATTTCACTATTTCTCGTGATATCCATGCTGCGGTGAGTGACTGGTTTTAAATTGATTAGGGTGGATCTCTGTCAGTCATGAATAAGAATTGTTGGCAGCTTACTGCCTCCTGCTCCTGAACCTTTCCAACTGATGGACCAAAAACTTAGTACAAGTACTTTTTCTCATGTTCCTGAATCTGTAGCATAGCAACAACTAATTAAATGGTGGTCAACCAGCTCGCATCAATTTCACAATTGTCTTTGCCCCTGAGAGCGGGGGCACTAAGATCCGTCTTTGGAAACTGTGGCTCAGTCCCCGCCGCCCCGCGGGAGCTGGCCCCCTGCCCGCAGAGGACACTGTCTCTTACACCGTCCTGTTGCCGGTGTGCCCGGCACTGCTGGCCAAAGATGATGTGGTTATGTCACATATCATCCTCAGCATGCCGCTGTTACCGGATGAATGGTTTCTCGCTCCTGAAGCGTGTTCCACTGTCGCCAGGTGCCTCTGTCCGACTGCTACAGCAGCCTGTTGGAGACTGGCTGGAGCTGCTGGGGTTGCCTCAGTACGAAAGCAAGCTGCTCCTCAACGGTTTTGACGACCTGCACTACATGGTGAGTGCCTGTTGTTTTTATGTTCTCATGATGACTTATCTTCAACTTTGTTGTTCTGTTCTCATTTTATATGTTTTTTTTTCTTTTCTTTTTTTTTTTTTTTGCATATACCCTGTCAACCTAGAGACATTATCATTAATTTTAGGGGTGTTAAAAAAATCGATTCGGCAATATATCGCAATATTACAGTGCACAATTCTCGAATCGATTTGATATGCGGCCGAATCGATGTTTAAATATTAATTTTTCAATGGAAATATTCAACAAAATGTCTTACTAAGGGTTAGGGTTAACAAGCTAAGCATGGAAGAATGTTATGTTAATGGAACATTAAGCCTTAATATTTTATTTCAATGCTGTTCAAACATAAAACAGACTGCAACAGATTGTTTGTTAAATACAGTGGCTCAGTTATAAGCCTGAAGTTTCAGATAAATAAATACATTTTCATACAAATCTTACAGTGTACATGTTCAAGTTTACTGATTAGCATTTTCTAAATTAGAATTTTAAAAAATCACAATAATCAACTTATAGATTCGTATCAGGATTAATCGCAATTGAATCGTGACCTATGAATCGTGATATAGATCGAATCGCAAGGTACTAGGCAATTCACACCAATAATTAATTGACTTAAAGTTCAAATTGAATCCCTCTAACAATGCTTTCTTCTGCATCATTCTTCCTAAGTGTTCTTTTTTCAGTACAAACCAATGCAGGTTACTTGTACAAGCCTTAAACGTACTTATATAAACCTTCAATATACTTATATAGGCTTTAAACATAAATTATAATACAAAATATAGCACTGAAGCAACTTACGAACAAATTCACCTTACGAACGATCGCTCGGAACGTAACTCGTTCGTAAGTTGGGGAGCGTCTGTACATTTTTTTACATTTTCGTACGCTTCCCTCTAGACAGCATATGAAGGATACTCCCCCAGTGATGACGTAATGATCGCAGCTCGATGACGACACGTTGTCGTAGTTTATTTACTCAAATTTTCGCGTGACCGCCAGTCTGTCAACAACAATGGCGGATAGCCGTGTTGTAGTCGTTTTGCGCAACCTCCTTAGCTTGCGTATGCTTTTGCAGCAAAATATTTTGCTTCTTTATTCCCATGTTCAACAAGCGGTGGTGTACTTGAATCGCCCGCCATTGTCACTTCTCCTGTGTTCGTCTTCTTCATGTTATTTCGATACATGCAAAGCCATGTTTGTTCTGTAAATTGCAATAAAGTAAAAAAGAAAGAAAAAGTGCCTAGCTGTGCCCGAATGTGCACCCTACTCCCTATATAGTGCCCGACTGAGGGATCTCGTCATTTTGTAGTGGTGTTCGAATGTCCAGGGAGCGAAAATGTAGGGCACTCAAAATTACCCACAATGAAAAGCAGCAAACATCGATGTTCACTCAACTGGGTTGATATAGACCACAATGCATTGCAAATATGAAAAAAAAAACATGGCGCGAGTGACAGCGCAATCGCGAGAATACAAGCGATGCATTAATATATACTATGGAAATAATTAATGCGTTTTAGTTGAAAATATTTACAACAAAGGAACTAAAGTACAGTTTAAAAAAACATTCATTTACAATAAATAGTCGGAGATGGATGCGCCGGTGCGTCGTAACAGTTACGGTGGTCACATGATCTGCGACGAGGAGAAAGTAGTGAGCTGGCTGTCCGAATCGCCAAACAGAATGAGGGCACTACATATTAAGCCACTATATAGTGCGGGGCTATGTAGTGAATGAGGGGTTAGGAGACAAGGGTGGACATTCGGACACAGCCACAGTCTTTGCCACAAAACTCAAAATTGAGCTCAGGTGAATCGTGTTTCCAGTGATCACCCTTAAGAAATTACTAGAGATTAACTGGTCCCACAGGTGAGGTGACAGTGTATGTCAGAGCACAAACCAAGCATTAAGTCAAAGGCGTTGTCTGTAGACCTCCAAGAAAGGATTGTCTCGTGGCACAAATCTGGGCAATGATGCAGAAAAAAGTTCTGCTGCTTTGAAGGTTCCAATGAGAACAAAGTTGATTGAACAAAGGCTGTGAATACTTATGTACATGTGATGTCTTTTTTTATGTAGCATTTTTTTCCCACTCTGTCATGTTGTGTGTAGGATTTTGAGGAAAAATGGCATTACATTTTATGATAAAGCTGTAACATGACCAAATGTGAAAAACTGCTGCTCACCGCTCCCACAGGGGATGGGTCAAATGCGTAGAACAAATTTCGCCCCACTTCGGTGGGTGTGACAATCAGTGGTACTTTAAAAAGCTGTGACTTTCCAGATGTACTCTGTCTGATATAATCTTATACATTATTCAAATTTTATAGTACTGGTATAGATTTACTATAATAGTGGTTGCTAGGCTTGAGGAAGGATGTGACGGTTTTCTGCTTTTGTTGTCTACCGGTACTTTAATTCTGCTGCGTACTTTAAGATTTGCATTCATTTCTTTTTAATCCTCTTTCCTGTTTAACTCAGTTGAGTTTTCCTCCCTTTGATGTTACCAACAGCCTTATGTAACTGAAGCGATAATTCAAAGTTAGTCATGCTTCTCAGAACTAATTCCTTCTCGGAATCTGTATATGAAAGCATACATTTTAAAACTCTTGTTTTTGAGGATTTAAAAAGGAAGCTGAAATAATCAAGATAGAAATAATCAAGAGTACTTGCTTAAGTTGTCTATTTGTGGTTTAATAATTTACAATTCAAGTGACACACTCCAAATAAGCGATTTTGCATTGCAGTGTGCGAGGCAAAGTTTGCATTTTGTGCATCATCAACACACAGTGACTAGCAAAATTGACAATCAACCGCTGAGACTGTTCCAAAAACCTTTGCTGGGGGAGGTGAAGGGAAGCGCTGCTACGCTACTTCCGCTGTAGCAGCTAGCTAGTAACAAATTTTGGCTGGTTACTAGTGTCCTAAATCAGTAAGCGTCACCTTCGTGGCGGCAAATAAGCTACACTTCTGACAAGTATCATTCTCACATAGGGATGTCGAGAAAAGACAGACAAGCAATGTTAATTGCTAAGCTAACATAAGATTAACACAGCTAGCGCATGTAATACCGGATTTAAGTGCTTAGGTGATGGAATACATGGTTTGCACAGACCTGGTTGGAACCATGATACAGTGGAGAACAGCCAACTTTGAACAGCATAATAGCGTGCAAATTAATAAGTGGTGAGAAAATCATACTCGCTAAACAGAACCAGAAATCAATCAACTTCCGTTCTGGTGTGTCAGCCATGAGGTATGGCCTATAAGATTAAAAATATATTTAAACAATATAAAATATTTACATATATCAGTAATGTTATACACTTGTTTTCACAATCGAGCCCTGAGTTTTGATTTTGACTTTTGAAGTCTGCACAATAAATGGTCTCTAAATTACATTACAGCAGATCTTTAGAAAAAAAATATTTTTTTACCTATTCTTCTAGACAAAATAACAAGAATTAATCAAGGCCCAACAAAGTTAAGGAATCTTTTTTCTATCCCTTTGATTACAAGATCAGAACATATTACTTCAGTCCTAAAGGTTTTACTATTTCAAAATTATGCCTCTGGCCTATAAATCACTAAATGCTTAGGTCCTGAATACATTACAGAAATGCTTATGGAATATAAACCAGTTTGGTTCTCAAGTCAGCAGACTCGGGTTAATTAATGGAGCCCAAAGTTCAAAGTAAACATGGTGCATCAGCATTTAGCTGTTATGTTTTACGCAAATGGAATAAGCTGCCAACAGAACTGATATTAGCCTCTAGTTAAATGCTTTCAAATCCAGGTTAAATACGGAATTCATTTATTTTATTTTATTTTCAAACACATATATATAAAAAAAGAAAACAAGAGAAGGAAAAAATCTACTCGAAGATATTCAAAAATGGTATAAAACAAAAACATAACCTATACACGTTTTAAAAAAAGGAGTCGAAAGAAGTAAACACTAAGGTATTTTATATTTTTATAATAATTTTTTCCAAAATTATGTTTTTGCAATGTACGTGCTTTTAGTAATCTTAGCAAACGTATTTTTATTTCTGTACTTTGCTTTTTTTTTTTACTTAATTTGTTCTGGGGGTTTTTATATCTTAAATTCCTCTTTCTTTAAACGTTATATTTTGCATTTTAGATGTTGTTTGGTAACTATGTGAAGCACATTGATCTACCCTTGTGTATGACATGTGAAGCTACCTTGCCTAATTAGCAGGGCTGTAACAGAAACCAGTTTCAACCCGAAAATCTTTCCTTTTTTTTTTTAACTTAAAACATGTGTGTCGTTCCACTTTGAAATACAACCCCAATTCCAAAAAAGTACGCTATACAAATTGTAGGACGCTATACAGATCGTAAATAAAAACTGAATGCAATGTGCAAGTGCCAAATTTGAATATTTTATTCAGAATAGAACATAAAAAACAGGTCAAAAGTTCAAACTGAGAAAATGTATCATTTTAAGGGAAAACTATGTTGATTTTAAATTCCATGGTGTCAACAAATCTCCAAAAAGTTGGGACACGGCCATTTTCACCACTGTGAGGCATCCCCTCTTCTTCTTACAACAGTCTGCAAACGTCTGGGGATCGAGGAGACAAGTTTCTCAAGTTTAGAAATAGGAATGCTGTCCCATTCTTGTCTCTCTAACTGTTCAACTGTCTTGGGCTTTCTTTGTTGCACCTTCCCCTTTATGATGCACCCTCTAGAAGTGAAAGAAGTGGACTGCATGCTGGCCATTTCAATACCCGCATCCTTTTCCTACGCAGCCATGATGTTGTAATTGGTGCTACATGTGGTCTGGCATTATGGTGTTGAGAAATGCAAGATCTTCTCTGAAAGTGATGACGCCTGCATGGGAGCAAATGTTGTCCTCCAATCTGACTATACCTTTCTGCATTGACGAGGCCTTTCCTGATGTGGAAGCTGCCCATGCCACACGCACTCATGCAAGCCTTTACTATCACAGATGGCGGGCTTATAAACTGAGTGCTGATAACAACTTGCACTTGGAGGAGAGTAAAATGAAGAATTGAAAAATAAAAGTCACTCAAGCGTTGAGCTAGGGAGACTCGCACACTACCTCCTTAGCAATGCCCCTCCTACTGTTTGCTTATATCCAAGAGGACCAAAACATAGTTTTTGGTCTCTTGGAGTTCCGAAGATTCAGCTGGCATGAGCAATATACTAACACACAGCTGGAGCTGCGTGGCTCAGGAAGTGGAACGGCTGTCTCCCAAGCTGAAGGTCGTGAGTTTGTTCCTCATCCCATGAGTGACTTTTATTTATTTATTTTTATTCTTTATTTTATTCTCTGAGTCTATTTGGTCCCACTCTCAACAGAGTCAAGTTTACTCTACAGAATTTACTGTGTACTAATTGTTTTTTTATCCATCATCATGCAGTCAGATCACTGCAAACTGCCCATACTCCACCCTCTTTTCCCATAAAAGTGTTTTTTGCTAAATAAGTACATGGTGAAAGGCCTCATTAAAAAGCAACGGTTATTTACTGGCACTTAAGAATAACGTAAATCTTGCTTTGACAAGAGGTCCTACTTTACCGTTGTATCTGGGCACATACAAATTCTATTGTTTGGTTCCCAATTTTGTCTTCTATCTTAAGTAGTTTGCGGAGACTCGTTGCTACTGATGCTAAATTGAAAAATCTTTAATGGCTTCGTAGATTAGAAAATAATGGGTTTGTGTTGCATTTATTCACTTGGATCTCGTGTACCAAGCCATCTCATTATTCTTAACCTGTGTGCCTTTGTGGACGAGTGACAGTAAGAGGTTGATTTTAACTATATAAGCATTGTGGGTTGCATGTTTTTGTATGAAATGTGCTTTATAAATCAAAGATTGGTTGGTTGAGCTATTACATTGCATCTGATTGCAGTAAATTTTGTTTCAATTAATTACAAAAGTCTGATGACAGCTTGTCATTTTAAGGACTTTTGCCTCTGTTACAATAAAACTGAACAAGACAACAATGAAACTCAGGTTAAAACTGTAACTGGCGCCATGTATCAGTTAATCTCCAGTCGGACAGTAATGCAATGATCTGCACTCAGAGAAAGTGCTATGATCTGTCCAGCTCCTGAAATAATTCCCCCCCAGCCATAGCAGAAACAATCAGCGCTTTGCCTCACTATGATAATGGCTTAACATTGTTCATTTACTGTAGCTGTTTCTTCTGAAAGCCCAAAAGATGTCTTGCGATGCTTTGTGGTTCTATTTCGTCCCTCCCGACCGCCAGGGGGGCGATGCTGAAACAGCACGGATTCCCCCACCGCCACCTGGCTGTCGTTCGGGACTCATAGAGCCGTAGTTACATACATATATATAACGTTTTCCAACTCCCTGGGACAGTTTATCTTTAAAGTTGAAAGGGCACACACACACATGAATCCCAAGAGGGTATTTTTCTTAAAGGGGAAGTCAATTTCTTAAAGGGGAAGTCAACCCCCCCCCCCCCCCCCCAAAAAAAAGTGAAATAATATGTTCTATGCAGCCCAGCTAGTCTAAATACGGTATTCTGGTTATTGCATTAGTGAAAATGAGTTAAGCAGCAAATACAGCAGTTTTTATCAATATCAGAAGGTGGCCATTTTGCCTTGCTGTCACGTGAAAATGACATCACAGCTGCTCAGGTCTTAGGTAACAACCAATCACAGCTCAGCTTCAGGAAACAGGTGCGCTGTGATTGGTCATTGCCTGAGCCCTGAGCAACATTGATGTCATCTTCTGTTGACAGCAAGTGGCAAAATGGCCGCCTCCTGAGATGGATAAAAACAGCTGGATTTTGCTGCATAACTCATATTCCACAAATATAATATTAATCAGAATGTCATGTTTAGACTAGTGAGGTTACATATAGCATATTATTGTCATGAAATGTTTAAGGTTGACTTCCCTTGTACTTCACAAGAAATCACAAATCTAGGTCACGCAAGGAGTTAGCTCCTAGAATTACAACACTCATTAGTTTATTCAATCTGGTTTGCTGTATGTTTGATGTTTATTGTCACCATAAAGACTTACAGTAAATATCAAATGGATTTGATCGACTCCACGCAGTGATCACCACCAGTTGACACACTAGTATTCTCTGTCTCATTGATTTGCTGTATCGTTCCTTTTGTGCTATCCATCAGTGTGGTGCACGGTCTCAAAGGTTATGTAGTGTGCGTAAGCAGAGGTGGATCATCGTTCATGCTGTCAGACGCTCCCTGCACTAAATGTGTCATTTAATAATGTATTGAGCCGCCTCCCCCAATTTAACAGCCAGTGGGTCCTAGAAAGGAGTTTGAACATCTTGCCCAGGAAGGAATCGACATTTTTTTTTCTGCAAGGGTAGCATTTAGTTGTGATCAATACTAACCCTGCAGTGTTTTGCTTGGCTGAAAGTAGCGGTCAATCCATAAAGTGTTTTAGATGACTATATTTAGAGCTCTGGCAGGATGCTATAACGCATTTTAAGTACAACTTTTACTAAAACTCAGCACAAACTTTGTCTTCATTGAGCGTTGTATGCACATGTCTGTGGCATCAACTCAAATTCACCAATAAGAAATGCAGAAACGTAATGGAAAAGAAGATGCAGTATCATTTTGGTTTAAAAATAAAATAAAATAAACATCTATCTACAGACAGCAACATCCTGATGTTTTCCCCGACAGAGAAAAGAGCCATTTGCATAATTAAATTAGCAAATGCACCTCAGGCGTCGTCTGATGATGCAATATATGCAAATATTTCATTTCGCTTTGCTTTTGGAGTCAGCCTGGTTTGATTCATCGCAGCTTGATCCCTCTGGCTGTTAGTGCATTTTGTGGTGTCTATGCTAAGACAAAATACACAACTTAATTTAGTAGAGTCCTTTTAGCAACATCCTGCTTTTCTTTACAGGGGAGCAATGTAATGGAGGAGCAGGACTTGCGAGAGATTGGGATCACAGACCCAGGTCACAGAAAGAAGATCCTGCAGGCTGCACGTTCCCTACCCAAGGTATAAAGCGCAGATACTAAACCTGAAGTTTGCGTCAATGAAGCACAATCAGAATGTGTCTCCTATATTCATATTTGTGACTATGATGGAATGACTTGCTTGTTGCAGGTGAAAGCACTGGGCTGTGATGGCAGCAATTCCCTCTCATCCTGGTTGGAAAATCTGGGCCTCAACGAGTACCTCCATAACTTCCTGGCCAGTGGTTACCGCTCTCTGGACTGTATCAGAAACCTGTGGGAACTGGAGATTGTGAATGTGAGTAGGAGTGATGGACCTGGACTGGACTGTGAGGCGTGTCAATGTGGGTTTGTGGAAATTGGATTTCTGATTCTGCATTTTTTCCTCTGCCAACTTGAATGCAGGTCCTTAAGATCACCCTGCTTGGTCACAGGAAGCGCATTATTGCATCATTAGCAGAGAGGCCTTATGAAGAACCTCCCATCAAGCCACCTCGGTTGTCTCAGATCAGGGTAATTGCAACCTTTTGTGTAATAGAGGAGTTTAAGTTTGTTAAATTCAGCCATGCTTAGCTGGGTTGATTGAGGTACTGCAAATGATACTGGCTAGTAGGGATGTCACGGTAACGACAATATTATGATATTGCGATATTGAAATAGCCCTCCACCCTTTGTCTCACACTCATTCACTGCCATTGATGGCTATAGACGTAAAAAAAAAATCATTTAAATAATTTTTATTATTTTAACATTTTTTCCCACTTTTGTTAACAAGAGTTTGGAAACCTAGATTTTTTTTATTGCATTAAAACAGATATAAAAATTGGGATTAATCATGAAAACCTTTTATTTTTTTAAAGAAAAGATTAATAAAAATTAGGGGCATCAGGCAATTAAAATTTGTAATCGGAATTAATCGCATGACTTCACTAGTTAACTCATGATTAATCACAAATTTTACATTTGTTCTAAATGTACAAAAAAATCTAGGTTTTCATACTCTTGTTAGCAAAAATGGGGGAAAAAAAAGTTAAATAGAAATAGTTCTAATGAATTTTTGACGTCTATAGCCGTCAATGGCAGTGAAAGAGTTAAAAGCAGCACATCTTTTGAAAAAGGCAATGTTGTATTCAATTTGTGCAGTTCCAGTACCCTCTGGTTGTTAGTTATTAGTGCAGTTTAATTTTCATTAGGCATGTTGTGCCCATCTACTGTATGTTTAGTAACCACACTAATGGCCAGATGAAGGGGAACGTAACACGTTTGAGTTTGTCAACAAATTGTCTCCATTCACAATGTGTGTCACAATATTAAGTGTCATTTGTAATTGTAGGTCATTTATGTACATATTACCTGTTGAGAAAACCTGTTCTGATTATTATTGCTCACATGGACAAAACTATGTTCTGACCTGACATAGCTCCCCTAAATATGGTGACAATTATTGTATCATGATGTTTAGATATAGTTACATCCTTAATGGTTAGGTTGATCATCAACAAACTACTGTATATCTGATCGTCTGCAGTGCCAGGAACTCCCAGCATCCCAGTCCTCGTTGTCACTTGGTCAGATGGAGCCCGCCACGTGTCAGTCCATGGATCCTCTGCTTCCAGCCGGGGAACCAGTGAGGAAGAAAGTGCCAGATAACGACTATGACGTCACCCAAAGACATCGCAGTGAACGCCGCAGATCACATGTGTGTTTATTAGCATATTTCCTCTCCAGAAGTGTTTCTACTGGTAAGAAGCACCTGGCAGAACTTCAGCCTTGATGTTTTTTCTCCAGGAACGGCAAGAGGAGCGGCATCGGGAATCCCGTTTGATTCTTCGGCCACCTAGTTTAGCAGCTCCATATGCTCCGGTCCAGAACTGGCATCACCAGCCTGAGAAGCTCATCTTTGAATCCTGCGCTTATGAAGCCAGCGTGAGTTGTTTTCTATCCGCTATAGCAAAACAGCTTGCTTTGAGTACTTGGTGAATGTGTCAAACCACAATTGGGGTTTCTTTACAGTACCTGGGTTCCATGCTTATTAAGGAGCTACGGGGCACTGAGTCCACCCAGGATGCCTGTGCCAAAATGCGGGTTAGTACCAATGTCCTAATGTCATCCAAGTTCAAAAAGTGACATGCTCTATACATTTTAGCACAACGGTGTGATGTGTCTTTATGTCCTTACGACTTTGTGTTTTTTTTGTGCTATTTCTTTCAGAGGTCAACAGAACAAATGAGAAAAGTCCCCACCATTGTCCTCTCGATCACGTACAAAGGTGTGAAGTTCATTGATGCAGCCAACAAGGTTAGTTCTGTTTATTAGTTATACTGCTTCAGCTGAAAAGTCACTTTGAAGCTAAGATCAACGTTGTGCTTTTGGTGACTAACTGTTGATATAAACGTACTGAGCACAAAAATGCAAACAATTCTAAACACTAAATAATGGTAGTTTAACTCTGCTGTTATGCAGGGCTCCCTTGTGTTCTTTTACTGACCCCTGCTGGTGTGTGGTTACTTATTCATGCAGGTGCTGAAAAGACTTGTTAACCAATCACCGGCTGGAATCTTTGGAATACGTTCACGCTGTAGTGTAACTTCCTGGCCTAAATATATGCAACTTTTTCCACCGTTTGTCTCACACTAAAAAGTCTAATTTCTTGAATCCAAGCTGTGCAAGTTTGTTGGCATGCTCTCGTTCGATAATGTTTCACTTTTACATCATGGAACTAGAATATATTAATAGCGATAGAAACTCCAAAATAGGGCTGCACAATATATCGGAAAAATATTGATATCCCGATATTGGCTCATGCAATATGCATATCGCAAAAACATGCAATAAGTTTTATATGGAATTGCATGCTTTTATCTGAATTTGACCAGTCAAATAAAATGTGCACCGCCATCCAATAGTTGAACATTATCGAGAGGAAATTGCAATTAATTAACTAAGAATACATTGAGTGTGCTGAATTTGCTACATAAAAAAAAATATTTCATTAGATAATAAAAAATGTCATTTATTTAGGTACATGATAAATATCTCAATGATATCAATATCGCTATATTCAGCAACTATATCGCATGTTTTTCCAATATTGTGCAGCCCTACTCCCAAATTTTATTTGGCCTGATCTTCTGACCTCGTTCTGGTTTTCTTGCAGAATATCATCGCAGAGCACGAGATCCGTAACATTTCATGTGCAGCCCAGGACCCGGAAGACTTGTGCACATTTGCTTACATCACAAAAGACTTGCAGACCAACCACCACTACTGTCACGTGTTCAGCACTGTAGACGTGGTAATGACAAATGCTCTCCTTGTGCATGTAAATTGTCCCCCCCCCCCCCCCCTCATTCTGACAGAATAATGTATGTATTGTATGTCATGGTGTTCACTGATTATGTTGATATTGAGATTACTGTGACCAAAATTATGTAATTTAGTGCTGTTATCATACTGCTAAAAGAAATGAAGACTTGTGTTTTTCCCCCATGGAGTTAACTTCTTTATTGTTTACGTGCAAAAAAATAGGGATGTTCGATTTTTTAGACCGATACCAGTGCAAGTATACTCAACTGTTGAGTAGTCACCAATGCCGATGCCATGTACACCTGTACTTTTGATACATAAAATTATAAATCAATTAAAGATAATCCTAAAGACAAAGTACTACATATTATGCTAAATATGACAGTAAAATGTAATTAACATTTGAAACATGTATACTGTACCATTATTTGAAAATTCATCATGGGCTACCACAAATGGTTTCATCCGAAGTTGTCAGTAACGCAAGGAACAAGTGACAAATAACTCCTGAGCTGTCAACTGCTTTCTCAAACCATAATTTGGTAGTCAAGACAGTTTAGACAAAAGCAAAACTTTATCTGACATGTCTAATTTACAGAAAATAAACCTGCGACCTTTGCGATCACCCCCTTTTAGAACCTTACCTATGAGATCATACTGACACTGGGTCAAGCGTTTGAGGTGGCCTATCAGCTGGCTCTGCAGGCCCAGAGGACCAAACAGCACCAGAACCTCCCAGTGGGTGCTGCTTCCGAGCTCATCGACACCAAGTCCAGCCGACCCGTGCCCAAACCACGAGGAAGTGTTCGCAAGTCAGGGGTAAGTCCATATTTTAGGACAGTATGTAAAGATGAAGAATTTTAGTGTCACGGGATTCAAGGCTCAAGTATTTGGCTTATCATGAGAAGACAGTGGAGAGAGATTTTTAACATTGAGAAGACCTGAATCATTATTTGAAAATGCCAACATGCTGCAGAACTTGATTCACAATAATCACAATAGTTGGTTGATCATTTGTGCTTATATTTATTATATCTCTTCCACATCAAGCTACTGCTGCTATCCTCACACAGATGTATGTCATTTTCAAAGCAAAACACAACATTCAAGATAGAGCCCTCGAAGCTAATCTAATCATCCTAATTTGACCATGTTTGCCTGCAGTTAGCATGACACCTTTAGTGAGCGTGTCGTGTACTGAATATGGATGAGACACTTCAGGGACGCACATTTCTGACCGCGGCTTAAATAATGAGCTAAAGAGGATCATGTGGTGTTCAGTCTCCTTGTGTTGCATTCGACTTTCACATTATCACCTCCGCCTCTCCTTCCGTGCTGCTGGCCAGAACATTCCTCAACTATTAAGTTATTGTTGCAACTTCTCCACCGTCATTAAACTTCCTTTTGGAAACGTCCTTCCTTCATTTTTAATGATGCTGCCTTCACTTCCTCATGATATGTTTTATAACTTCTTCCTCCAAGCACTTTCCCATTGAGCCACAAAAAGTAATTGCTCAGTTCATGTGTGTTTCTGTTTGTTACTTTAAAAAAATTTTTTATATTTGTCATTTTGTGGATGTATTAATTACACTTTACTGACCTCCAGTGTTTGTCAATGTTACTTTTGGCTGCAACAGTTTAGAGTCCACAACATTAAATTTTGTAGAATAAATTTTACTCTGAAAAAGACTATATTCGATCTCAATCGAAAAAGAGTCAACTTTACACTCGGAAGAGAGTAAAATATTATATATAATCACAAAAGAAACACTCAAGTGTTCAGTATCAGGGTAAGCTCACAACCTTCAGCATGGGAGACGGCCACTCTATCACTTGAGCTATGCCACGCCTACTGTTGGCTAACATTGAGGTATGAGAACTCCAGCTGACACCAGCGATATACTGACAGACAATAGGACCGGCATGGCTCAGTGGGTTGATTGGCCATCTCCCAACCTAAAGGTTCTGTGATCGTTCCTCAACCCTTGAGTGTTTTTTTAATTATTTTTTTTATAATAATATTTTACTCTTTTCCAAGTATAAAGTTTACTCTAGTTTGGACTGGGATCAAATATAGTCTTTTTAGAGTAAAATGTACTCTAGGAACTGCGGATCTGACTCGAAATGATCTGACCTGATCTCTTCTTACACCCTAAAGTTAGACCAATATTTGCCCTGCGAGGATAAATAGGTTTTATGAATCCCAGCACCATTATGCAAAGAACAGGGTAAATGCTGATTGTAATCTGACTTATGTTTGTAGGGCAACTTTTTGGAACAGGAGGGAGATTCCCAGATACAGAGCGGCACCACGTGGCTGGTGGACCCCAAAGAACCCAAGCGTACAATCAGCACTAAGTATGAGACCACCATATTCTGAGTGGACCCCTTCCCCACCGCTCTCCCTTCTTCCTGACATCTGAACTTGCGCCTGGTCTCACCTTTCCTCCTTCACCTCGCCCCTCCGTGTGCCTTTCCCTCAAACTCCACCCCCCCAATCATCCCTTGAACACTTATAGTAATCCTCTTCCAGCTGGTATTATTTACACTACCAGCCTGCCAATCAGCTTCACTGCTAGTAAACCTATGTTTACCTTGTATGCTCCCTGAACTCGCTACAATACTTTCCCCCCCCCCTCTCAGTCAACAATCTCACTGTTGACTCTTGATGATAAGACCTTTTTTTTTCTCGGTGCTTTCCCTGCTCTGCTAGGCGACGCCCACTCTGAGGCTTTTCACTCCTGACACCCAGCGCTTTCCCACAGATGAGAGGTTGCACATGGATGCCATGGTCCTGTTATTGTTTTATACATCACTGGACTTGAAGCATTTTTTAAGTTAAGGTCTAAAGGAGGGAAACATCCCCAAACACTGTGATATGGTCATGTAGCTTACAAAGTTAGCATTGAAGCACTTTCACAAACTCCCCAAGTAAGTCAAGTGTATCTTCCTGTGTTTTGGCCTTATTGAAAAGGTCACACTTGAACAAAAAAATGGGGGCTGTATCACTCTGTTAATGTTTGGTTCAATTAGTTTGTTTCCATTTTAACTGTGTGCATGTGTCATCCTTCCTGTAGCTAATCATCCCTCCCAGCCAGTATAAAAAGGACAACCCTGTTGCATGATGGGTAGGGTGATGTTTTGTGTGGGGGGGGGAGGAGCATTCCCGACCATCACCAGTCTGGAGAGCAACAGTTGTTGGTACGACCTCACCGCCTTCATCACTTCAATTTCACTTCCTGCTCATCAGAGATGTCTCATAGCGTACAGATGGCGTGCTCGACACAGGTGTCCATCTTAGTCTTCTATTATTTTGTGTGTGTTTTTATGCTACAAAAGTTAAAGCATAATTTAATGTGTCTTTCTTCATCTCATCCTCCAAGATGTATAACTGTGACAGCAATCTTGTACAGTGTGATTTCTTAATTTAACCAAACTCAATTTACTAGAGGTAACACTACAAAGACTGTTTACTAGTTATCTAACAGGGTGCAGCTTTGGCATTTGAACTTGTTTCCATGTATTTTGATTTTATCGGGCATTTGTCCTAATGCAGCAACTTAATTTTCCGAATTAAGCGAGTGAGATTATTCACCAAACCTGCCATGCAGGACGGTACTTTGATATATTTGTTTTATCCTGCAATGCAAAAATAAAATAGGGAGCAGACTTTTCTCCCACTGTGAATGGTACTTGCTGGTCAGCTGATGTGTATACCTTACATCAGTGAGGGTGTGATCTAAAGTGCTCTACAATACATGAGTACATCCAAGAATTCAGCCACGAATGAGTCTAGTCATCATTTTTGTGTTCACTGGGAAATGCATGAAAATCTTCCTGTTCAAAGTGGGTGTACTCATTTATGTTGAGCACTGTACCCCCGTTTAGTAACGCTGTATTTGGTACATTGTCAGACCAGTAGCATTAAGTTTATGGTACACTGTCTTTAACACGCTGGTGACGGCACCTTTGGCCATCAGCATGGTCCCATTTTGCCTTTGCACGTCACTGAGGATCAGAATAAATATTTTGGGGCAAATCTGATGTGAATGAAATTGTACATGAAACTAGTGGTCTTTATTTTGATACTTGAATGATTTTTGTTTTTATAGATCTCTATACAATATGTATGTATGTATGTACAGTATGTATGTAATTAATTTTTGACTTATGTCAAAAAGAGATTAAAGGACTATGTCTTATAAAGTTACACATATCGTGGAAAATACCCTGTGATTATAGAGGCTGAATAAACTCAAGAGAGACCTCACTTCAGGAAAAAAAAAAGATTGTACATAATCTTGGGCTTCCCGTTTTTTTTATAATTATTTTCATAATTGTTCAATTAATAAATTGCGCGGTTTGAAAGTTTGTCCTTGAGTTTTCTTTTGGCTGTGTGGTCTTGAGTTGAATAGACACAATAATTGGCCTAATACATGTGACCTGCTGAGATATAGATCTATTTGACAATATGTGTACTGTCAGCAACCAGTGAAATGCAATCAAACCAGTTGTAGCAACAATCCACGCTGCATTAAATTAGATGAGAGCGGTGATTCCCAAACTTAAATGAGTCAGATATACAAGTACATATTTTACTTGAGAAAAATATGGAGTACCACCAAAGAAAAATGTCACAAAAAGTGAATACAGTTAGCTACCGTATGCCATCCAATGGAAGAGCATTTAACTATATCACTATACATTGCTGGCATTTGCTTAGCTAGAGAACGTATAATAATTCTTCTCCCAATTCATTGAAATTGGATAATTTCCCACACCATACAAAAAGACCTCTCAAGGTTCACTGGTTATTAATCACTGGCTGAGAGTATGTAAGATCTTAATGTTGTTATGCTCACGAACCACCATAATAGCTTTAATGGGATGACATCCATTACAAAAGCTATATAAAATATTGTGCATACTGTATTTAGAAAGATGAACATTACATTTTGATTGACACAATCAAAGAGGTATTAATGGAACAATATGTTCATTATTGGGATTGTAGTTTTCGATGGAATAGCACTGTACCACAAATATTAAGACAGAGCTCTTTGTTTGATGCAGTAGAATTATTTAACTCACTGCAAAGCATCACTAGCAAAATTAGGGAAGTGCTTGCCTGTGCCTATTTTGAGCAATTTTCCTACATCTTGTGAGTGTTTGATCACTAGATAAATAGTCAACAATAAAACCAAGTAGCATTAGCTAATGCTACTATTTGGGTTCGTTCAATTGCTGTAGTTGCTTCTAAATGTGGGAAATAACAGCTGATATCGAAAATAAATGCTCAAACAGTTTGTTGTTTGTTTTTCATCAGCATTAAGACATGAAAACACTTCCTGTGTTTTTGCTTTGTATGAGTATATTTAGACAATAGACACCATTTAATTCCAGTAGTGCCACATGTCTGTCAGGCTGGTTGAGTGCCATCACATGTCAGGAAGCTGATTGGCTAAGCACAGGACGGTTGTAGCCAACATGCCCCACCCTTTTTCTCAGTTTGAGTGGAGGCAGGACGCACAACCTCAGAGATGGAATGACACTTACACGGTTCAATTCAACCTGTCTACATTTATGTCCAACGCTCTGGTGAGTTATGATTCTACTGTACTACATTCGCAACTTGATTTAATGTTAAGTTATACTCTCCTAAGGTGTTTCCCTTTGGTCATTTTGTTTTAAAACAACTTGGTTTTAAGAAGATTAAGATCTTTATCCCTACAGTATATTTCCACATATTCTGCATCACTTCCTGTTTCCCTCCAAATGATAGTTTACAACATTTATTAATGGACTTTCTTGCAAAATGGGAACTGTTTTCTTACGAGGGTCCCACTGTTGAGTGCGTAATCATTGAACAGTTTGCTTGATTAAATAGACTGTTAAGGGAAGTAAGTACATTAAATATTTGCCAATCAGAACCTGTAAGAGGACAATGTACTGAGTTTAAACATTAATCAACGCTTGTGAGTTACACAACGTATGTTTACTGTTAACCATTAAGCTCGTTCTCTTACACTTGAATGCACGTGTTCCACATTGGAAGACACAAATATTGCTATCACAGTGACTTATCATTTAAAATATTTTCACCATGCTCATTAAAAGACATTTGGCTGACTGCTCCACTTAGATGTTTCATATGCTTCAAGCTCAACGCCCAGTTGACAGCACTGACTTTATAATGTCTTTCATGTCCCAGTTGTCATGAAGGCATTTGAGCAAGCAAAGTGACATTCCACTCACTATTTGATCCTGACTCAGCTGTGGGTGCACCCTGCTAGTTTTCTTCCTGTACGCACAGGTAGGTGTTGACTGCAAGAAGCTGTTGAAAGTTCCTCTTTCACTCTGCAGATTGTCTTCATTGGAAGGAGGGAGAGCCATTTGCTTAAAGAAATCAAAATGAGTGGAATATTACAATATTACGTTAACTTGATATCAACAAATGCGTTAGGCCAGAACGTCTCCTTTTCACAGTATCATTTATTTGGTTAAAATAATATTTTCTGTGGGTGGAGCGGCACGGTGATTGAGTGGCTAGTTCTTAAGAGCCGTGTTCAAATCTGTGCTCTGATCTTTCTGTGTGGAGTGTGCATGTTCTCCCAGTGCTTGCATGGGTGTTGTGCAGGTGTTCCGGCTTCCTACCACATTCCTAAAACATGCACGTTAGCCAGGTTCATTGAAGGCTTTTAAGTTGTCCGTAGGCATGAATGGTTGTCTTCTGTAAATGTGCCCTGCAATTAGCTCATGACCAGTCCAGGATCTTCTCCGCCTTTCACTCAAAGCATATTTCTTTCTACTTACTTGGTAAAGCAGAAATATTGTAAATACGTAAACTGACCTCAAAGCTTCAAAATCACATTGTTGTAAAAACAGCTGTTGCTCTGTCATTGCCATGGCGACTCTGGATCATCAGCTAGACTAACTAGCCAGTATAACTCATGTTGTTGCACTAACTATAGCTGCTAAAGTTAATGTTGAAATCTAGTTGCAGTCCTTGTTTAAAGTTTTAAAAACGATCCGTTTATTTAAAAGTGGGACACACGTATTTCTAATCATGTCTTTCTCACCTCTATTTCTTTCTAAGGCCATAAAATAGTCTAAAACTCTATTCTGCCCATCATACAAGTCCTAATTTGGTGATATGCCATATAAATATCCAAACCCCAATTCCAGTGAAGTTGGGATGTTGTGTAAAATGTAAATAAAAACTGAATACAGAGATTTGCAAATCCCTCTCAACATTGATTCAATTAAATATTCTAAAAGGATAAGATATTCAAAAGTTCAACCCGCTGGAATTTTTATTTTATTAAAAATGTTTTGCACTTGTTCTCTTATTTTGAATTTGATGCCTGCAGCACTTTCCAATAAAGCTGGGACAGGGGCATCAATAGGGGTGGGAATCTTTGAATGTCTCACGATTCGATTCCAATTTTTGGTTGCCCGATTCGATTCAGAATCGATTTTTGATTAAGAAAGATTTTGATTCAACATGATTTGATTGACAATGGTTTTTGCTTCAATTTATAGATGTTCAAGGAATCGTAATTATCTACTCCAGTCTGACTCGCTAATGTTAATTAGTGCTCTACTCGCGGCACTTTTATCACTCAAAAGAATGGCTCCTTGCTAAAAAAAATAAAAAATAAAAATTTTTTATTGGAATAACTTGATCGTGGCTTTTTCCTTCTACTCTCTAATGTGGCTACAACTTAACAGTGTATCAGACCGCGTGGAACCACACTGCCCCTAAGTGGCCAAATCGGGTACAACATGAACATCGCTCCCAATAAAGGCACACACAAGCAAAGGGAAGACAGTATAAAATAATTTAAATAAAATTGATTTGGGGACATTTAAAACCAATTCTGAATCGTACTAAATGAGAATCGCGATTCTCATGAGAATGGATTTTTTGGCACACCCCTAGGCATCAAAAATTCCACTGGAGAGCATCCTTCGAAAGGCTCAGTTGTACACACGCAAGAATAGTTGAGATTCACCACTTTGTGAACACTGCATTCACAACAGCGTGGCTTTGAAATAGAAGAGTGCCAGCTGTCCAGACCATTGAAGATGTGTGCTGCATTATGAAACACAAAATATGTCAACAAAGACCCCAGACTGTTGAGCAAGTGATAAAATGTGATCAAATGTGTGTACATCACCAAAAAATGGAAAAGAACAACATTTAACAACAGTTAATGTTTTCAGTTATTGAGTGTTGTTAAAAGGAAAGGTTAAATAAAAAAAATTGGGAATATCAACAACAAAAATCATCAGTTTGAACAATCTTAACTTTGTACTGTATTCTTTTGAAAAAGATTTACAAATAAATGTATTCTGTTTTATTTACGTTTTACACAACATCCCAACTTCAACTGGAGTTAGTGCAACAAAAATCACAACATTATTAGTAGACTAGATATGTATGATAATTGTTGAGCCTATACTATACGCGACTACTACTAAAACTATTCTGTTAAAATAGACTGTTCCCGTGACCATTTCTTTCTTTCTTTTTCTCCATAACACTTTAGATCCTTCCACAGCTTGATGAACCAGTCCCAAGCCTCTTCCCTGTGCAATGTCGACGGCTGATACGTGGAATGATGGCGTTACTTTGGCATGCTTGAGCAATAAGGAGCGCAGCGGAAGCCATGACAGCGTGATCAGCATGAACTCTGCCTTTGTAAGTCAATCGTCTCCTCTACAGACTGACTGCTTGGATAGCTGATATTCTTCTTTATTTGCATCTTTTACTATGTTTACACTCATTAAATCACATCAGTTATAATATTGTGTTTGTTTGTTTTTAATATATATTCTTGTTAGCGTTTATTTCATTTTAACTTCTATTGTTACTTTTAATTCATTTTTAAGAGTAAAGTTTGTTTTTTTGGATGGGGGGGTCTGAAAATGCTTCATTTGAGTTTGTATTAGTTTTAGTATTAGTTTAGTTTTTTTTTAATATATATATGGAGTATGTCTTCTTGTGCAAAACAAAAAAAAAAGCTCACTAGGTACTGTTTGTACTGTGTAATAAAGTCAACTACAATTCTCAAATGACTTCTTCTGTACGGCTGGACAGCAATACCACAATAAATACATTTAAAATGAACCTGAAAGCTCATTTATGATATTAGTTGACAAAGAGGAAAACGATGGACAATTGTTGTGTGTATGAGTATGAAGAAATGTGAAACACAAGCAACTGTAATCAAGTGAAATGCAATATATATTGCCCACGGTATAGTTTTTATTTATTTATAGTTTATAGCGGGGGGGGGGGGGGGTTTGTCTTGCTAATAGAAAACTTTCCTCAATAGACTCACTTCTTTGTTTCCGATTGCGACATTCAGGGTGATGTGATGACCAGAAAGAGAGCGAAAGTTAAAGCGAGGTGGGGAGAGAACGAATTTGGACAATCGTAAGGTCTTTTTCATGTCTGCAGAGCGAGGACAGCATGGAATACTTATCAGCTGAGGAGAGGGCGTGCCTCATGTATCTGGAGCAGACCATCGAAGCGTTGGAAGTGCAGGAGGACAGCGGGCTATCCAATGACGAACCAGACTCTGGACATTTGCCATGGAATACGGGTCGGAATACATTCAATGGTAAGGAAGAAAATGACCTCTTTGCCTAAATAAGATGCTTTTTTTTGTGTCATTATTAGTTATGTGCTTTTGTTTTGTAGATATTTCTGGATTGAATTTAAAGTCTGAAATGGATCAGCGATCCGAAAGCTCGCCCACTTTGCTGGCTGGCTTTCCAGTAGAGAAGAAGCCTGTGTACATAACATTAACTGAAGAAAACATAGTTAAGCATCATCTTCTGAACCAAACGTGTGAACCAAACTTCACCACTGCTTCTGAAGACACCACAGAAGAACTTGGAGCTTCTATGAATGGCTTTTCACAAGCCCAACTTCCGGTTACTGGTTGCAATATCCCGCTAGATATGGCTGCTGATGCACTTTGTTTACCCCCCATTGACGACTCTCCAAACACAATCACTTGCATGACTCCTAATTTAGATCTAGGTCTGATTCCACCGCCATCTGACTTCATGGATTGTCCAGGACCTGATCCAGATCCTGATCCAGAGCTTGATCTAGAGCCTGATCCAGAGGCTGACAACATCAACAACAGCGGGCCAGTCTCTATTGACCTGAATCGGCTGTACCAGAGAGCCTTGGACAAGAAACTTGCTGTTAGCCCGCCGGTTCGCAAGAAAGCTGCAGACAAGCTCCTGATGGAAGCTGGTCAAAGGCTCCCCGCCTTGGAGACCCTTCTGCCAGTGAGCCGTCATCCTGAAGCAACAGAGCCCAGGAGCCCACCCCTTGTGGCTCCTAAGCCAAAAAGGCCTTCGGTCAAGTCACCGTACTGCACACAAACAGAAGAATCAAATTCACCCGTTGGTAACGGCGACGAACAACCGTTGGACCGTGAGATAATCCACCTTCAGGCCCTCCAGAAGCTCGGGCTGCTTAAACGTTCTGCAACTGATTCAGGCCCCGCCTTGAATAGCAAGCTAACCCCACCAACTCGAAAGTCATGGGCAAATCTTTCATCTCCGAGCAGTCCGTCTCGCCTGAGTCCATCCAATCTAACTCCAGTGTATCGCTCCATGAGCGTTACGTCCTCCCTGTCTCCTCCCTCGGCTACTCCGCCTGTCTCCTCTGCCATCGGCGACAGTGCCAGACTTCTCTTGTCAGCTCGTGAACAATCTCCTGCCAATAATATTTCAGCGAGTTCAATGTACTCTCAAGTGAAATCCCCTACGCCATCACCTTCGGACCTGGTCAAGCAGTTGACCAAGGTCACGGCTGCCCAGCCAGGTGCCACGGAGCACTCCGGCCTCCGCCCAAGCCGCACCGTAGATCATGAAAGGATTAGTGTTGAGCGATGCCTCAGTCACGCCGCCAGCCCCGACTTTCGGAGACGCGCCTCCTCCCATTCTGCCCTCCAGCAGTCGAAGGACTCCCACATGCTGCCACGGTCGCAGGGCATCAGTGTGCTGATCTGCCCTCGGGATGCAAACGGAGTGGAACGACGTGAAGCCCTGAAGAAACTCGGACTGATTAGGGACTAAGACAAACCAGACACTCCCTCAAAATACCGTTGATTCCTTACACACAATGGCCTGTAAATAAATACAAACATACATCATGTTCAGAGGTACGGGACACAGATGTACAGTATTTCCCAGTGGATACCCTGTGTTGATCAACACCCCAAAATCACAAGATTATGCAGTGGATACTCTTGATTTGGCAACTCAAGGATTTTTTTTTTGATTTTTTTGCAAGATTTTGTTATGTGTTTATAAAATGTATTTGTTATTTTGGTGAGTCAACCCTTATTGTCGGTATTGACCTTTTGCACGTGACATCACAGCCCTCATGGGAACGCCCCCTCATGGGAACGCCCCCTCATGGGAACGCCCCCTCCGGGACGCTGGACGGCAAAAGAGCCACTTGCCTGTATTGTCACCATTGAATCTCGCACAGCGTTAAGTCCTTTATCAAATCGATTATCTTATAAAATGGTCATATCTTGCTGTGCGGTTGGTTGTACAGACAGACAAAGGAGCAAACCAAATGTTGCTTTTTATCACGTACCTACTAATGAAGACAAATAATGTCGATTGATAGCAGCAATCAACACAAAGGACTGGCAGATCACAAAGTATTCACGGATTTGCAGCGATCGTTTTTTGCGAGGTTAGTAGATAAATGTTCATACATTTTAGTAGTAAACGTACACTCTAACATAGATTGTAACAGAGGTGTCGAATTGCGTGTTTTAAAATCACATTAACGAGCCAGATGGTTAGCGTCCACTCCAACTGCACGAACACACAGCTTAGTTTTAAAATGTATCTTCTTCAAAACTATGAAGTGCGATTGACTGTTTAATAATGAGAGATGTCGTCTTTGTGCTTGGAGTTTTTCACTCTGGAGCCGGAGTCGTATTCATGAAATGACGGCATAGCTTGCCACCACGATTTGTACATTTGTTCCATGCTAGTAAACATAGTAACATGACATCATCACAACGTTTCAATTTAGAACGGACTATTAAAAAATAAGTCAGTTAGCATGATCAACAAGTTTTACTTTTGCATTCCGAGATATATTGTCCCTGGTGTGAGCGTAGCATCTCGTCCCAGAAACTCAGCCAGCGACAAGCTTTTGAATCAACTCCGGTGTAAGGAGGAGAGACGCATTGACGACATAATGTTATAGGTCGTGCGCTGTGAATTCCGGCAAAGTCGGCCATTTGATTAACTTGGTAAAAACAGCGGGCAACAGAAGGTAAGGGGCTGTTTTCAAACTAGCGATCTCCAACTTAAGTAAATATCGCGCTCTCCGAGTCCCGACTAAATGTGCAACTTCGACTGGCAGGCGACCTTCGGTTGAGGTAATAGATTCAATGGCTCTATGGGCAATAATAACTTTGAATTTGTAAAATAACAGTTGCTAAGTCGCTCCGGGTCACGTCCACTTCCATACAACAATCATTTCCTTCCGCCGTCCGTCATAGGGTAGTCATATGATCACATGACGTCGGTGCAAATGGTCAATATCCCCGCTTAGTCAAGAACTTTGTGGGTAAAAAAAAAAAACGCATTGAACGGGCATCAATAATTTGTGAATAGCGTAATATACATATTGATATCTACTTACAGTACCCTATAACCTTCCTCGTAAGACTTGATGGCCATCATTGATCTTGTAACTCCATTGTTATCTGCTACTTTGATTGCTAACATGCACACTATTGCACACATTAGGCCTATCCTTTCTGTCAGTTAAGCACTCAGGGATTCATATTTAACTCTTACGAAGAAAACACCTACAGTATGTACCTTACCTTAAACTTATACAGGAAATGATGGATTTCTGTTACTGTCTGTTTTCAGTAGGCCTACTTCCTTTTAACTGCTTTCTGGCTGCTGACCACAGGAATTTTGGCAACATGCATTTGTATTTTTTTAAGTTACCGTTGAGGAAGTTGGCAGTATGTAAAGGTGTCGAAGAACAGGAAGGTGTTGATTAAAAAAAAGAAGTATGTTCTGGATTGCTTTTAGAGCTCATCTGTCGGGCATTTGGAATAGGACATATTTGGTGTCAAGTCATATATTCAGGCACCAGTCACAGGCTCGTCTCAAGGCTCCAGCACAGTCATCTAATGTGAAGGTGCAAAAACTGGTGCAACCCGTTTTTCTGTAGTTCACCGTCGCTGCTGCTTGTGTATGGCACATTGACAGTATATGCCTGCCTGCGTGCCTGTCTGAATAACATGCCTGATGAGATATTAACTGTTTGTGTATTTGGAGGGAAGAGAGCTTTAGAAAAAGTTGTGTTGTGTGTTTAGCTTCTTAACAAGAAACACTTTGGTAAGCCACTCAAAGGTAAGCCGCTATATAATGCTGTACTGTGAATTTGGTCTAAACCTCCACTAGAAAAAAGAAAAAAGAAAAAACACGTTGGCCACTAGAGGGCAGTCGTGATTCACAAATTATCCAGTGCCACTGATACGAGCGAAGGCAAAACCAAAACGATGGACATCCGATTCCAAACATAAAGTACACTGTTGCCTATACTCACCTATTGTAAGACAATTAACCCGACCATCTAGTGAAACAGCAATAAAGCATGCTCATATTCCTTCCGTTTTCTTTGTAGGGCACATTAAAATTGTGCCTATGTGAGAGGTTTTTTTTTGTAAGGGAAAAAAAAGAAAAGAAAACTGCGAGCTGTAATTATTTATGTGTATTTAACATGACCCCGAACATCAAACATACAGAAAAATGACAGCTCTGTTTTAATATTTGTATTGGCCTTACTTTTGCATGCACATCATGAAAGCGCTAAAGGGAAGGTTAACAAATTAGCCAATAGCCTCCTCAACAGTCTGAATATAATTCTCTGGAATCTGGATCTTTACTGCTAAGCGTTAAACTAGCATCCATTTATGTGGATTTAAACTCTAAACCTCTTATTTGACAGTTTTGTAATTGTATTTTATTCTGGGCAACTGCACTTTTACCATGACTACATTTTACATGGGTGAACAATTAGCTGAATGTTTTTTTTTCATCATAGTATCATCAGGACCCAAACCAAAGCATGTCTGGTGTTGTTAAGCTTCATATGGTATTTCACGGGAAAGGAGTGGAATTAAACATGGCCAGAATCTTTGGTATTTCATGACGCACAGACCTCTTCACATAGCGTCTGCTGAAAAGCCTCATCCTTTTCTTCACTTGCAAGGCCATCAAAGAGGATTAGTGCAGACAAAGTGGCACGAAGCCATTGCTGAGGTTCAAACATGCCCGACTCAGTGCTGAATTTACTCAAAGCTGCAGTGTGAGACTTTTACCTGACAATAACAATCATTGAATGTTGATTACATTACACCTTTGCCAAATGGCGTCATACAAAAAGTGTTTCGAAATGTGCTGCAGTGCGGTTAAAAATGTTTAGTCCTTAGAGTATTGTTTACTTTGGTTCTTCAAATTTATTGTTTAATGGGAAGCCCAACACATCGGTGATGGATTCTTTTTGGGAACTTGGCTATGAGCACACCTAGTATATGCCATTTACAAAAAAAAAGAAGAAGATTGTTTTTGCTTTATTTTTGCCTTTTTGTAATCCAACAATAAGCCGCCATTCCTTACCATTTTTTTATTATGGAGAATAAAAGATAATGAGGCCCTGATGACTTGTAGGAAATGCTTCATCATTTTTTGCTCTCTGCTCCACAGAAATAAAGTTTATTTATGATAGCCTAATGGCTTTGTGTGAGGGGCAAACACACAGTTGACTATTATGACAGCAGGGCTTTGGTATTCAAAATGATGAAGAGAAATGAAACTTGGCATTTATCGCAGCAAAGAAAATTACATTGTTTCCACTCACACGAGATGCAACTTAATATCCTCAACTTTCCAACAATAGCAGACAGAATGATGACTTATGTGCCGCTTTGTTCTTCATTCAGTTTGAGATACACTTCCATTTATTAATTCAACTTTTTAATCATTCATGTTTAATGATTGTTGATTGTCCAAACATTGAATTGAACAATGAATGCCCTGAAATTGAATGGCGACTGTTCCAGGGTGCCTCTCCCTTAAAGCCAGCAAGCCTACTAACTAATGAATAGGAGTATGATTTCAACCACATTCATTTGCATTACATTAATTATATATATATATAATAATAAAAAAAGACAATATGGCAGACACAGCTCTCAGCATGAAAGCATTCTCTCTTGTTTGAAAATACACAAGTGTGTATTGAAATGCATTCCTTAAATAGTACAGGCTTGTCAGGATTTTTTTTTGGGGGGGGGGGGGTCGAAACAGAAATAAAAGTGCCTGTCCTCTTCTGATCCACTTTATTACCTGTCTGCTGTACACGCACTCGCACGTCTGACAAAACATGACCTGAAGCCCTTCGAGCACTCATGTGTTCACTCACGTGACTATTAAGACTGTCTGTGTGTTGTCTACGTGCTGCAACAATGCAGAGACCTGCGTAACACGGAAAAGGGTCTGACTTCACAGTAGAGAATATTGCAGCCTGGCCTGAGGGCTCTGTGACAAAAACACCAGTTGGAAGGTTTCAACTCGTTGTGCATCAGACAACATCACAGAGACAAGATGTGGTCATGTTACATCTGACAATGTCCCATAACAGCACCAAAAATAGAAGTGACTCATTGGGACAACAAGGGCTTGGACAGAGATGACGTTTTGATGATATTGCCTTTGTATATAACCACAATGAAATGCTTCAACATGAGATATTTCACAATATGGCTTTTACCTTTCAAGAAGTACAGGTGGAATGCTCTCATGTAAACATTCAGTGCAGGGTGGAAAACGTGTGTGAATCCCATGGCTAATGACTTCTCCAAGAGTCAATTAGTGTCAGGAATCAGCTAACCAAGAGAGTCCAGTCAATGAGGCAAGGTTGATTCAAGCTGCCCCGACTTGAAAAACAACCTGGATGCATCGCTATCTTCGATAGAAAATGAATTCCCAAGTTAAGTTAAGACTGCATCTCTGCCAATTGGAGCTTAATGGAAGATTTGAGATGCGACAGGACGACAACCTGAGGCACACAACTACAGTAAATCAATGGTGAATGTCTTCTGCAGAAGAGAAGGATTAGCCCATTCTGATTCCTGACCACAACACAATGGCGATGCTGCAATTCATAGCAGACACCCGAGAATACTCATGGACTGTTGTTGTTGCTCCTGAGCAGGTCAGATGTGCAACCGCAGGAACAGTTTGTTTGAGGTCGCTGCTGCCAAAAGGAGGCAAAATTAGTTATCAAATCCAAAGGTTCACATACTGTACCTTTTCCATCCCGTAATTATGTGACATTCACGTTGGAAACAGTAATGTATGAAATTGTTGTCGTGGTTTTTGGTTTGAAATGTGATTTCTGTCCATCGCTTGGACAGAAATCAAGGTAATTTCAAAGGTTTCACATGTTTTCTTGCACATTATATGAACGCTAACGGTCCATTAACTCATTTGCTCACAAAAACGTAATAATGCGTTCTATTTTAAATGTTTCAAGTGTCCCAAAGACATATTTATACGTTTTTAAATGTTTTTTATTTAGAATGCTTTGATGCAGCCTCTCAACTACAAAGAACGGTTGAAGAACGAGACTCTAATCTTTCTTTTGGTATGTTCCATGTTTTTATAGCAATTTACGACAATATTCTGTAGGCATTGCAAAATCAGTCAAAATCCAGTAAAACAGCTGCGAGTGAAGTGGATTGCTTCAGTGAAAATGGCTTGGAGTGAATGAGTTAATGAGGTGACTCCTGACAATAAAACAAGAATAAATGCGAGATGTCGCATTTCTCTTTGCTTACATTCAGCCAAAAGCTACAAAACTGATGGGAAAATGCTTCAGTGCAGATGGACAATAACCCTCTGAAAGCAACATTTAATTATAATTTGTTAAGACAAAATAAAATTTAATATTGAAAACAATGACAGCTAATTCAATGGCCATTCAGTTATGTGAGCCAGTTGTGAGCGTGCATTTCACATACAGAATACCACAAACAAGGACCCAAGAGCAGCATTTAAGTCCATCACTACTTTTGTTGGTCAGAAGTGTGCACACGATAATACAAAAGTAATCCAATCACTAAAAAATCATCAAGAGACAAATGAATGCTCCAACTCACAGTTCAGGGTAAAATGATAGCAAAACATGATGGATAAGACACAAATAAGAGAGGCTGGTGCAACACAAAAGGAGGGATTGAAAAAGTTGAGAAGGTACAAAAACATGCACAAGGAAAAAAAGGACCCAACATGAAGACGACCTAACAAATGGCACTAAATCCTACACACTGTCCCTTCAACATTGCACGAAATGAATTGCAATTTTCTATTCTCCTAATTTATCATTTCTGATAGTTAAATGACCAGAAGAGTTGCGAGTACCAATACCTTAAAATAAGGCCAGGTATCACCCCTGTACTGATAACTGGTATCAGTACTCATCCATCCCTATTGCAACTTCTGCTTTTAATTACAATTATGGCAGATTTCCAAATACTTAATCAATGACAATATGTGTTGCATTTCTTCACCAAGCTGACATTTCCACATCTGTTACATGATACATTTTATTTAAATAATTTCCTCTTGTGTTATATGATTTTTTTTTTTTTGTGTGTGTGAATGACAATAGCCAGCTTGGAAGACTCTAGACTTTGGTAAAAAAAAAAAAAAAAAAGTGCCAGTCAAAAGTTTGGGTATACTTACTCATCTCATCCCATAAATTGTGATGTTGTGCACTGGTCCACAAAGAAACAAATAATTAGGTCTTTAGCAATTAATGAAACGAATAGACGAAAAAGAGGTGTTTTGCTATGTGGATCTTCATACAATCCCTCGACCTGATAGTTTAATGTATTTACAGAAAGTGCTTGTAGGACTGTAATGAAAGTCTTTTATACTTTCTTTCAAATGTTTGTCCAAGAGAAGATTTGCAGAAAGTCAAACCATTTGCCACGTATGTATGAATTATTTACTATGCCATTCAAATCTTAAGCTTAATAATATAGACTCCAGTTAAAACGAGCGACCAGAACTTTATTTGTTTGAGGCAAAAGTAGTCGGGGAAAGTAGGAATGGTGTGCTATTTAAGAGACAATATCCCAGATTCATCAGATGTTAGAATTGGGAATGAAAGTAGGTCAGAGGAGGATGAAAGCAGGAATCCCTAGTTGAAGAAAGTGGGAGGAACGCACTTCCTTATTGAGCTTTTGTTTTTTGTAATGACTCTTGTGCCACTGGAGTCCTTTTCAGCAATGATGCTGCAAAATGAGATTGTGACAGCCGCGCGTGTGCGTTTAAGTGAGATGGGTTGTGCCTGCGTGACACCTCAACCACTCTGCCTGTGTAGCGCCACGTTAAGTGCCAACGTCTCAGGCTGTGGTCTGGAAGCATTCCTTGGGCAAGCCCACAGCCTTGACCCGCCATGCATATGCTAAAAAAAAAAAAAAGTGTGCAGCTCTCAAAAGCCACTCTCCTCCCCTGTGGTGCTGGCATGGCGAGTACCAATAGATCCTGCTGGGCCTGCGGCGGTGTTGGTATGCGGCCCCCGCCGGGAGGAATGGGGTGAAAGTGGAGAAGGTTCTGAGCTCTGAGCCTTGGCAGTGAGAAGAAAGCAAGTGTGGAGCTGTGATATGTGACCATCTGGAAGAGAACATCAGGCTCGCTGCGAGGCTCCTTGCTCAGTGGTGGAGTGTTGCACTTACACACACTTCCCAACATGCATCCATCTTCTGTTTATCTTCCTGGAGCAGCTGTTGGAGCGTTCTCTTCATGCAATACGGACGTCAGGCAAAATGAAAACACAGCTTGTAACAACGGATGGGAGGCACCGATTTCAGTTATCGGTATGGGGCTTGCAACCAGTATCAGCCGCCCAATTGTGGCTGTTTTATGATCAGAAACTAGAAATTTGAGGAACAGAAAACTGCCAATAATCTAATGAAATGTTACCGAAAAATGTTAGACGTATTGGGATATATACACGGTAACATTTGAAGAGTAAATTTTTCTCTAAACAGAGTGCAATTGCCCCCGCTCTAAACAGAGTAATATTTACAGTTGGAAGAAAGAATTTTTACTGTGTATGAGAGAATTGGCCTTTCTCATGACAAAAACCTAGTAAAGTACATTTTAGAAGGACATTTTTTTGAGTACATTTGACTAGTTAAAGTTACACAATGGTTAAGGAACAAACTCATGACCTTCAGCTTGGGCGACTGCCACTCTACCACCTGAGCTATGCCACACCTACTGTTTGATAATATCCAAAAGGAGACAAAAAACAACTTGGAGGTATGAAGATTAAAACTGACCAGAGCAATATACTAACACACAGTAGGAGTGGCATGGTTCAGAGAGTAGATTGGCTGTATCCCAACCTGAAGTGGTGGGTTTGTTCCTCAGCCCTTGAGTGACTTAAAAATAAATAAATAAATAAATAAACAATAGTAAAATTTTGTCCAAATCTCTCTTTGCAAAATTTACTGAGTGAAAAATCTTTAACTGATTTTTTTTCATGGGATAGGCAAACTTTCTCGTTCACAGTAAAACTATTTTGAGTAAATTTTACTCTCTTACAAGTGTACATTTTACTCTGTTTAGTGGGACCAAAGAGTGGGACCAAATCGAAAACATTTACTGTGTAGGTCTTTCTTTGTAAATCTGACACTTTTCAAAGTGTTACTTTTCTCACACTTAACCAATGTTACTCCAACACTGTATAGTCTTAAAAATCTACTCCAGTAAACACTGAGTAGTGTTGAACTTACTCTTGTACACTAGTGTCAGTGTTAAACATTTAATTCTGCCAAACTACACTAACTCTGGTGTTTAAACACTTATGAGAGTATTGCACTAGTGCCAGTGTTAAAAACTTAAATCAAATAATACTTATATAGCATTTTCCCTCCTAACAAGGCCCTCAAGGCGCTTTACATTTTGGCTATAGATGAGACAGCATCTGGAGCAATTAGGGATTCATTATTTTGCTCAAGGATAGTTTGGCATAATCACTCTGGCCTGGGATCGAACCCACGATCTCAGGGTCAAGAGGGGACCACTCTATCACAGAGCCACACCATTGCAACAACAACAGCTGGATGTATCGCTATTGAAATGTCAACCGCGCGCTGGAAATTTGGAACGTTTCTCCTTCGCCAGAAATGAAGGTGTGGTCGATTTAACACGCAAGGTAAAACACGCAATATCCACCCCAACCCTCAAGGAAATTTACTCTGACAACTTAACTTTTTTATTTTTTTTATCCTAACAGTGTTAAAACAACACTGCTTACTGCATATTTGATCAAACACTAGAAATTAAACACTGACTGATTCCGCTGTGTATTTTTAGGAGTTTGTATAGCCTACTGCCGACATGGTTTTGGTAGTGGCTGCTGTTTTTTTTTTTACTTTTAACTGAGATGCTGTGATAAAAATAAGTTATTTCCTACCTACAAAGCTGAAAACGAATATTAAAGATACTTGCAAGTCTCTGGGCGCCTTCCTGCTGTCCCACTATGTAGCCAGTGTGTATTTTATGACGTGGCTCATAAATTAAACATTGCCTGGTCTTCCCTCGACGTAAAAATAACTTGGTTTGTTGCACAGCGTGATGCCCGCGCACACAGCGCTCTGTCTTTAATGAAGTGTTGCCATGAAAAGTGCACAGATCCCAATGCAGGACTCCCTCAGACTGTGTGGCAACCATATTGTGACTTCTTCAGACTCCCTCCGTGACTCTCTGAGCTCATTTGGTTGTACAATTGGACAAGGGATATGCATCCATATCCCTTGTGGGACTTATTTTAATTACACTGAATGCTTTGTCTTTGTGCCGCACATTTCCATGTTTATCTTCGTGCACGGATGCAAACTGGGATTACTTCGAAGATTGTTCTGTTGTGCTGAATGTCTCTCTTAACGAGGCCCCTGGTTTGTGGCAAAACACGCTGAGCTCATTTGAATGTTTCTTGCGCAGGGTGACATTATTTTTTACTTTAATGCCGCTCCAAGCAATGCTCTGATTAGACAGCTGATAATGAAAAATGATCACCTCTCCTCCTCACTATTTTTAGATTCCCCCCCCCCCCCCTTCATGCCATGAAGGTAGAATTATCCCCACTCAAGCCTTGTTTTGAAGTTCTAATTATATTTGATGTAGAAGACAAAAAATACGCATGGAAGCAGCGGGGATAATTGTTGACTTGCCTGAATCAAGTCAAACATAAATGCATCAACAACTGATTAATTTTGGCAGTAATGTGGAAGAGGGAAGCCGGTGTCGTGATGATTATAATTTTTTACACTGCAGGATGCTGCTTGAAAACAATTGTTTTATCACTCATGCCCGTAATGTGGTACACTCAGTGTGTGTTGTGCTTGCGGTATTGAGAGCTTTTGAGTCATGGAACTCGTCAAGCCTAAGTCCTCTTGGGGGTGATGGTGAATGTGCAGTGCTGCGGTGGTCAGCAGGACTGAAGTACTGATGGCCGCCAGTGAAAACTATCTTGAATCTTCTCAATTTCTAAACTCCTCACATGTTGCTAGTTTCATGTGTCATTTAGGTACAATCCTGCCCAAATGTGCTCTTCTGCTTTCTGGCAGGGCATTAAGAGACAAATGTGACAGTGGAGCTGCATCTCCTCAGTATCACACACTGAGGAGCCGATGGTATTTGTCAAGGTTCTGGAACCCGATGACACAGAACGTAATTGCTTTTGGTGATTATCTAAAGCTTTCATCACTGTTTCTGTAAACAATTACTGATTGTTTGCCATATCACCTGAGGAATTAATTCACCTTGATCTGGAATTTCAACAGCTGGAAATGTTTCAGCGTAATAAACCAATTACAGCGGGACTTTTTTTTTGGGGGGGGGGGGGGGTAATTAAATAATCCCCCCCATGGGCATCTTCTTAGATAATGTACAGATCGAGTTTAGAAGGTTTCGGTTCTTCGTGGAGGAATGGTTCTTTGGCCCAGATGACCTTGGAATGATGTCTGTCTGTCCGTCCATCTATCCGCCCATCCGTCTGTCTGTCTGTCTATCTATCTATCTATCTATCTATCTATCTATCTATCTATCTATCTATCTATCTATCTATCTATCTATCTATCTACAGCAATTAACTTTGTGTAAATGATCGCTTCTACGCATGTGTAATCAGCGCACGTTACAAAAGTCAGGTAAGCAGCACCTGCATGAAGCCTGTCGATTAAAAAGAAGTAGAAGAAGAAGAAGAAGAAGAAGAAGAAGAAGAAGGAGCAGGCAATTCTGCGGTTCGAGGGGAAGGGAAGAAGAGCCAGGAGTGCATCGAAGACGCCTCTCTCCTCCCCTTTTCTTGCCAAGTCCGTCGCACGGCTCCATCTCTCTCTCTCTCTCTCTCTCTCTCTCTCTCTCTCTCTCTCTCTCTCTCTCTCTCTCTCTCTCTCACTCTCTCTCTCTCTCTCTCTCTCTCTCCCAAAATGACATTGGTCTGCCTCGAAACATGATAACAGATAAGTCTCCCTGCGCTCCGCGTTGTCGCACAGACCGCAATGACGACAACTTGAAACTAAATTAACAGGCGTAAATACGTTTTTCAAAGAAAAGAGAAACATTTTTTTTTTAAAATAAAAATAAAAGGGGGTTCGCACTGGATTCTGGTCCGCGCGCGCCCACGAGGAATAACAAGAGGAGAATTTTGTGACGCGCACTCGCTCCGCTGTGCTCCCGCACCTCGTCGATCTTGGCTAAAGTGTTCAACTGCAGGCAAAGTGAGCATGTATGTGCACGGCTTGATACGCGCTAGCCTTGGATTTGTTGGCTTCTGCCTGGTTGCCTTTGTCCAACAGTCCGCTTCAGGAAGTAAAACCAGCCAAGGTAAGTTTTCACCTCCTCCACTTATTATCTAAGTGCAACTGCTGTGGGCTGTTTTTTGTTTGTGTTGTCAAACTGCAGTGTCCTTTAAAAACAACAACTGTTTGATGCATTGCTAATGACGGCTCTCCTACAGAACACTAAAAAGTACACAAAGTATTGGGAGCACTGTTTAAAAACACGCATTTAATTGAGGTGTTTAGGCACCCCATGTTGAGTCAAAGCAGTCGACTCCTTACTTTGCAGTCATCAGAAGACACTCCACTCAAATGAAGTTTGCTGTCATTCCAGTGCTTGACTTTGATCTTGAGCGGTGCGAACAGTTATGTTTCATAGGCCATCTTACAGGTACAGCCAGACTAGCGGAAGGCATTTGTCACAGTCCAGACAAGTATTTGACACCTGGCTGTAACGCACACACGCAGGAGCCTGTGAGTGTCAGACACTGCAGCTACAGTGCCGAGTTGCCCCGCCGCCTGCCCTCTTGCTCTCTTGTCCTGTGAGAAATGCTCCAGAGCACACAAGCGGCCCAGCCTCAATCCCCTCGATTGCCGACACCTTGCAGGAACAAGCGAGGCACAGTATTCCGCCGTGATTCCGTCCCGCTTGGCCCCTCGTCACTTCATGTTCCCACAATACAAAATGCCGAGCCGGGCCTGCCAGAAGTATTTGCATGCAAAGAAAGACACATAATGGTTTGTGTGCGAGTGTTGATTGTGGGTTGGTGATGTTTCACACACACAAAAAGACATCTCTCGCGCTGTCGACAAGGCAAAAAAAAAAGGGGGGTGGGTGACTATTTTGCACCCTGGGTGGTCTGCCCCCCACTTGTGGGAAAACTCAATATTTACATTTTGCAATTAGAACGACTTTTTCTCACTTTATTTTCCACATCAATTGCACGCTTCCTTGTAGCGTGGAACACGGTTGCATAAGCATTGGTGTGAAATGGCGACATGCACCTGTTTGTTGGTCACCAGTGAGCAGAGACCCCACCGGCCTCGGGGCCACTTCCCGAGAGCAGAGACTCATTTTGCGGCTACATTTTTCTTGACTTTGGTGCCGCCGACAAGCTGGAAGCCGTCTTTTTAAGAAAGGCACAATTTGTCAGCTCGACACTTACTCAAGGCTGACAAGCATCTTTGTCTTTCATCAATGTCAGACTAATCATAGCACTCAGACATAAGTCATTACTCAGAGGGTGGGAAGAGCCACAGTGGAATGAGGGAGGGAGAAACTGGAGGATGTGACGAAGAGGAGAATGGCGGAGAAACCGGAGAGATTAAGTGAGGCCAGACGTAGGAGCGGCCACATGGTGGCAAAGAGGAGCGAAGGCTGGACGAGAGCCGTAGACGTCACGGCAAATCACTTTCCTTCCAACACAGTCAAGAGCGCTTCGCTAATGCGCCGGCACCAAGGCAACGGTTGGTGTGGGCCTGACATGTTGCTGTGCTTGGCTGTGTTGGTGTAACCTCTGCTCCAGGGCCTGGGGGTCTAAAGACACGGGGCCGGCGCAGTGGGGAGGAAGGCCGCGTCTAGGTCCGGTCACACTGTGGGAACCCAGCAGCCTTGGCAATATGAGACCCCGAGTGACGGGGCCGCTTACCTAGAGATGCTGCCTACCTCCCTCCAATCTGGAGAGGAGATGAGAGAGCGAGAGAGCGAGAGAGGGAGGGAGCCCACCAGCCCACCCCCGACATTCACTCACCCCTTTCCTTTTGCACCCAACTCTTGCTTTGTTTGCTTTGTCTTCGCTTCCTTTCCTTTGCATTTAATGAAGTAGCGGCGCTTTTGCTACTCGGCCATAGGGAAAGCCAATGTTACACACGCACACACCACAAACCAAGACATTTTGCATATTAAAAAAGGGTTGGGACTTAGCGTCTTTGACACGGATCATTTCTGTGAAAAGTGGTGAAATCTTTATTACATTTGGACATTTTGAAAATGTAAATGGTCCCATGAATCCAACAAGAGCACAAAATGCGTCTTTCGTCGTTTGTCAGATAAATAGCCAGAGCCTCCCACCTGCACACCTTGTCCCTTTGGTCTTGAACTTCGTAAAACAGAAAATAAAAGGAATCACAAAGAAAGTGGGCAACAATAGGAAAAAGACTTTGGTCTTCTCCTGTCATCATCTTGTGTCCTTTGTGCAGTAGCCGGGGACGCTCTTGTGGAGCTGTTGGCTGAGTTGTTTGACTTTCTCCCCCAAAGGCTGCATGTATACCTTAAAAACAAGATCATGTAAAAGTCTGCCTGCCAAGTTGAGCTGGGAGATGTGTTCAATCAAAAATGTTCTTTATAATAATATGTTATGTACGCCCGATAGTCCTAAAACATGGCATTCCGATTAATATTGTTTCCTATTGTGAAATATGAGTTTTTATCCATCTAGAGGGCCGTCATTTTGATACTGAAAATGACATCACAGTTGCTCAGGCAACAACCAATCACAGCTCACCTGTTTTCTGGAGCTGACCCATGATTGGGTGTTGCCTGAGGCTTGGGCAACTGCGATGTCATTTTCATTGTCATCTTCATTGTCGTCATAGAAATGGGTGGATTTTGCTTCTTAATTTGAATTCCACAAACAGAATATGAATCAGAATGCCATGTTTAGAGTATTGGGGCAGCATAAAACAAATTATTAAAGAGGACATTTTTGGGTTGTCTTCTTTAAATTAAAGTCTGAGTCTTTTCCCACAAAAATGGGATTTGTTTTTAATCCTGCAACCAAGCACGCATTTATTAACTCATTCACTGCCATTGACGGCTATAGACGTCAAAAATTCATTTTAACTATTTCTATTAGTCGAACATTTTTTTCACTTTTGTTAACAAGAGCATGAAAACCTAGAATTCAGATCATTTAATTTATATATATAATTTAGAACAGATATAAAATTTGTGATTAATAGTTAGTTATCTAGTGAAGTCATGCGATTAATTATGATTAAAAAAATGTAATCCCCTGACGTACCAAATTTTTTAATAATCTTTTCTTTTCTTTTTTTTTTAAATCGTGTCAAGCGATTTACATTTTTGATGGTAATTAACTGCATGACTGCAATAGTTAACTCACGATTAATCACAATTTTTATATCTGTTGTAAATGTACAATATTTTTTTTCTAGGTTTTCATACTCTTGTTAACAAAAGTGGGAAAAAATGCGAAACTAATAGAAATAGTTCAAATGAATTTTTGACGTCTATAGCCGTCAATGGCAGTGAATGAGTTAAAAGTAAAAGTTGTTCCTCTGGGGGGAAAAATGTTCCTTGTCAAAACGTGTAAACATAATATCATCTTTTAAATCGGCCAAATTAACATGGGGTGGCATGGCTCAGTGGTAGACTGGTTGTCTCCCAACCCAGAGGTTATGGGTTCAATCCCTAACCCTTTTGTGCATGTCGAAGTGTCCTTGAGCAAAGCACCGAACTCCCCCGTTGCTCCTGATGCTGCGTCATCATCAGTAGGCGAATGTGAAGTCAGCGTGAAGAGCTTTGAATGCCTTTACAAGTGGAAAAAATGCTATACAAGTGAAAGACCATAATGCCAACACAACTTTCAGTGAGCGCGAGGTGCATCTTCCATACAAAGTTAATTTATCGCTGAATCGAAAATAAACACAATTCTAAATGCACAATAACTACATGTATATGTGTATTTGAGACCTTTTCAACACAAAAGTAGACATTTCTACTATATCAGGTGTCAGTCATGCCCTTTTCACGGTTCAATCCCCCCTCCTCCACTGAAAACTGCAGGGTCACTTGTAGCACATAGTTGGGGTCTTCAATATGTGGATGCAAGCCTGCTTTTCCTTGAGGAAGTGAGCACCACATCTTTGGCAATATGCTGACACCTGAGATGGCCTTCTGCCGGCCTCCTTTCTACTCATACAAACAACAATGTGAACGATTCTGCTAATATTGTCTTGAATACATTTTTTCAGTAGAAACAAAAAAAACAACAACAACCCAGACATATCAACTAAAACAAATACCAATTAAAGTGAGTCATTGCCCAGCTTTGCTGTCAAGATACCTGCTGGAAGATGACAATGGTAATGTAATGCAAGACACAATATTTTTTTCTCCCCACCTCACTCTATAATCTGCCAAATTAAACCAGATGAGTGTCCAGCCTATGCATACCCTTCCCACCAAATCAAAGCGCTCTATTTAGCCAAGAAGCCCATGTTAGTTTGTGTCTGCCTGTACGTGCAGGATAGGCGTGCGGCGCCTGAGACGCCTCGGGGCCGCCCTCGGTCACTCGCCGATGACGAATGGGCCGAGGGGATCAATTCGGCATCACTTTACCCACTCAGCACACACTCTCACAAAGCATCTGCCTGCCAAGTGGCGCTGTACGTGTTGTTACACAGCAGCCGAGTGAGCGCTGAGATGATTATCTTGCCGTTACTTGAGTGGCGAACACACTCGATAACAATTCTGTCCAAGAGCGATGCGGTGTGATTCACGGCGAAACTTTGATCAGTGGGTTTGTGCCGAGGACAAGCTGGAGTGTACGGCAGCGATGAGTGATGGCCGACTGGATATAAATGATTGCACTTCGCAGGCACAAGTGCTTCCTCTCCCACAAATGAGGCTCCTTTATGGAGAACATTTTGCTGAAAGTATGGCTTCAGTGAATTGTGCAGTGTGAGGAATGAGCTCCATGTTTTGCAGGCACGAGTCCAGTGACATCCAACAGGCATTTATTGTGTCGCTACTTTTATCCGAAATGCTGGAATGTATAACCTCTCTGGAAGCATGTACTGTCCTGAAGCTATTAGACTTTAAAACTGTAATGGAAAATGCACATCTCATTTTGTTAATCACTTGGTGTAGTCATTATTCTTCTTATGATTAGCTGCTTATTCAAATGTAAGAGTCTGCGGTTTGTCCTAAGGTGTATTTTTAATGCTGCATTTATAGTCTGTTTTTATCACAAAGTCAAATCATCTAGTTTGTTGGCCTATATATTGTTGGAGCAGCAAGGTCACCTCATGATGCGTCACTGCAACAGTGCTAACATTAATGTTCAGAGTTGTGTACAAATTTTACTGCTCATTAAAATGAGTAGGGGAGACCGGGGCTAGTTGTATCACTTTTTATACTTTTATATATTTCTTGGAATCAATACATCATATATAAATAAAATGTTTACCAGATGAAAGACCAAAGTGTTAGTATATATTTTTTGTATTCATGTCATTTTCATACTTTGTGTCAGTGCAGAGTTATACGCCATCAAATAGAGGGAGCGAACATGTGACATGTTGCCCCCCCCATGGGTAAATTGTCACACTACACTGGATTTTGCAACTAATAAAACAAGGACAAAATTATCAATTTTCTCCTGTTTTTGTTTTGTTTTTATTTTTACAGCCAGAGAAATTGTTTGTCATTAATCTGGAAAATTTACCATAGTCACTGAGCAAACTTTAACATAAAATATTATAAAAATAGATTAAAGTCCTTAGGAACTGCTGGCATTAAGGGCATAGCCCACAGCCTCAAATGCCTGTTTTGCTTCCCTTAAACTGGAAATTTGAGATTACATTTAATAAAAAAAAATACAGCTTTTCAGTTAATGGATGGATGGATGGTTCATCATGAAACTTAAACCAGTCCTGACATGTGGGCATACTGTAGTTCCAAAAACAACTGGCAAATCCAATTTTAAACAATTAAACAAAACTAATTTCCTCACTCTTAAGACTCATCATCTGAAGGGCAAGTCTGGCATATGTAAACCGAGTTGTCAGAGGTGCATTATTCTTTGGCACATTCTTTTGTATATGCATATGTGACAACAAACCCCCAAATGACTGAGACAAGATGCCCTAAACTACCATGTTGGCTAATTCTTGCTCTAATTTAAAGTTATCTTAAAACAGAGCCGAGACTGAGGCATGACAAGATGCCTGAATCTCTCCTCTAACGTGTCCATTTGATTTGCTGCTAGAATTTGTCTATGTACGACACCTGTTTCAAAATATATGACGTTGAAAAATTCTACTTTGGGTTATGCATAACAGATAACTGACCCTCATTCCAGCTGACAATGTGCTATTCTCTTCTCAGACAGTACACAACCCCTGACTATTTATATGAAGGAAACTAGTATTCCACTTTCTCGATGCGCCCTCTGGTGGAGAAGAAAATTGCAATGTGACAACTTACCCATGATACATTTAGCCTCGGTTTTGTTGGCTTGTGCATTCATTAGCTTCACTTCATTTCTTTCAGCTCAAATTTGGTTAGTTTTTTATTCTTCTATGAGTAACAACAATATAAATCAACAGAATAATAACATTCACTATAAACACATGCCAGACAATGATTTCGAAATAGAAGACAAGGCTTTGTGTTCTTGATTTTTAAAAGACAACTTCTTCTAAAATCAGTAACCTTGGGCTAGTTTGTCAACAAATGCACACAGACCAGACTCATTATGTGTGTATGCGTATGTGTACAGTACAGGGTTTCCCCCAGAAAACTTGCCGAGCCTGGTGGTCGGTAACATATTCCTCCTTTGTGTGTGAGTGAGTGGGCACGGTGGCCCGTAACATGCGGCAACTATGAATCACCGGCGGGTGGGGAGTGGACGCTTAGCCTGGCGGGGTTGAGGCGTTTTTTTTTTTTAAGAAAAACATGGCGGGCCACCAGCCTTATAAAACGCTGGGGGAAACCCTGCAGTATACTACAGTATGTACATGTACTGTATGCGTACAGCCGAAACCTTGTACCTCCAAAATAATTATTTTTCAGGAGAAAACAGTACGTTTGTTCAACCATTTACATTGCATCATCAAAGAGAAAACACAATTTTCAACACATATTTGTTAATAATTTGTAAACATGACACCTACACGTGTGGACAGACCATTAGCATAGATTTTTTTTGATAAAATATGAAATCGACCAAATTATGGCTTATGACAACTGTCACTTCGATCAATTCTTTGCCCTACTTCTACACGTTATGCAATTCATCTTATCAATGACATCAATTCATAAATTACATTAAAAAAACATTCCAACACAGTAATTCAGCAGAGATGTAATTTATCATCTAAATATTTCAATATAAATGAAGTTCATAATATAGTGACAAAGCCTAAACCTAGGACACTGCAGATTTTCTGTTGCTCCTCACGGGAAGCCATTGGCTGCTGATCTCCTTCTGTGTCTGTTCTTACCTTGCTTGAAAATCACTTTATTAGCAACGCACACAGGCCTTCTGACCACTATTTGTCAAGTCAGTCAGTCAATAAAAGGGATGCACCAATACAAGTACTTACATGTGAGTATTCCCCAAATACAGATGCTTGGTAATGCCATTATGCCTTCTAATTGTAATTTAAAAAAAAGTGTTTTATTTTAAACCAATCATTGTTCAGAAACACAAAACAAAACATTTCTTGAACATGGCACAATTATAACTTGTCACTACAGTGGACCCCTGAGGATTTGCATATTCATTTTTTCCCTTTTTATTTCATTTTTTTATTTTAATTTTTTATTTTATTTTTGTCAGCATTTAAAAAAATATATACTTTTTTGGGTTAAAAAAATTAAATACATGATGATTTTTGCTAATTGCAGGCTGTCCTGGTCCCGATCCCCCTGTGAATTGTGGGCGACTGGACATCCACTGTACTGACATTTTAACATCCAATTGCTTGCAATTGGATATGGAAACTTTGCATCTTTGCTCTGATTGGTTAGTTCCCGATATGTCGGCATCTCTTGGCCACCGTGTCTCGTCATTATGTTTAGCAGACCAGACAGTGCACCCTTAGGTGGCCAGGGCAGGGTGACAGTTTGGTCCGCCTGGAGGAAAAATGTTTCCACCTCCATGAAGACGGACGGGAGACTGATTAATATGTGTAAATGTGTAGGTGTGTTGCTTAAAATCCCAAAATGTGTTTGTACCGTAGAAGCACATGTAAATGCTTCAGGGGCCATTGTCCCACTAAATGTGCCTGAACACAGCACAATCCTGGGTCAGAAATGCTAAGCAGCTTCTCCCAAAACAAAATCAATTGAAGTAGTTTATTCCTCAATTCCTGTGAGAGTTGCAGTTGATGCAAAGCATTGTACGGTGTGCGTTGTTGTCATAAGGCTTTTTTCCTGAGTTGAGTGTATTTCCACTGGAGCCCAGCACCGCACCGTGCGAAGCCAGCACGGTGTTGGCGAGCGTTTCCATTACAGCTGACCGTGTCGGAAGTGGACCGTGCGCAGCTGCTCGCGGCCCTCACGACTACGTTGGGCCAGAGCGAGCCCAACCATACAGACTTTTCACATTATTCAGACATTATTTTTTGTTTAATTTATTGTTTATCTTATTGTATATTGTTTTATTTTATTTCTTTGTGTGAAGTTTAGTGATAAAAAATAAAAAACTATAATAATGTGTGAGCCCCGTACTGATAAATTTCCCAACAAAAGTTTCCATTTCTTCTGCAGTCACGTGAAACCACTGACATTTTTGCCCTTGAGCCTAGGGGTCTGCAACCTGCGGCTCTAGAGCAACATGTGGCTCTTTAGTTTCTGTCCTGTGGCTCCCTGTGGATCTCTAAAAAAAATTAGTAGAAATGAATATACATTTATTTTTATTTAGATAAAATATTATATATTTATTTTTATTCAGATAAAATATAATTTAAATGAATTAATGATTTAGATAAAAAATGAATAATTAAATATTAAATAAATGGTCAGAGTCCAATTTTTTGAGTTGTCAGAAAAAGAGACGAAAGGTAGTGAAAACGTTTTTTAATACCTAAAAATGTCTAAAAAGTGACCATAAAATATCCATAAAATTGCCAAAAACAGCAGAACTGAAAATGTGCTACAAAGTAGCTATAAAATGTCAAATAATAAAAGAAGAAATTCCGAAAATTATCATAAAATGTCAGACATTTTATTAAAAAAAAAAAAAGTTTAAAAAGCAACTATAAAATATCCAAAAACAAAAGACGAGAAAATGACCATAAAATTGCCCCCCTAAAGAAAATGTACAAAAGTAAACTTAAAATGTCTAAAAACAAAAGAAGAAATCTCGAAAAGTACCATATAATGTCCACAAAATTGCCCAAAATGTCAGAAATTTGACAGAAAGGCAGAAAAGTCTACAAATGTATGAAAAATTACAACAACAACAAAAAAAATCCCAAAACGGAAGACTAAAGGTAGAAGGAAAGGATTTCCATTGCAAGCATTTCCCTGTTATGGTGCAGCTTTAATTAGCTCTTGGGCCCTTTTGCTCATCACAATGTTCAAATGTTTTGCAGCTCCAGACAGATTTTTTGTTATGTATTTGCCCTAAAATGGCTCTTTTGAAAATAAAGGTTGCTGACCCCTGCCTTAACCGGAGTGTGTTGGGTGGTGAACCGTAAATATTGGTTTCAATAACAAGGTGCGTCCAGAGTTCGTCAGTACAAATGTGACTAAATACTGCAACTGTGTAGCATCTGCGGGTATATTTACCTTCAAAACTGGGGCGTAGTGGTAATTAATTATTCGTCCTCCATTACAGTTCAAAGCCGTCAATCTTTGATATCTTTATTGTCTACGGACATACTAACATATATCTTAACAATTTTTCACTGACGACTGGTTCAAAGTCCTCAAGTGCGCGTCGTCTATTACTCCCGTCATTTATTTCACAACTCCTGCAAATCTGCGTCAGCCATAAATGCTTGGGAAAAATTACAGGAAATGCAGCAAGGCCCACATCACCCTCGCGTGTATATTCTGATTATTTCATCGGCCAAAAAACTGAGAATTGGTTAAAAAAAAAGAAAAACATATCCGTATTAAAGGTAGAAAAGCGCAACAGCACTCTAGTGGTAGAAATGCGGTAATGCGCTCCTGGCCGAAATGGGTAAAACTACTCCAAAAAAAATATCCACTGCAGAGTCAGCTTTTAGCTCAAAAGGAAGTGCATTAAAAAGTTAGGGACAATAGACTGCAAGGTTCTACCACATTTAGTTTAGAAATGTGTGTGAGGGACACTAAGTAAAAGGAAATGATCAAATGACAGCAAACATTTTGTGCTACATCCTAAAATGAAGAGGCAGCCAGTCGAAGGACGACAGTGACTGGCGTCAGTGAGGGAGGGAGCGCAGCAAGTATTCAAAGGCGCTTGTTTGTTTGTGGAGCTTTAATGTGAACAAGATGTTCCAAATGAGGCCTGGGATGCGTCTCTGCGCTGTGGCATTGTGGTTGAAATGACAAAAGTCACTCCCCTGCTTCCATCTTCTCCTCACCCTGTCAGCGGGCTTTGTCCTGCGTGCAGATGCCATGGCGTGCTGACAGCATCCCCGTCGGTGTCGGGGGAGGATGGAGGCGGTGTTGACGGCTCTCTGTCCCCTCCGGTCTGAAACTCACCTCTCCCCTGCAACCCCACCAGCGCTTACGGAGGAATCGCTGTGGCGCTCCTGGGCCAGCTGCAGCAGATCATTAATCCTCTAAAGCCCCCCCGCCTCCCTCCACCGCAGAGCCCACATTTGTTTTTTCTGTTACTCACTGATGGGACATGTTGAGGATCTTGAAGAAATATGAGCGGGGCTGTCATTTTTGTAGGCCCATTTCATCCTCTTTCTCCTGTGACCTGTGGGCTGAAGAATGGAGCCGTGTCGCTCTTTGAGCGGAGGCGGGGGCTGCGGGGGGTCAGAGAGGGACGTCATTAGGCTAGTCTGTAGTGGTCAGTGATGTTTGAGGGGGTTGGGGTCACAGAGATCCTTGTTTACAGACTGTGTGTGTTTACATTCCTGATGGCGAGCGCCAGCTTTACTGTTGGAAGTGAAAGGAAATGCTTTTATTCTGCTGAGTAATGGAAAATCCAAGCCAATACATCAAGGAGTCCACATGAAAAAAAAGTTATTTATTTGGTGGGTTCTTACCAGTGCATTCAAGTGCTGGGAGGAGGCATTAGAAATTAATTTGATGTCATCAATGGACAAAGGCACGGGAAAAAGCCGATCCACAGGTTGTTATATCTCTACTATATTCTGTACATCTTCAGCAGGATGAGTTAAAGGCAAGGTAGACATTTAATTTCAATTTAATCTGATCAATTAATTGCACAGTATGGCACATCAATTCTTCTTAAATATCAAGGACATGATAAAATCTCCACAAATATTAAATAACAGCGAATTTTGCGGAGGCAGTAACTGGCCAAATTATTTAATTTATTAACTCATTTACTCCCAGCCATTTTGACTGAAGCAACCCCCAACAATTAGCATTAGAATATAGCTTAGTTTCATCATTATTCACAAATCTGTTTAAAACAGTGGGGAAAACAGCTTGCTGCAACATGGCTCTGATTGATCTCTTATACTCTGCTGCCACCTGCTGGCCGTATTTTTTTATTATTATTATTTTTTAAATAACTACCATTGCTTTAAGCAACCTCTTCAACCCCACAACATAGTGTAACATAAATCAACCATATGTGACAGTTAAATAAGACACATATTCCACAAACTACTGGTAACACAAACACATACAGTATAGGACAAGGATTAATTTCCTTTTAAGTTCAATGCCTTGCCCTTTGAAGGGAGCGTTGCCGCCACTAATTCGCGGAGCTGTGCTGCTACTGCTCGCTGTCGTATCACAACAGATGAAGTGCTTGTGCTTATCACTGGTGTGATGCATCATGAGCGCATTAGCATTAGCATTAGCAGCCAGCTTCATTGTGCCTTCAATCACCACAAGTGAAAGCATTGATCGCCGCAAAGAGTTTCACAATGGACAAGGGTGGGAGGGGGGAGGCGGGTATTTGGGTTGTCGGTGTAGTATTCTCAAGAATCCGTCTTTCTTTGGTATTTCTTTTTTTTTTTTCTATTCACTTTCTGCACTAATCCGCACACACTGCAGTATTTATTTGACATGACAGCAGAATTCTCTTTATTCTTTCCTTCTTTCTTTCATATACGTCATTACATGGTTAATCAGTATATTTTTCCCTGCCAAATCTTGTAATCATCGTCGGCCTAAAAAATCCATATGTGTCGGGCCTAATTAATGATGTACCCGGTCCAGGCCAGTTAGGGAGAAGATGTGATGCGTCAAATGGCAGATAGCATTGACACCTCTTTCATCCATCATTCTGATGTCTGCTGTGAATGGGAACATTTTGTTTCAATTTTCTTTAATAATGAATGATTCAATTCATAAAGTGTAATAAAACAGGGCTGAAATGATTAATCAGTTCTTGAGTGAATATCAAGTGACTTAGACTCATTTGGAAAACAGTAACAAAACTTTAATACATTTTGCATATTTTATGTTAAATAAATTAATAACGATTGAAAGTCTGTATTAGAAGATCAAACACAAAGTCTAACACGTTGGCTCCCTTTTAATAAAGCTGATCTGATGTTTTACTCTACTCTACGCGTCACAACCATTGAGACTTAAATGCAACATGTCGCCAGTTCTTCAATGTAACATTATAGAAAGTGACTGTGAGAAGCACCAATTAAGCACTTAATTGGTCACTGTAAACTGATGTTTGTTGTGCTATCTGACAGGTTTGAAATGAGGTGCCCATTCAGTCACTTCCAGGCCACCCAACCTTTCATTTCCAACGTCCGCTTCAGAAGTCACACAGAGAAGCTTTGACACAACTAAAAATATCACACTTTTGCTGTAATTGCTATGTTGCCATCTTTATAGTTGGTACCGTAACTGGCTAAAGTGACTGCCAATGAATATAATTGCTGTGTGCAACAGGGAAAGTGTCATGTCCGTTAACTCCTGATGTATAAATATAAGGTGTACAGCTGGACTAACTGCCACCCTCCAGCCATATAAAATAAACTGCACGGGCCGAGGATTTGTCGCAGAGAACACGTGCCAAGGAGGATGAAAATTAAAAAAGAAATATTTATGCTCAATAATTCTGTATGGTACATATAACACTTACACTGTATATCATGCTATTTTCAATACACTATGCGTATTCACTTAATTATTCCACTAAATGTTTGCCATCTGGAGATGGTCCGGGGGTCTGAGGTCTATTAAGAAGACTCTGCATGCCAAAAGGGAAGGCACAAATGCAAAAGAACCCGATTCTCAGTTCAAATTGCAGAGATGCATCAAGTTCATGTGGCCTCTTTCAGTTTGTGTCTGTTTCTTGTGGTTTCTCCTTTGAGTCTCCTCTACAAGTGGTAAAATGCATGTTTTTTTGCACAAGTGTCAAACTGGGAGGCCGGGGGGCCGGATCCGGCCCGTCACATCATTGCATGTAGCCCACAAAAGCAAATAATGTGTTAACTTGCATGAGCCTTGCTAAAATCATGACCACAATTTCAAAATGTTGTGTGTGATAACTATGTTGATATTTTGAAAGAATTTTGTGTTAACCTTTTTGAAGTAACTTGAGCAATAATTACCAAACTTGCAATTTCAAAACTGGTAATCATCAATTTGTTGTGTAAATGTAATGATACCATGAGACGATTAAACTCGTAACAAAGATGAGTTTGACACTTCCGCTCTATTGGGTTAAGGTCCAGGGATTAACTTGGCCAGTCTCAGACTTTCCCTTTCCCCCCTCATGACATCCTTTGTTGTTTTGGGTAATTATCTTGTATGAAGAAAATAGTTGGGTCAAAAATAACCCAACTATGGGTTAAAAATGGACCGATCCCCTACTTGGTTCATTTTGACCCAACTGTGAGTCAACATTTTTTTCTTTTAGTGTAAAACAACGTTACTTGGGTAAAAAAATTGGGTCATTTTGTATCAAACAACCCAGAGAGTTGGGTCAAATTGACCCGTAAAGTGGATCGGTCCATTTTTGATCCATAATTTGGTTACTCTTTGACCGAACTGTTTTTAGAGTGTGATGGAGGTAATGTCATGACTTGTGCTTGCTCGGCTACTTCTAGTCTCGGCTCACTAGTCTTTATTGATGATTTAATTGAATGAATTCTGAAGTCTACAAAACTATTTTGTCTGGCTAAAAAACGAAAAATGCATCCAAACTAAGTCAATCACTAGATGTTAACCCAATAATACATTTGACCTCTTGAAGAAGAGACTGAAGGGAGAAACCCCCAGCAAAAATCAAGAACTGAAAGGGGCTGCAGTCAAGGCCTGTAAACGCATTTCAAATGAAGAATGCAACAGACTGGTGAAGTCAACGGGTCACATGCTTGATACAGTTATTGCTAGTAAGGGTCATTCCTCCAAATATGAAATATTTATCACTTTAAGATAATTCCATAATGCATGTTCCAATACATTTGCTCACGTGAAAAATCTGGATGTAAATGCCATGACATCAAAGCTGGAATTCGGAACTTTTGTCTCAACCTCATCTTTTTATTTGAAACCCAAATGCCTTCAGTATTCATCAAAAACTTTGCAATTGACCTTGCCATTCCAATTTTTTTGGGGTGGGCTGTGCCAGGTTCCTCATTGCCTTTGAAGTTTTGACACAAATTCACTAAGAACACACTTAAGTCACCTCTCAAAAAGTACATTCAATAACCACCATTTGTTTTCATTTTCTTTTTTGAATGACCTGTATTTCTATTTCAGTTCAGTCACTCTCATATCAGTGGATAACTGCCCAGAGGCCAATCCAAGAACAGTATTTTTGCACTATTTAATGAGAATAGTGTCTCTGTCATTGCCATAGCAACCAGGGATAACCTTTAGTTGTCTAAGATTGGTGGACCAGCCAGGACACGTTAGTGTCACTGTAGAGAGCTTCAAGACATGATGTGACAAAACAGGCAATTGCATTTTTTGGTTTGACTGTGGCTAGTTTTCACATATTGATTTAAAGTCTATAGTAAATTGCACTTGTAAACTGCTAGATGAGTTGTGGAGCAGAACCAAATAGTCATCCTGGCCCTTTATGGAATCAAAGGTGAGCCTTTGAGCCACTGGCAGCGACCGCATCTGGAGCAGCACCAGGAGGTCACAAAACATCAAACAGTGTACAGTCTTTCCGAGTGACACCATGCTGCCTTCTGTGCTTGGTCGCAAACTGACCTGCAGGCAATTACCACAGGCGCCACACGGCGGGTTGTCCTCGTTTTGTCTCTTTCTTTTTTTTCCCCTGAAGTAAATCTCTCCGAAAGGCCATCAACACGTCCTAACGCTGGTGTGTCTGAAAGTGGTGAAATGTTGCAGTTCTGGCTTGACATTACCACCCTGGCGATGAGACGGCTAAACGTGCTGACCTGGCACCACCACTGCCAGTGAGAGGAACCAGAGCAGAGGATCAAAGTTTAACTATGAGCCCAACGTTTGCATAGTTGGGCTCAAAACTGTGATCATCGTTGCATTTTGTCATATGGGTGATATATTGGTGGGTTGTTAAACTGAACAGATGTTTGCTAATGAAGTTGGATTTGAGGATTTTGTGTTGAAACAAACACTTTCTTTTGGATTTAGTGCTGATGATTTTATTGCAAGGCAACAACGTGGATGATCTTAATTCTGTTTCATACATTTTGTTTGAGTGTAACTTGAAGGATTGTGAATGTTTCTTTTGGGTTATGAAATCGGGTCTTATATTTCTCTTTATTACCAGTAAGGCTGAAACGAGCTCTTGAGTAATTAAAGTACCTAGGTTAAAAAAAAAGAGAGAGAAAAAAAGCACAATTTGTCTAGTAGTCAAGCCAACCACAACAACAGTTGTTCATGCTATGCATGACAGTGCACACACCGCCAAAGCAGTGAGAAGGCCAACTTCAAAATAAACCGTAACTAACCAAATAATATATGGAGGTCTTTATCTATGCAGTGGAATGCTATTATTTTAAAGATGTTCCCGGCAGCGTCATGGCGTAACAGCTAACTTGACTTGTCTTCCAGATTGTGTTTGAACAGACATGAACAACGCAACTTGAAATCACGTTCAATCGTCCCCCAAAAAAGACAAAATTAAGCTGACATTGCATTGTTCGGCACCTGTTGCCAGCATTTAGTGGCAGCCCCAGCATTTAGCAGCAACTCCAGCGTTTAGTGGGGCTCAACTTACTTTTGTAAAACTGTCACTGGAGAGGCCAATTCTCTCATACACAGCAAAAATACTCGGAATATTTGACTTTCTTCCAATTGTAAATTTTACTGTTTAGAGTGGGACCAAATAGACTCTTTTTCGAGTAAGAGTAAAATGTACTCTACAAAATTTACGAGAGAGAGAGATATATAAAATTTTATATATATATATATATATATATATATATATATATATATATATATAATTATTATATAAAAATGACAACCAGTTTGTTGTTTGTTATTCAGTGGAAATGAAAAAAAATGTCTTCTCTATTTGCATATAATTCTTTAACCAAGCAAAAAAACATCCTTCATTTTTATCCGAATACCTGATTATTTGATAAACACTTTCAGTAGGATCTCCAAATACCCAAATATTTGATCGCTGCAGCTCTAATTACCATTAATCCATTCATTGGACTTTGGCTTTAAACAAGGCAAAAGCTCAACTCAGATGACAAGTAACGTTTTTTGGCAGATTAACATCCACAACTCTAAAATTGAACTGGCGTGTTTCTTCTTTATTTTTTCTTCATGTTTGGTGGACATAAGCAGGGAGGGCTGAGGTGTTTGAAGCTGTGATCACAGTTTTCTCGAACGCAAAGGACCAGTCAGTGGTTGTGATTCCTAAACATTTAGAGTGTGTGAAGGATGAGTGTAAATATCCCGAATGGAAGCAGTTGATATTTTTATTCACAAGGCTGGCCGGACAGCCAACAGTGTGGCCCTTCATTAGCTCAAAGGAATCGAAACGAGAGTGCGGTGGGGTGGCGCGAGATGCTAAATTTTGTATCCGTGTTGACGTCTGCATTTAATCAAACCATTTTGGGTCATGGTCGGCAGCTCCGTTTGTCTTCACAGCTTAAAAATCTACTCCATTTACTGTATAAAATGCACAGCCAAGCATGGCCATGTTCTCTTCCTGTGCCTCCAAATTCACTTGTTGGGTAAGTAAGTAAGTGGCTAGCAGATCCGTTCATAAGTGATTTGCACTGATGCCTCATAGCAAAAAGTTTTGGGATGCAAATCTGTTTCAGCTTAGACCTTTCTGTGTGGAGTTTGCATGTTGGCCCTGTGTTTAGGCATTTTTACTCTGGGCACTTTCAATTGCCCTTATGTATCAATGCGTCAATGTCAGTTCCGTGATTGAAGGGTGAATATTAGTCCAGGCTGTACCCTACTTCTCAGCCTAAGCCATTTTGCATGCAGTATGTATCCAGCTTTCTCATGATCCTCATGGACTGTTCTGGTTTTCAGCAAAATAAATTGTGCATGTTGTACCCTAATCATTCTTTAGCATCAGATTTTTTATTTTTTTTGTAGGTTGTCATAAGAGAGCATCAGAAACTGAAATTGTTACGACCCCGGTTACCACATATTGTAACAGCAGCGGTTTTAGCAGAACTTCCTTTTCAAGAAAGTCAAAGAACAGTATTGATGAGTTTCCTTGACGTGAAGGTTGTTTTCACTCTTCTGCTTGATTGACTTCAGCACTCTTAATGATTAAGCTATAGCATTTAGTTTACTTTTCTACTTGTTGATTCCAATAGTTTTCAGATTTTTTTTTCATCAGCTTTTTCCCTGATGTTTGTTACAAAACTATTAAAAAACAGTTTGGCGTGGTTATAAATAAATATATCAACTGGCAGAAAAGATAGTAAAGGCAGTAACTGTCAATTTTTTTTCCTGTTTTCCTAAAATAATCATCTCGACAGCAACTACATCCTGGTTAACTACAACTCTAAGCGTCATGTAAGTGTGGTGCTGGGATGGATAATTACAATTCCTGTTCCTGAGTAATTATGTGTATCAAGGCAAGCCTGAGAATACCTTGTTTGGAGTTGAACTCCACCCTTACTTCCCCGCTACAAGAAGCTCATGGAAATGGACTTTCGTGTCCAAAATACGGCACCCAAATCTGTCTGTGTGCAGGCGGGTCCTTATTTCATGAGTCAAGCTACACCCAAGGGTGTCCCAGCTTAAGTCTAATTTTGCACCTGAAGGAAAGGTGATGGTTTTGGGCAGGGAGGGATAGGGTTAGGTTGTGTATTGGGTGTAGCAGGTTTGGGTCTCAGTGCTCAAAGTAAACATGGCCCTATGTTTGAACTGCACACCTAAGGCCCTACAATTCTCCCACACACTCGCACTCTCCCTTCCGCATCCTATTCCTGCTAACACCCCCTCTAGCTCGCCTTGCTAAATGCGCTTCTTATGCCAGGCCTTCTAATAAATCAGGGAAGAAAAGCAACTCTGACAAGGTCTCACCTTCGTAGCGAACAGCTCATAGCAGGAAGCTCAGACTTGCACGTGGCAATAACAGGGATTGGGAGCTTTACTATAAAAATAGATTGAAGTACTGATACAAATAGCATGTTAAAAAATGTAGTTAGTAATGTAATCCAACTACCATAATATAAAAAGTCTTCACACCCCCTGTGCAAATGCCAGGTTTTTGTGATATGATAAAATGAGACCACGATGAAACAGATTTAACAGACTGTTGGGGAGAAAAAAAAACAAAGTGTTATCTTTAAAAAGAGACCAAAATTATGATGAGTCCAAATGGTTCAAGTTTACTTTGGGTGCACCTTTTTCAGCAAAAATGACACGAATGGTAAGGGGTTAACTATTTCAAAACTTTTTCCAATATGGATGTGACCTATTACCTCTACAAGTCAATTCATTTTGATTCTTTTTTTTTTTACTTTCTGTGGGAGGAACTAAAAATAAGCAGATAATGACTTCTGCACAAGTGTGCACACCCTCTTATAACCAGAATGTGGCTTCATTCAGAAATAACCATCTATCACAATGAAACTCGTGAAATGGGAGTAAACGCACACCTGCCACCATTTAATACACCTAAAATAAACCACAACCTCGGTTTCAAAGGATCATATAAAAAACTCCAAAGCATATGAAGGAAAATGTGGAATGGTCAGATAAAACCAACGCTGAACCTTTTGGCCATAATTCCAAAAGGTATGTTTGGCTCATCACCAAAAAAACTGCATACTATTGCATGCAAGGTTGGTGGCAGCATCATGAACAGGAACTGAAACTGGGATCTTAGAGTGCACTCACATTACGGCAATTTCTTCCGTACCGTACTGAAGCCTGATTGCCCCAGTGTGTGTGTGCCCTTAGTCAAGATGGAGGGAATTCAGCATTTCTATAGTTTAAGGCAAGTTAAATTCAAGACTTTTTCAGACCTGTTCACTCAATTTGAAATAAAATTTAAAATACATCCCAATGTACCATTTTGTTTAAAATTGCTCAAGTCCATGCACGTGCATCTGTTTTTTAAGAGTCACAACAATGACAAAACCCACAACACTGTTTTGTCTGTTCCGCCTCTGAGCGTTGACTGGCTGTGATTGATAGCAGTAGTGAAAACTACGATCTATGCCACTTCTATGCTAAATAAATTCAAGCTTTCAACAAACATGCACTAAATTGTCAAAATAATTCGTAAAACAACTGTTTATACAGAAAAAAAAGTTGATCCCCCCAAAAGTCTGAAACTCGAACAACTGAACCTTATTTGGGATTAATCAGAGGCACAAGTGGTGGCAGGTGTGTGCTGACTCCCATCTTACTCATTGACCGCCAGGCATTTACAAAGCTGAGTTCCCCATATTGCCAACAGTTTTGGGCCACGCCCACACAAAAGCCAGTTTCAATGTATCCTCAAAAGTTTTTTACTGTTTAGGCCGTTGGTCCCCATGACGGCGCGGTTTCGGAGCTTGAAACCGATCACTTTTGAAACTGGGCTCCAGAGTAGAAAGATTTCAAAACGCGGCCCGTACGCGTCCGTCTGGACACCATATGCAGGATACTCCTCCAGCGATGACGTAATGGTCGCAGCTCGATGACGACGCATCGTCGCACATTGATAACGTATGCGCCAATTGTCGCGGGACTGCGTGCAAACTGTCATTCTGTCAACAAGAATGGCGGATAGCCGTCTCGTAGTCGTTTCGCGCAGCCTCCTTAGCTTGCTTATGCTTTAACTGCAAAATATTTTGCTTCTTTATTCCCACGTTCAACAAGCGGTGTCGTACTTGAATCACCCACCATTGTCACTTCTCCTGTGTTTGTCTTTTTCATGTTGTTTTGATACATGCAAAGCCATGTTTGTTCTATAGATTGCATTAAAGTAAAAAAAAAAAAGTGTCCGTCTTCTTCGCTGATTCTTCTTCTACGCTTTCCGTTAACTCCAGACTTATATATATATATACATTACAGCCATTAAACGTCCTCAGCGTCTTCTTTTGGACACACGCAAGTCTTGAAATACTTCTGTGTGTACGAGATTTGTTTGAGGAACAAAGCCGGCTTTGCTTCCGTCTGGACGGGGCCTTAGAGCATTTTGACTTATCATTCAAGATCCTCAGATTATACTATTGTGTTTAAATTGTGACAATATAAGTACTGGACCCACCAAAAGTGGAGAAAAACAACTGCAAAAAGAAACCAAGCCAAGCTGAACGTCTGTGCAGAACATGGACTTTGACTCTAATATGTGTAGCTTTTGTGACGCCTCAAACTATAAACCAACCTAAACAAGAAGGAGAAAGGCAGATATACTGCTCAGAAACAGGCCATGAGCAATGCTGACTCATTGCATGGCTCGAGTTGAACCATCAGTGGCTTTTATTTACATGGTGTTTTTCACTCACTCTGTAAATGCGTCATCCTTTCTCACAATCTAGACACTCATGTTATACCACCATCTCTTTATCACTCTGTTTAAGTTTGAGATGCCGAAACTTGAAGATCACAAAAACCTTGCTTTTGAAGAGGTGTGTGATGACTTCTTACTAGTATATCCATTGTATGTGTGTCTTCTTGACAGAGTCTACATTCCAAAGTCATTCAAAATTTGTCGTAAGCCTTTGGATCAGAGTTGCCCATTACATCACGTTCATGGAGGTCCGTCCTCATCTGAACATGAAAACTTTCATATACTAAAGAAAAAAAGCTTTCGCTTATTTCCATACTATGTCATGTTTGGCTTCCAGTCTTCCGTACCTTTCTTGAGTCAGGAGTACTGTATGCAATTATTTGTGTACCAAGTATAACACGTACTGATGTTTTGTTTGTTGAAAGGAAGTTTCTAGCAATCATCATTTGACAGTTTTCACAAATTTTGCATCACAGTCAAGTCATCAGCCAGTGTCTTTTTCCCCATATGATGCGGAAATACCAACGTTTTGTTTGATGACACCACTTGTCATAAGTACGAGAGGCCACCATTTTGCGTCATGAAGTGCTTTCGTGCTTTCAGTGTTTTTCTGTTTTGAAAAAGAGTGGTGAATTTCACACTGAATCCATCCATTAAAGCCACATTTTTGCTGGCTTTCCTGAGAATTCAGAAATGAACCAAGCAAAATATTCAACTACTAAAACATTTTTTTTTATGTTCATAAATACAAAATGTACTTGACTATTTTTCAGTTTTAGCATGTTTGGAAATTAATGGATAATGGTCATAGTTATATTTTCACCATTTTAAATATCACGATTGTGCATACTGGTATTCTAATTATTACAAAAAAAGAAGAAGAAGATTTTGTTTATTAACAATGCTGTTCCATTTTGGATGCATGTTGTATAAACCTTTCATTAGGTGGCAGTCAGTTAAATTTTTTGAGCATTGTGAATTTATCAATTAATTGGCATCATTGACAACTGACGTTTTATGTCACACCCAGTTCCTTCAAACTAAAGCTAATATATCTTAAAATGTGCTTCAATGTGCCGAAAAAAGGAGATGGCATCCTCATGGAAAATGATACGTCCTCTGGTGAAAACTATTTTGACCAATTATGATTGGGTTTTCCCCCCAACATCCCTTTCTTCTTTGGTGCTTTGTGTGTGTGTGTGTGTGTGTGTGTGTGTTTTGACTTTGTTTATTAGTCCTTGTCCCAATGCATTGGCTTCATCCTCTGCTGGCCTAACTTGTTCCCAACAAGTATGATTCCTCAACACAAAAGAATGAAAGAAACTCACTCTTTTAATCTTGGGCATGAGTCAATTACCAGAGCGGCATTACTGAGCATGCTGCATTTTTTCTCAGACTCCACCAAAGGATGTATTGACTCTGACATGTTATTTCCTTGCCAAAACAATTTGGAGCATATACAACTTTTGTTGTCCAATGGAATTCTTTTTCGTTCATGGGTACATACTTGCTAACAATAACTTGTCAAACGATGAGATCGAAGTTCGTGCGACTGTGTTTCTTTCCATTTGTGCAGCTAACACCAAAGGCAACAGGGTAGTCGCATGTTTGCTTGGCTTCCCACCCTGCTCATTTTGGTCATTTTCATGTCACTGCTAAAAAATGTTTAGTGTTTTGGTTGGTGGTTGGCATTTCCTTTGGTGACAGATTTTGAAAAATGATGTAGCTGTAATTAAAAATTAGAGGGGATTTTGTTTTTGATGACTGGCACATAAGTTACATATTCAACCGTTGTGGGTGGTTTCACCAAATATAGCCATTTTTGTTTACATAACTGCCAAAATGTGCCTGCAGACCGAGACGCTGCATAGAATGTGGAAGACTGTCACAACCAGATTAAATCAACTTTCTTCTGTTTTCACTTCTTAAATGTTTGAGTACAAGCCAAAGGGCCGCATAGCAGCAAACTTGGAAGGATAAAGTCAATTTGTTCATCCAGTGGGAACATTAATAACAAGATAAGCAGGATTCTTGTGTGTTTCTGTCATAATGAACACAGGCAGGGATGCTTGCTAAAAAATATGGACAGCCCACAATTTGATTAAAAAAGAAAAATATGTTTTTGAGCTGATTATTCTGATTATATTTGATAGTAATAGAGACACATGAAATGCAACAAAAAGGCTAAGGATGGACTTTAACCTCGATTACTGTTACAGAGCTGCCCAGAAACCAGTTGAACTGTTTGACCTTGCTTCACAGTGCAAAACCAGGAGCATTAAAATGATTCACTGGCGCCAACAAACATGACAATTACAGTAATGAATACATTCCACATTAAAAACAACACTTCCTCTTGTGGGTTCTTTTTTTCTGGGAAGGCAGACTAAAGACCAAAGCTACACCACAGGAGATGTCTTATTGTTCTCACATAATATAAATCAATACAGCAACTGGGGGAGCTTCTGCATTGCTACATGGCCAGAAGGAAACTTGGCAGGCGGATCCCACGACCACACCGATTGCATACTGAATTCCATTTTGCATCATACTCTCAAATACTTTTCAGACAATAAAATATTGAGGACTGGAATGCATCACCAACTTCAACGCTGTACATTGTTACAATATTTTCTAACCTAACAGTCAATCATTCCATCTGCTCAATAATCAGGTGATTAATCTCTCCGGAAATAAATCTTTTGTCCGGCAGCAAGATGTAGCAGAGAGCCTGAAGACGTTGGTCTCCTGATACATTCTGACCTTGGAGCTTGATGTTCTTGCTGAAGTAAAACCAACTTTAATAAACATTCATGGGACAAACTTGTTCCCATTACAGTTGCAAGCAAATGCTTCACGGAGTTGCACGAGATTATGATTACGATCGTGCAAGCATTGTGCATTGTTACTGCGCTCATCACCACAGCAGACCTTGTGTCCTCCAGGAATAGGCAATGTGCTAAACGTGAGGGTTTATGTTGCAGGTCATTTCCCAGTGGGATCAGCCGGCTCCTGCAGAGGGCTTATGATAAGAGTGGATATTGGAAGCTATGTAAACCTTATTAAACTGCCCTTCCCCTATGTGCAGAGGGGTAATCCTGAACACCTGGGCTAGTTAGCCAGGATTTGGCTGGATTAGGGGTTCCGTAAAGGCAGACCTGACCATGCATCTGCTTGAATCCGTTTCACATTCTCACCCTAATTATTCAGGATGCTTCAATTAAAACTTCAAATGGAACACTTCAATTAAAGGCACGAAAACCTTGTTGTATTTTAAATGTACATATCTTTTTATGTCAGATGCTGTTTACCTAAATTTACAACATATTGATCGGTGAAATACATTGAAAACATCACATTTACTTGCTTTTTTTGGGGGGGGGGGGGGGGGGGGCAGTTACCAGTTTAATTTTCAAACGAAATATTGATAATTTGGTATGGAAGAAAAGTACCATGTTTAGTTTAAATAAATAAATACATGTGTACATTATTCTTCTGTTTTAATTCTCCTTAGTATGTCCCATCCCTGGTGAACTATTTTTAGACCAGCCCCATGTGCTACTCATGTTGTCCTTGGGGCTAACTAGTACCTACCGGGACCGTTTATTAATTTTTTTTAAAATTCTTCTTATTATTTTTTTTAGAACAATGCACATCAGCAAAAAGGCATCTGTGTTTGCACAGTGTCTATTTCATCTTCCTCCCTGCCTCCTCCTTGAAGGTGCGTAGCATAGATGGATCAAGGTGGAGTCGGCAGCGTCATCACTGGTTGACCATCGTAGGACAGGGGACTGCACTGGTACTTCATTTATATAGCGCCGTTCCACCTTATAAGGCCCTCAAAGTGCTTTATATTTGACGACTCATTCACCTACTGATGACGCAGCATCAGGAGCAATTTAAGGATACTTCGACGTGGTCACAATAGCATGGGATCGAACCCACAACCTCTGGGTTGGGAGACAATCACTCTACCACTGAGGGACGCCGCCCCCAGTAGTCAGTGATAAGGTGGAGTCGACCATTGAAATACTTATATAATTGACGGATTTACAAACCTCATTCACATGGCTATAAATAGTAAAATAAATAAATTGCAGATCTTTTTTTTTTCAACCCGGCACAGTAGGTTGTGTCATCTGTCATATATAACAATAAAAATGAAAATCGTTAGAGATTTTACGCGAGTTGAACAATATACAGTCCATGCTCCATTGACTGTAATGTTATGAGTGATTAAGCAGCCCTGTCCCAAGATGGCCGCCCTGTGATGACATTACTTTACATTGACTCACAGCGCACATGAGCTATCTAGGGTTTGTATGTAACTGCTCACACCTTGTCTCTTTCATTACTGAGAAGGAAGAAAAATATGTTAATGGGGTCAATTAACTTTAAAGCAACACTAAGGAACTTTCAGTTTACGTTGATTATAGTGGTGTTAAAGCGGTATTGTTATGTCTGAAGGAAGACCACATTTCCTATGAGGACAAGCGCATTGCGTCGTTTTTTTAGCTCACGCAAGCGAGTGAAATTCAGGCCAATGTTGATCCTTGACTGTCCTTTTATCCGGGTAGCTTCCTTTTTTCTTTTTTGTCTCCACAGACAAACCTTTACAGTTGTTTTGCAGCTTCTGCCAGGGAAGCAGTAATCGTGTGTCGACATTCAAATTGACTTCAGTCTTTGTAACGAATGGGGAAAGGGGGAAGTGATGAATGCCATAAAGCACTTCTGTGGCAGTGTTCCTACCATCTTCCTCAAAGTGCCAGTAAAAATGATTCAGATCCCTTCAAAGCTACCATTCAACTAGTTTTAAGTTGATGTTTCATCAGAAGAGTTATGAAAATATTTTATTAAATTTGAAAAGTTCCTTAGTGCTATTTTTAAAATGGTGGCTCGTTTACTCAACTCTGCAAGCAGCCAATCATTGTGCCCTGTTTATAAGTCCCTTCACCCTTACTGGTGTCAACCAGCATTAGCAGTTATTGATACATTGACTTTTTAATGATAAACCGTCAACCCAGTAATTGGCCAATGCCAGTTTTAGCTGGCAAGGCGCTTCTTGTGTTGCAACGACATTTCCAGTCTGAAGCTAAAAATGATTTCGCCTTAACATGTCGCCGTACTGACGTTGATGAATTATTTCATTTAATTCTTGTTCCATGAGCATAATATTAATCAGTTTTTATTAGAGCTGGCATGTACAATTTAGTCTTGCTTTAAAAACAGCTAGGTTTAGTTTCTTTTTAATGGTCATTTCAGTGACGGCGGGCGTCTAATTAGATATTCAGCTCTTTAAAGTCCAACTGATATTTGCGTTTTGGTGAGTGTATTTTTATTTGCTGATGGCTTGTGGTTGATTGTGGTCTTTGGTCCAGTCTTTAAAGTCTTAAAAGATCTAAACATAAAACAGCAAAAGTGAATGGATTTTACCATGCATGCTAAATGCCTACACACGCACATGTTAATTGCTGGCTCATTGAACTGTGATTGCTGTGTAAACTCATGAATTTTTAGTACCACATCCCACTGACAGCATTTGTACTACATTAGCTTTGAAACTAGCAGCAGTTGACAGCAGCTAGCCCGGATGACTTTTATATTTTTTGACCGGTGTTTATGTTGTTTGCTGAATTAAACAATAACTTTGTTGTTATAGTCACAAATTAAATGTAATTATGAATTTTACACTTTAACTATTTCAATATTTTGCAAAGATATTTTTGGGTCCAATGATCCTTGTTCTTTTTATTCAACAGTTGGCCCTAAAATCAGCAATTTCTGCTCCATGTAACCGATTAGCTTACCACCGACCAATGAAGGATCAGTCAGACATAATTGACCAATCACTGGTTGTGTAGCCAGCATGAGGCTCATGCATGAAGATTGTTCCCTAAAGAGAAACTCAGTTTCTCTCATTTATTTATATCACAAAAATTGGCATTTGAACAGGAGTGTGTAGACTTTTTTACTTACTGGAGAAAGACAGAAAGACTCACTTGAAATAAAGCTGTTCACAGTCAAGCTTTCTGTGTTATCCAAGATTTTGAAAAGGATGTAAATGTAATGTCATTGAAAATGAATGTGTAGTCCCATCAATAAATGCACATTGAAGCTATGCCCATTTAGTTATGCTCTTTGGTTTACTCTGTGTTTTACGAGTCAAAGTCAATTGAGGTACAGATGAATTTTCTTTTCTGTGGAGGGATCCACTTAACAACCTCTTTTTTCCTTTCTAGATGTGGACGAGTGTGCAGAGGCACTTGACAATTGCAGCATCGATGCCATCTGCCAGAACACTCTGAAATCCTACAAGTGTATCTGCAAGTCGGGCTATAAAGGAGATGGCAAACATTGTGAAGGTAAAGGATTCTGAATGAATATGATCATTTTTACACATGCAACATTCTCTGTTTCAATTCGGGACCGTGGAGAACATTTTTACTGAAAAAGACATGCAGTGGTGTAGTGGGCCCTCCAGAAGTGGGAAAGACACCCTGTTTTAGAAACCCACATTTGTAATTATGCACATTTGTAATTATGAACAATAATAAACTGATCATGAATGAATTAGGAGCAGTTTGTAATGCAAAATGTATTTTATTGTAAGGTAAACATGAAAAATATGTTATCTACTAAAAAATTAAACCACATCATATAAGTTAGTTAGGGCTAATAATACGTTAAGTTATTGTATACAGTATACAATAACTTGGTTAACGTTATTTACAGCTAAAAATAAGGAGAGGGGGGAGGGGGGGTGGTTAAAGCTTCATAGACACTGAGATAATATCTGTTCTGGGCCTTTATTACAGTTTCATTCATCTGATATTGCAGTCTGGCATAACAGTCTTTGCAAACTGGGTTAATTATGCACTTACTGAAACAATTACGCGGGTTCTCTACATCAGTGGTTCTCAAATCGGAATACGTGGGACTTTAAAATATATTTTAAAAGTAGCATACATGTAAGAAACCATCCGGATTTTTTTTCTTTTTTTCAGTTTCTGCCTTTGTTGAAAGTTAACTGAATTATTTGTTTTGAAAACCATGAGGACATGTTATGTTGATAATTATTGCACAATTATTTATTTACCATTAAGATAATTACTTCTTTGCTTTTTGGGGGGGCAGATACATAGTGGTCAAAGTTAAAACCAGTTCCCAAATTAAAACCAGACACAAGATGGCACAGCACTGTTTTTGTTTTTGTTTTTGTTTTGTCCATCCAAAATGCGTTGCGCTGGGGGGTACTAGGCTGAAAGAATATTTCGCAGGGGATACATCACTGAAAAATGGTTGAGAACCACTGCCCTACACTATCCTAATCTTGCTAGTTTAGGGCTAAGTTGCTAACGTTAGGTTAACGTTACATTTCATAACATTAGCCTAACCGAAACGCACAGTTTAACTACAATGTACTGGCGGCAAAATCCTCCTCTGTACAGTGATATTGCCACGTTGCCAGTAGTTTAAAATAATGATTTATTTGGAAACAACTTTAAAACGTACCTGTAAATGATGTTTTAATTGTATGTACAGTATGTTCGGATAGCCTGCATGCCGTCACTCACTGGAAAGTCGTTTATTCATTTCTGCCTCGCTCACATTTCCGATCATTGCGCAGGGGACGGAGCGACCTGTCAATCAACTGGAGTGGCATTGGCACCCAAGCGTCAGCAATAAAGTTCTCGGCATGACCCGCCCTACTCGTTCTCTGATTGGTGCATCAGTCCTCATGCCTTTAATTAACCAAAAAGACAGCGAGTGAAGGCCAGCTAGTTAAAGGCAGTGGAGGGTGGGTCATGGCTGAATGGTGCGCAAAAACTGCACATCCAGGAGAATTAGAAGTGGGTAGACGCAAAACTGACTGAAAAAGAAGTGGGTATACGCCGTATACCCGCGTATACCCTGGACTACACCACTTATGTAATGTTAATTTGCCTGGTTGCTCGCAAAACTTTTACACTTGGTTTGATAAGAGCTTCTGCTGCACTCAGTATTTGCCATGAGAGCAAAAGAGAAACGAGGCGTGAGAAGTGGACGGGGGATGAGAAAAGCCAGTTGCCGAGTGCTCCTTTATGACAAGATGAAATGAAGCAGTAAATTTCCTATACACATGCTGGACAGAATTAAGACTGCGGCTGAAATAGCAGTCAGAGGCACAGCCAAGCAGTCAGGGTTATTTCCAGCAGGGGGTTTGAAGACTTTCCTCCCTCCCAAATTCAAACACTCTGGATCAGGATATTCCAAAAATTGTATTTGTGTTATTACAAAGCCATAATCACAATGTTTTCTTTTTTATTGCTGACTGAGTGACGGCCATGGCCTTTTGCCTGTTGGCCATTGGAGTTGATTTGTGAAGCTTTGGTAAAATATTTGCAGTGTTCAGTCTTCATCAATCAGAGGATTAGGGTTCGCAGACGGTTCTAAAATATTGATATTTTTGCAAAGCAAGTAGTGGGTTCAGTTTCTTATTATAAGTGACAAGATTCAACTACAAGCAACACACTCTGACCACTTTTATAATAAAATATGAGAGCTGCATCATCACATTCTGCCTTTAAAATAGTAGATATGCTCAGTTCTGATTGACACTGTGAGAATATATTCTACTTGTACATTGTCACATTTTGGCTACCTCCAATATTTACGTGACTAAAATGACAGCATGGAACACATTGCATCACCTTCTCAAACTGATTCATACCATATTGAATTGAGCAGTATTTGCATTGGATATCATAACCGTATATTGTGCAAGTAATCACAATGTTGTGCTTGGTCTGTGCACAGTGGATATGAACGATTTGTAAATAGATTTATTTTCAGGCCCCTGGCTGGATGATTCCTTAACGTTATCTATATGGGACAATAGCTGCATGCTTTGAGTCACTGTCAGGCTGAAAATTGAAAAGCCCTCCTCAATTTCACCTTTACAGCACTGGCCTGTTATATTTCAAATTAACCACTCAAATATTTAGTCATTTATAGTAATTAATTTGAGGTGTAAGGGTGGAGGTGGAAGGGTGCCACCTTCTCCTCTTTACAGGTCAATTGCATTCAATCTGGAGATTGACTTGGCCAGCCTAAAATATTCCATTTCTGGTTCCTGATGACCTTCTTTCTGTTTTGGGTCATGTAGGAGGACAACCCCATCAGTTTGTCACAACTTTCTTTAAATTTGCGGTTAAAAATGTTTATGTGGTTCTTACACCCGTCATCGTGTGTTCGGTGTTACATCAATCAAGAGAAAGGAGAAACCATGCAAATCCAAGCCTTGACTTTGAATCCACTGTGTTAACTTGCATGTTAGGGATCAAGAGCAGGACTTTTCTTGCATGAGCTCCGTCCCTACTACCCTATGAAAAGGCGTCCGTTTGATGGAATCTCAGCCAATGCTAAAGGTTTATAAGACACACGAGATGGGCTCAAAGTGTCTATAACTTTCTTCATCTTTATCCTATTTTCAAAAGGTTCATATCATCGGAATGTGATGATTACGCAATGATGGTCAAGCATTTTTTAGATTATTCCGAAGTTAAACACAAAACAAGCATAGGAAAAAAATAATAAAAAGCCAAGAATGAACAAACACTGTACAGGTCGTTGTAGTAGTAAGGAATAAATATAGCACAGCTAAGAGACATTAGTCATAGATTTAGGCATAGTTGAAAGAATACATGAAAGTAGTGCTGGAACCAGTGACAGAATTCTATACCGGTCAGTTAGGTCACAGGTAAGCCTGCTTGTGTGTATGCCTTTGATTTTTGTCAATTGTAAATGTCAGGAAATGTTGCCTTGTAGTGTGCATGTGCGCTTGATCAACACAAGAACTTTGAAGATTAACCAGGAAATGCGAGCAGTTCGATGGCTTTCTCAAGTGTGCGATCAAAGCGTTTTCGCCCAATCTGCTCATTGAGTGAAAATTGCAGACACTCACACAGCAGCGGATTCATTTCTATACGGGCATTACGTGCGCTTGAAGGGCATGAGGCTGAAAGTGAGCGAGAAATGTCCTTCACGGTTACCTCGTTAGCAAATAGGCTGATTTAAAATATTAGTGTTAGCTTTATTATTATAGATTTTCATAAATGATAGCAGTTTCAATATACTGTGCATCTTGGGCAAAAAGGAAAGGTTTGTGTGTATTCAAGGTCTGAGTAGGTTGTAGATGTTTGAAGAATCCTTCCAAATTCAAGTGCGTATGCGTATGTATGATGAACGAGGCCCAACCATCTTCATGGTTTATTCTTCAGGATATTTTAGATTGTTGGACCGCATTTTTTGCAGTTTTTTGTTGTCACATGACATCAACGGCTCTCTGATTTTCATGTTGGTTACGCCTTTCAACAAAACCCAAATTATTCAGCATTATTTACTGTTTGAACATAACAGAACCCACTTGGGCAACAAAACACACCTGTCAGACACAAGTTCCAATGTTTTTGCTCACATGAAAAATGGGTGGGTTCAACTTGTGTATCATTTCTAGATGAGCATACCTGGAAATACAAGTTGAAATGTTAATCTGTTGTCTCATGGTAATCTTGGGACGTCAACTCAATTTACAACCAAAAATAAAACCCATTTGGAGGGGAGTGTGTATGATTGTGAACCACGTCTTCATGTTGTCACAGCAAGTTTAGAATACTGACCAAAGCTGATGGAGGAGAATCTGTTGAACGTGTACGTGTTCCAAGTCAAAAGCGGAGCGGGATTGTGCTGAGCTTGGAAAACGGCGCTGATGTGTGGGAAGAAGAGACGTGGGGAGCAGAGAGTGTTCCTTTGTCTTGGTCCCATCCCGCCGCTGTCAAGTCTAATTAAGCCTTGAGAGCGGCAGCCTCAAAGAGAAGCTGAACGACCAGGATCATAGGGCCTAAATGGGCCAGCGAGTGCTGAGTGGATGTGCACAGTGTTCGCAATCCATCGTGTCCCGGTCTTCTCAGTGGGGCCCTGCGGCCATCATCATAACCATTACAGACAGCCTCACTCCCACTGTCAAACCAATCTGCCATCTTTCTGTAAATGTCAGCCTCCGCGCCGTCTTTATGGGACACATTTCTCTGCACTTGTGAACTTACTTTGTGGAGTTAATGGTTATTTCGTATGCACTGTTTTAACCTTTGTAACCTTAATATTACCATTGACAACGCACAGAAAATTCCTCTCTGGCAAAAGCTGCACACAGAAATATATATATATATATATATATATATATATATATATATATATATATATATATATATATATATATATATAAGGGGTGTGACTTGCCTAGTATCTGGCGATTCGATTCGTATCACGATTCATAGGTCACAATTCGATTCGATGCCGATTAATCCCCATACAAATCTATAAGTTGATTATTGCGATTTTTTTAAAACTCAAATTTAGAAAATATTAATCAGTAAACTTGTACATGTACACTGTAAGATTTGTATGAAAATTTATTTATTTATCTGAAAATTCATGCTTGTAACTGAGCCACTGCATTTAACAAACTGGTTGTAGTCTGTTTCATGTTTGAACAGCACTGAAATAAAATATTAAGGCTTAATGTGTGAATCCTAACCCTAAGTAAGACGTTTTGTTGAATATTCCCATAAAAAAGTAATGTTTAAAAATTGATTTGAGAATTTTGCACTGTAATATTGCGATATATTGCCAAATAGATTTTTCTAACACCCCTAAAATATATATATATGTAAATGTACAATATATGTATATATGTATATATGTGTATACATATATACATACATATATATATATATATATATATATATATATGTGTATACATACATATATATATATATATATATATATATATATATACAGTATATATATATATATATATACATGAAGACGTGGTTTAAGTGGTAAAATGAAATGCCGAGTTTAAGTTTGTTCAATCCCACTTTTTTTCAGACTGTATATACTGTAACAGTATGAGTACTCAACTCTTGAGTAGTCACCGATTCCACTAGTACTTTTGATACATTAAAAAAAGAAGAAGAAAAGAAACAGGGAGGAAGACCTATATATCCCAGTAACACATTTTTCATTCAAATCGCATGAAATCAATGGCAATTTTCGATTCAAATTTCTAGTTCCTGATCATAAAACAGCCACAAAAGGGCAATCAACTACTGTCGCGAGTACGAAACAAGGCGTGTATCGGTACTCAACCATCCCTAGTCAAGTTATATGTATCGTTGTCATTTATCTATGCTACACAGTTGGAAAGATTTCAACTAAACATGAACGTAAAACACTTTATTAGGGATGGGACGAGACAGAAATCCCACGAGATGTCTCACGAAGTTGAATCAACATGAACGAGACAAGACTTTTGCTAAATTTGTCATACAAAATAATGCCTAATATAAATTTTCCGTTTTTCAAAATGTTTTCTTTTTATTGAGCAGAAAGCAAGAAAACTAACGATCTAGCTCTAAAGTAAAAATGTGTAAACATAAACAGGAGAGTCACTTTTGTTACAGGCTCATTTTTCAACTGCAGCTGAGATCTTTCCTCTTACTGAATAGTTTTAGGGTTGCAGCTATTGAAAATTTTACTTAATAATAAACGACCAACTGGTTTTCATATATATTTTTTTAACTTAATTGTACTTCGCAGTACACTTTCCTCACTAGAAATTCTCCCTATAGATTTTGGACTATTGCTACATTCGAGGAAAGTGGGAATTTGGATATATCCAGTTTGGATTGTCCCAGCTCCGACCTCAAAGCGTTCAAAGCGAATGGAAACTGCAAAGATGGTTGATTCCAAAACATTGCGGGTTCTGGTTAACACAGTCAGTCGAAATCACGTTGGGTTACGTTAAGTTACTTTTTTTGGAATAACTAAATTAATGTTTAAATGAATACATAGTTGAATATGTTTATAACTGTGTAAATTATGTTTTGCCATTTACGGTCTTTGTCTCTCCGGAATTCGCCATTGTCGAGTGACGTCAGATTTAAACCAATCGCTAAAGACGGGGGTCCTTTTTTTTTCTAACTTCGCAACTCGGATTTCTGTGCGTTCCCGTGCATACTTCCTGCTAAGAAGTCCTAAAGGTCAGGCTTCCCACCTTCCTCGAATGCAGCATAGCAGACGAGGTGACGTCAGAACCACAGTAGCGATTTTGCCGGCTAAATCAGCACATTTGAGTAAGCCTGGTTTGTTAAAAAGTGAAAAAGCAAGTGTGTCAGGCTGTCACCCTCTAAGTGCGTCATTTACGCCTTTGAAAAGTAATCAAACGGCCCACGGACTTGCTTAGCGTCGCTAGCCGCATTAGCATTAGCAGCGATAGCCACATTAGCATGAGTGGCGCTGGAGCTTCCACTAAATGGTGGCAACAGGCACAATATAATACAATGTCAGCGCAATTAGGTCGATTTTTTTTCGGCATCCTTAATTATCGATTGAACTTGAGTTCAAGGCGACGTGTTGCTGAGCTGACGTCTGTCAAGTTGGCTGTTACGTCCCATCTCTACTATTTTCTCATGAAATATGCTTTAAATGGACTGTTTTACAATGTCATTGTTGTGTTTATAGATGTTTTGGCTGAGCTCTATTGAATGTGATTGAATTTCAATCTATTGAACCCTTGGAAGCTAAGTTCTCTGGGGTTTTATGCCCCCCGGTCGGGTCACCCATTTCAAACCCCGCCAGGCACAGCCCAAAAAGGCAACGTGAGTCTCCATTCCGATTAGCTCAACGGGGTTAGGCGCAGTGTGACCTGGGCGCGGCGACTCAAGACGGGGAAAAGAAGCTAACCCTGTTTAAAATTCAATACTTTAAAATACTGCCTTGGTAGAGATAGTAATATTTAGCAGACATGATTCTCAAGCCACCACACCTCCTATCAAACTCACCCAGTTATTAATTGGAACATGACAGGTTTGCACAATCAAGGTGTCTGCTCTAATGCCTTCATTTGTTGTTGTTGATTTTTGCAGATGTGGACGAGTGTGCGACCGAATACAATGGTGGCTGTGTCCATGAGTGCATCAACATTCCGGGAAATTACAGGTGCACATGCTATGATGGCTTCCGCTTGGCACATGATGGCCACAATTGTCTAGGTGAGTGTGTGATTTGAGTGAGAGTGTGTGATTTGAGTGTGTGTGTGGTGTGTGAGCAAGGGTTTATGAGTGTGCGTGTGTGTTTATGTTTGAGATATTTTCTCCGCCTTTTCACTAAACTCATTTTCTTTCATAGTTACATGAGAAAACTTTGTTATATATTGATTAGAGGTGCGAGTAGGTTACATACGATATATGCAAGTCACAAGTAAGTCTCAAGTCATAATCTTGAAGTTTCATTCAAGTCTAAGGTGACGCTATAATAAATTCTCAACAACACGACCTATTAATAACAAATTTAATCGCTAGTCAATCTGGTGACCGGTGGTTGTGTTATTACTTTAGCTAATGCTAAATGCCATCTTGGTTAACAGCTCAACAGTGCCAAAAAAAGAAGGGGAAAAAAATAAAAATGAAAACTCCCTCAGAGTTGATTGAGGTAAATCAGTTAATAATGAAAATATTTCACACTAGGAAGGAGTACATTTTTAACTCTCTAAGCAGAGTTAAATTAACCCTACAGGATTACACAATACTCTCAACTCTTCTCAGTAGGGATGGGGAATTTATACGATTTTTACGATTCCGATTCTGCGTAACGATTCAATTCTTCAGCGATTCTTTTTTTCGAAAAAAGATTAATAAACATAGATTAGCATCCACTTTTTAAGTCTTAATTGTATCTGTAAACAAGAGACATGTTTAAAAGTAACATGGCCAGACAAAGCCAACAGTGAAGTTTTAAGGTCCACATTTGAGGACTCCTCAATGGGGTGCCATGGGGTCCCCAGAAAAAAAAGAAAAGATAATTTTTTTTTTAAATAAACACATTTAAAAAAAATTTTTTAAATCAGATTCTGTAGAAATTTACAAAATACAACTCAGATAATTTTGTGACAATAATGTCCAACACTAAGATGAACTCAAAAACTCATCCTCCCTGCCTGAGTCAAAACAGACGCAGCCAGTGAAACTCGCAAGTGTTGCTTTTAAGTCATGGTTCGTTCTGTACGTCTTTGCACCTTGAACACCTTAGTGAGATACGGATTTAACATTAACAACCGTTGCTGCTGGGTGGGCTCCCAAACACGACAGACAGTCATCGTATGCTGCGTGTGCAAATGCTCTTGCATAGTGGTAGTGTTTCCTCCCTCACACGAAATATCCAATTTACAATCATTGCAAGTTGGCCTGTTGTCTTTTCTTGAAAGATGTCAACAAACTTTTGAGCGTGGCGCCATATTTGTTGCTCGGCGCGCACGGAAACGTCGCCCGACTCGCGTGCGTGGTGACGTCATCGTCCCATGCAAAACCGATAAGGGAATCGTTAGCAAAAACGACAAACGATGCCAAGGAATTGAAACTCTTGGAGCCGGTTCTCAACAAGAACCGGTTTTCGATTCCCATCCCTACTTCACAGACACTTTTAAAAGTTGACTCCTAAAATACTTGCTATGACCGGGATTTGATCCATTGTACCCTGAAACCAAAGTTGGTGAACTAGCCACATGATTTATTGAGCGTTTTAAATAAATTTAACGTGACATCTGCCTGTCATTGATAGATAACTGCCTTTCAGCAATTGCTTCCACGAGTGCTTTATGAAGCAAAGCCATGAAAATAAATAAATCTGCTCACTGCGTGTATTTTGGGGAGTTAAAATGATCTCCCACAAATTTAACTCTCCAATTTGGTGTATTCTGTGTATTATATATATATATGCTATACATGACAATTCACTTGGGTAGCTCATTTACAACTACAGTACACTGAAACAATTGTTCTTTTTGTCATTAAACTAAACGTTTCATAAGCAGTGGCCACCATTTTATAAAACATCCGCTAAAAGTGATTAGAATTGCCTGTACTTATAGTTTAAATAATAAATAAACCGCAAACTATGATTCCCAAAATATTTTACCCGTCGTGCAAAGCAATTTCAGGAACGTTTGACTGTGCAGTAAAGCGTGAGGTGTTTTTTCTGCTACGCATTATAGCATGCAGTTGGCAGGTTTATCTTTAAAGAGGAAGTCCCCCCCCCCCCCCCCAAAAAAAAAAAAATTACAATAACATGTTCTATGCACACCCACTAGTCTAAATAGGCTATTCTGGTTATAATTGCGTTTGTGTAATATGAGTTAAGCACCAAAATCCAGCTTTTTTTATCCATCTCAGGCGGGCGACCATTTTGCCACTTGCTGTCGACTGAAGATGACATCGATGTTGCTCAGGTCTCAGGTAACAACCAAATACAGCTTCAGGAAACATGTAAGCTCTGATTGGTTGTTGCCTAAGACCTGAGCAACATTGATGTCATCTTCATTCGACAGCAAGTGTCAAAATGGACGCCCCCTGAGATGGACAAAAACGTCTGGATTCCAAAATGAATGTCATGTTTAGACTAGTGAGGTCATATATAACATTTATTGTCAATAAATGTTTAAGGTTGACTTCCACTTTAGAAATGTAACACCATGTCGCAAGATCTAAAGTTGGAGAGTTGAGCCTGACTCGAGTCCTCTACATGTCATATTGTAGTCTTGCCTAGTCTGGTTCCACCAACGGAAAAAAAGGCTTCAGATTTTAATAAGCCTGACAAAAAAAGAGAGTGAATTTCTAAAGGGCTTGACCCTGAGCTCAGAGCTCTGAGTGAGCCACCGGGCCAATGTACTTTCCCATGGTTTAATATTTTACCAGTGCACTATGTAAATTAGCCTCACTGAAAATGTTTTAAAAGTCTATTAAATAATGTGTCTCTTGTTGCTAAACATAGCAGCCCCCCCCCCCCCTGCTTTGGGCTATCCACCTGACCCACATCTTTTTATTAAATCCAAGTGCACTTGAGAGCTCCATCTGCTTCATGCTTTTAGCCTTAGCCTGCACTCATCACTTCGGTGAGGAAATGTAACCAGTTGCTAGATAAAGGAGAGCTCACATTCGGACCATTATTCATGGAGAGTCAGCTTTTATATGTGGACACACAAAGTGGCACGGTCGCATAAACCTCATCAATCATTTAGTTATAGTGTAGTGATGCCAGGGTTAAGGTCACCTTTAATGAAAAACACCTGCATTTCCTGCGTTTGATTATACACTTAAATGGTACCAAATGACTCACATTTAATGACATCCTGCAAATGCCTGATTTGTTATTCGGGTTCATGCATTACAGAAATAATGTACAAAAAGTTTAATGGGTTCTTCCTTGGCCTACTGTAAGCTCCACCCCTCGACAAAGAAATGTGTGGCGTGCTTTTTCAATGGAACTAACCAGTTGTGGCTGTGAGAGGTTTTCTATTACTCTGATAGTCACTCGCTCCCCTCTTGGTGTATCTCACTTGGATCTGCAAAGCGGGGTTATTTTCCAAGCCATTTAGAAACTGCATCCAGTTGTGAGTGGATCATTTGATGTACCGAGGATCAGCTCTCGACTTGCGTGCAGGTGTGTAATTGCAAGAAACGGTTGTATGACGATTACATCAAACAGTTTTGTCTATCAGTCATTTTTGATATAGTTTGTGCCCCTAAATCAGGCGCCATCAAAACAAAACTGATTTTAGGTTTGGCGTTCTTGCAGAGATTATCGTTCCAATGACTTCTATTTTAATTGACACTCTCAAAGAGGTATTAATTTAACAGTAGGCCTATCTTGATTATTATTGCAGTTGTACAGTAGTTTGCTTAGATATGGAACTGTAGTGTAGCCTATTGAGAGCTGTTCACACTATTTTTGAGTAGTTCATGTAATTTGGGTAATCAAACCAGACTGCAACCACATTAAACGTTAAATGTCAAAATTAACAATAAAAACTTGGCATTATTCTTTATCAAGGTAGAATATGAAACCTGTATTGAACCTGTAACTTCCTGTATTGTTTGTTCACCACTTAATTGTCCATCCATCCATTTTGTAAAACACTTTTCCTCATTAAAGGGGAAGTCAACCCCCCAAATTGTCTTGACAATAATATGCTCTACGCAGCCCCACCAGTCTAAATGTGATATTCTGGTTAATATTGTGAGTTAAGCAGTAAAATCATCATTTTATCAAAATCAGACCATTTTGCCATTTGCTGTTGAGTGAAAATGGCATGATAGTTGCTCAGAGTCAGCTAACAACCAATCACAGCTCAGCTTCAGAAAACAGGTGAGCTGTGATTGGTCGTTGCCTGAGCCCTGAGCAACTGTGAAGTCATCTTCAGTCGACAGCAATTGGCAAAATGGCCGCCCCCTGAGATGGATAAAAATGGCTGGATTTTGCTTCATAACTCATATTGCACAAATGTAATATTAATCAGAATGTCATGTTTAGATGACTGAGGTCACATATAAAATATTATTGTCAACAAATGTTTACGGTTGACTTCCACTTCAAAATCTCGGGTAGGCTGTATCCTATACTTTGGGCGAGAAGCGGGATACCCACTTTGACTTGTTCCCTACCAATTGTACGGCAACTACTTGGAAAATATTGTGATATAGTACAAGCAGTCATAATGTCGCTGGTCGGTATATGTGTATGTCGCTTCCAAGTTCATGTACTGCCTTGAGGCATTAAGGACTCTTAAGATTACTCTTTGTCCAAAGTTCTAAGGCAAGAACCCTCAGCACAAACCCAAGAAGAGGGGAAGAAGTATAAGTAAGATTTCAAGCCAAGGCCCCAACTTCCTTTTTCAGGTTTAAGCTTCTTTTTGGCCCCAAAGAAAAGATTAGTCCCTCTTGGCCCTGGAGTGGAGAACCCCTAAGCAGCTGGTTCCCAGACAAGGTCAGACCCTCAGAGCCTTTAAAGACCAGATGTGCCCGAGGCTGCAGAGCAGGAGACGTTGTCTTGATCCTTAAAAGTTCATGCTGAGTTCAGAATCTTAGATCTTTAAATTGATTCTTATTGTATGTTATGTGGAACTGGTAGTCATGGCCATAACATCCCATTTCATTGTCAGCCCAGGGACAGTTTCCCCGTGCATCTCCTTCATTTCATTTCTTTCCGTACTGCGGCACGTGCCACATGACTCCCTGTAATTGCATGTGTTGGCAGCATAATGGCATTGGGCGGTGGCAGAAGGCGGCGGAGCATGAAGCAGAACGCTGCCTTGTGTGCCTCAACAGGGACGCTGCGGTTTCTGAGGTCTCCGCTGTCGGCCCTAAGCCTCACGGAGATGTCAGCAAGGTGGAAGCAACGCAATATCACAGCACACTGCTTCTGTCAACGCCGAGTGAGATGTCACTCTCTGTATAATTTAGCCCACAGTGTGCTTTTGCACCCTCTTGAACATCAACATCAGCAATGTGGCATTCAAGAGCCTGATTGCATCTTTTATAACCATCACGGCTGCTTGCCGCTGGAGGTGAGGGATGGGTGCTAGTTAATCACCACATGGCCAAGCTGTAAAGGATTTTTAGAGTCTTAGGAAAAACAGAGGAATCAATGTCAATTTAATCCAAAACACACATCCCCTTTACAATGAAAACCAGATGCAGGAAGTCTATTAGTTCCCCACTGTAGCACCACCGTCGCCACGTATGACCTACGCAATTCGGATGAGGTCCTTCTGGAAACCTGAGTATGTATCATTGATTTTTACTGCACTACCTTGTCGCTTGTATCGTAAACACTTGCGCGAATACTATTTTCACGATAAAAACATGCCATTTCACCTTTATGTTGAAAATAGGAAAATGTTCGACAAGCATGTTGTCACCACATTGTTTACTTGTGTTCATGCTTCTCCCCTTTGTCAAAAGACACATTTCCCTCAGAAGTGACTTGGGGGTCCACCCGTGGGCCGTGTCCCTTTTGATTCTTGTTGACTTACACTGATTTGGTTTGTATTGATCCAGTAGAGCTCAATTCCCTTTGCAATCTATAGGGAAATGAATGGCCTTTTACTTTAACCTCCCCAAAGTCATAACATGATCTATAACACGAAAGAAATGTCATTACAGCTTTCAAGTAACAGCTTTGAGGAGGTCGCATCAATTAACCCTGCTAAGTGATTAGATTTTTGCCAATTAATGTTATTGTAAAAGTCGTAATTGAAACATTGAAAGCTCCTTTGAGATATTTTAAGTAGATGACGTCAATCTTAAACCTTAATCCCAAATCCTGTAATCCTCAAAGACTATTTTCCAAGGTTCCAAATCAAGGGGAACGTTTCAAATGGATGTATTGAACAGGTTGTCCAACAAGTCATCAAAGAGTTCTAGTTGCACCTTTTTTAGGTATCAATCACCTGCCATTGCTGCTTGTTTGTGTACCTAAGCCGTTGATGATTTTGACCTTGGCAACACCACGTCCCTAAGGGCTGTGGTTTGACTCCAGCTTTGCCGTGTAAACTTTCTTCTCGCCTTTTACTCCAGGTTCCTTCAATGCTCCAAAAGCTTGCAATGAGATTAATTGAAGACCCTACATTGTCCTTAGCTATGAGTGCAAATGGTTGGTTGTCAAAGTTTGCATACAGTTACATCGTATTCCCTGTGATTGACAGGCAACCGGTAAAAGGCCAGTACCTCTAAATTTAAGACAGTTGGGATAGACTCCAGCACACCCGTGACCATAATGAGGATAAGCATTAAGGAAAATAGATGAATGGATGGATTTTGACTTGGAAGGCATCCCTGACAAGGTGTTTTTCAATTTGTATTTTACTGTTGGCTATTTATATTTGTCAAATAAAGTAGATGGAGTTGTGCTAAATTACAACTGAGATTGATTGGCAAAAAAGCCAAACACGTGGAAATGCATGAAATGTGATGCAAGACATGTCAATCTCTTAGCATGAAATTTGACTTGATTTCATACCCAACTGGTCAAGGCAGATGGCTAGCTAATCTGAAATGTATTTCTGCTCAAGGTTTCTTGGTCTTAAAAGACCCTGTAAAGTGAACTCAAAACTTTATTTCGAAACACATTTATACGCGTTTGAAGATACTTACTGTGAACTACGTAGTACAGTCAGTACATTCCAGCCAACGAGGCTTAAAGTGTATTTTTTTTGGTTTGGCTCAAATAAGTAAGGATGATGAAAGAAAGACGGTAGATGTCATAATATTTGATTGACAGTTGATAGAGGCGTGGTTTTAGCACATTCAGCAGACACGTCCACAGCGTTTGAGAGTTGAAATAATGGCTTGATTTTACAAGAGCCTCATTTTATATGTACAGTACTTGCAGTACTTTTTTATTTATTTTTTGCCAGGTTTGTTAACGACACCGTTTTCTGTGGTGTGCCAAATTTACAAGACATTTATCAGTATCCGTACGTAGATTGTGGTCCCTTACTTTTCCCATTTGAACAGTCTACTAATTAGTTCTGAATCCTATGGGGGCAAATTAATACTTCACGTCACTGCCACAGATCAATGGGCAGGCAATACCTTGTAATGAGCACATCATCATTTCAAGACAATTTCAAGAGTGTATCCCTGTTGCTATGAAGATGCAAATCTCTGCCATGCTCAGCTGACACGGTTAGTCAAGCCAACAAGTGAACTGAACAAGTATATTTGTCCACGACCTTTCACCCCTGCTAGGATAAAGCCAACAATGATCTTGTTACGTTTATGACATCCTATCCAGAGTTCAGGAAAGCAGAATTTCTTTTAGGCCTAAACACAACTCCTCCTTTACCCTACCTCTCTCTGGGAGAAGTCACTTTGCTTTTGTTGTGATACACATACATCTGGTTTGGACAAGAGTCTCCACAACTCATCGCAGACGAGGCATAGCGATGAGTTAAGGGACAGATTTAAAATTGGTGCATTAGCCAGCTCTCAAGGTTTATATCAACAAATACTCCCTGTTTTCTTGGTGCTGTTCATTCCCATCCACCATGAAATGAACAATTCCAGCTGAGCCTATTGGCAGAAATGCTTCAGAGGAAACTCAAGCCCGAGAGAGGGTTTAGCGATGTAAACGTCAAACAGCCTGGTAACCATCAGACGTCAGAATGAGGGCCTCTTGTCTCCTTGGCATACGGTTGTCCACCAAGAAATGTATCCTGAGCTTGTGTTTCTTAAACACTTCCAGACTTGTTTTGGAGTTTCAGAGAAATATTATTTTGTACGATTAAAAAAAAAACAAAAAAAACAAAAGCGAAGAGTTTATTCAAGTGCACATACTCACACACGCACCACCATACACAAGCCTGACACATAGGCTGCAGTTACGCTGTAGGCCAGAGGTGGCAGTCGCGAGTAAAAAAGTGACAAATTCTGCAATACATCTTTAAAGAGGACATATTTGCTTTTTAATTGCTCATATACAAATAGTTGTGTCTCTGGAGTGCTTGCCCATCCATCAAATTTTATACTCAACAACCAAATAAATCCTTTATTAGCTGCCTATTTTGGAAAATGTGTCTGCAGCCGAGCCTTTCCCAATTTCCCCCAAACTGTTAAGTAACAGTTACAATAATATCGCCCCAAGATGGAGTTTCTTCACCCATGACTTGGCTGCTAGCTCTGTCATTAACAAGACACCCCCAGACTACAGTGTCTGAAACACTAAGTCAAAGGTGCAATGTGTTTTACTGGCTTCGCAGATTAGCTTCTGATAAGCAGCATATTTCTCTGTGAAATTGTTGAGGTGCTTATGTTTGTTGATTTTGCATGCTTGCTTTTTTTCCACACTCTGATCTCTGCTTACGCATGTACTGTACAGTAGGCGCCTCATTCAACTTTCTGCTTTGCCCCAGGTTGTTGTCATGGTAACCAAATCGATATTGGACTCATTTTAATGAAAAAAAACAAAACAATTGATTTGCGGAAGGCTTCAAAAAGTGTACTGTACTGTTAACTTGCTAACCTTGCTGGTAATGACTTATGGAGTGTTAGGCTGAGGAGCAACGTTTGTTTATTTGAGTTTTTGAAAAGTTCTGCATATATGACTACACTATCAAAACATCCCTTTACATGGACCTGCAAAAATGTTTGAAGACAAAGTCATATTGAGTAATAAACATGCCCATGACATGGACATGTACACCAACTGCTTGTCCTACCTCTCTTATGCAAACAGATATTCTTAATGCTTCTGTACTGCATTACTTGATTTGGGAATTGAAGTTTGTTTGTTTGTTTTTTACCTTTACTTTGCCGGGTAAGACAAATGAGAACAGATAGCAGAGTAAAATGAACCAAAACAATGGCAAATACAAATACATGGACAAGAAACTGTACAGTGTGATTATAGTTACATAATACATTACATGATGTCATAGCCCATAGTCAATCAAAGTTTGAAAACATTGCATTGTCGCTTACTAACTTATGTTATGGGAGTGCTGTGTCCCCACTTATCACAGTAAACAGAGAAGTGTTAGCAAGTTCATTAGCTTGAGCTATTCACAAAAACAGCCATGTATTCTCTCATTCATGAATCATGAATGAATGTGACTTTTTCATGCATGCAACTTAGAAAAGTGGCGTTTCTCACTACTGTATTTAATCTGGTATGATAGCGTAGTCATATTTGCATTTTGAAATCTATTTATGTTTTTACCTCTTTTTTTTTTAAAGCATGTGTACAAGAAAGAAGCCGTTTTTATTATAAAATTGTCTTTTGCAAACAGGATGTAAAATTGTCGTAAAAGCAATTTATAGAGTCACTTAAAGAGATGTATTTCTGCTCATTATTTAGCAGATGTCATGTGTGATTAATACAATGAGTAGCACAGTCTGGTCCAGCACTTTCTTTAGGCTCAGCTGACACTTGTAAGACAAGATGTGTGTTTGCACTCGGCTGTCCTCTCTGGCTGGGTTCAAACCCGTTGCTGTGTTTAGTCAAGTGGCTGAGGAAACGTGCTGCGTCACTGAACTCGAAAGGAAACATAGGGAAATGGGAAATCCTGTTCAAAGCCTTTTGAAAATAAGAAATCTTGTTTTAATAGGAGCTTGCCGTGTGCTTGCCACCTTTTGCTCACTGACGCTCAACTGAACTACAGCCTATTCACAAACCAAAGCGGCGAAACAGCGAAGCCTTGCCCCTCCCCCCCGGCTTTCCTGTTGCCCGTTACTGCACATGGGTCTGATTTGCTGCCTTATTAGAGGGTGTTTGCCTCCTGTAAATGAAATGCCCAAAGAGGCCAGTGTCCGTCCACTCACCTCCTTGTCTCTGGTCTGTCTAGACCACAGAGACAGTCCTGTCTGCGCCACACAGAAGCCAAGTATCGGGATGCATACGTAGACAGCTCTGATGACAGACAGCAGTTGCTTTTCATTTACACTGTACAATCAGTCAGTAATAACTGTCACTGACATGGCTCAACCTCCAGAAAATAAAAACGGGCGACAGATTCAGGATTTTCAGTAAGGCAACCGCCATGTTTACATGGCTCTAAATCTCCGCACAAGGCCAAATGTTATATATACAGCCAAGGCTATCTGAGAAAGCGGCGAACATGGCCTTCGCAAACACAACCAATCTCTTAATCTCGCTCTGTTTGAACCTTCCTTGTCCCTTCGTCTCCTGGACTGACGCGGGGATAAAGCAACGACGTGTCTCATTTTTCAGAATTAAGGCAGCTCTTTTAACTTGATTAAGGCATTTTTTTCCTATCCCCCAGAGGATTTCTAAAAAATGTTTAAAGACCAAATAACATGAGCACTTCTCCGAGCCATGCCAGAAACCCTTTCCGCTTGCAAATATTTGCTTTGGACGCCAGCCTTGCCCAGCACACAACACAGGCAATTATGGGAGCTATTTTAAACGGCAGAGATCTACTGACAGGCGACGCCTCATTTGGAGGGATGAAGGAATCAGGAAATGAAACCTTCATTGATGCACTGAGAGTATGGAAAGAGAATTCCCGCAGGCCTTCTGAAGCTGTTTGCATATCTCACAGGCATGTTGTGCATGCATTAGGGACATTTGGGTTTATGCGTGCGTTATAGCAAATTTCCTGTTTCAAGCAGCTCCTCTCTTTGTTATTGTCAACTCCATGAAGTCAACAGCAAGGCACACTACTAGGTGAATCAACGGAAACCGAACTCTGTGGCAACGGCGGTTCAAAGTTTGCAGACAGGTTTGTTGCTTGAATGTAAGAACCCGACAGCAGACTTGGTCCGTGAGTGTGACCTGCCACCGACTGACTTGTCAAGTCTCTGAGGTTGCCGACTTGTCAGGTGCCGTTTCGAGCTTGCATCTGTCTCTGCATTTCTGCGGGGAAGAAAGAAGAAGACAGAGTACATTTTAATTTGTAACTCTGCCGGGCTGAGAATTCCCCAGAAAGGAAACTTAACCTAAAGGCCTTCTCAGACTGGACAAATAGACAGTAATTTAGTTTCGCATGACGGTTTATTAAAAAAACAGCCTTGTATACACAGCAGATTATTGATGCAACGAGCAGTGGGGTGGATAAGGTTCCAGTGTGGTCGGTAGTGATAGAGCTCAGGTCTCTAGGGGAAGAGAGAAAATGGAGTGTTACCTCCAGAGCCACAGTGCACTCACGCACAGTTCTTTGGACCAAGAAAAGCAACAGTGGGGGGAAAAATGTGCAAGATTTCTGATATTGAGAGACATGTTTGTGTCATGTATGGGCAGAGCAGTGAGGAGTGTGTGATTTATTATTAGTGTAAGTCTCAATTGAGCTTGTGGCCATTTCTTGTCCTATGGGAGAACCGAGCCTCAGGCGATCCCTTTTGAAAAGGCCCTGCCTGCCTCTGTGTGCATTAACTTGGTTGCTTGTCACCCTCCTGCAACCACGCCAACCTTCAAGTCACCCCCACCCCCCACCCAGTCTCCCTCCTCCTCGAATCCTGCTTCCTCCCTTCTAACTGCATTCCTGCTCCATGGGGCTGACAGACACTCGTCATCAGCAGGTACTCTAGCCCAGGTGGATCAGGTTTCTCACTTGCCAGGGGTTTGTGCTGCATGTGCAATTTTATGGCTTAGGCATGCTGCAGTTGGCAGTTTACGTGCAAGTCTGGTGTGCTGCCATTTCGGATACCTATTAGTGAAGTCATGGCCTCTGTAGACAGATTAAGACAAGCCCTTTTGGCATTCCTATATATTTTGCAGTGTATGCAAGTACACGTCACATTTTTCTCAAGCTTCTTCTTGGTCACTTGTCACTTTTTGGTTTGTGGTCAATAGCAATAAGATTGTCCCATTACATGTTATTGTGTTTTATTTTGTTGAGATTCCACTCATTGGCTGTTTTACTGTCTTTTGTGACACAAAGGGAAGGGGAAAAAAGTAGTCATTCCATTCCATTGGAGTAATTTCAATTCCAAATCCATTCCAATTTGATATAGATATAGTGTGCATGTTATTACTATGTTATTTACTTGAATATGCTATACTGTACATGTTTAATCAATCAATTAGTAAATCAGGGACTGGGATAGACTCTTAGGACCAGATCTCACACAAATTAAAGCAATACACCACTCAAAACTGCACAGTAAATTCTGTAAACTTTTCTCCAAACTGAGTCTATTTGTTCCCACTCTAAATAGAGTAAAATTTACACTTGGAAGAGAGTAAAATCAACACAAAAAAATTGGGGGGGGGGGGGTTGAAATGTTGGGAGACAGCTGATCTACTGAGCCATGCAACTCCTGCTATGTGTTAGTATATCACTCGTCAACTTGCATCTCCGTAACTCCAAGAGGTCTCGTCTTGGATATAAGCAAACAGTAGGAGTGCCATAGCTCATGTGGTAGTGTGGCAGTCCCCCCCAGCTGAAGGTTGTGACTTCGTTCCTCAGCCCTTGAGTGAGTTTTTCCCCCCAATTCTTTATTTTACTTTCTTCCAAGTGTAAATATTACTCTAAAACTGAGTAAGCACAACAAAATGTAACTGGTGACGCAAGTAAAATAATTTTACTGTCCAGATTAGGGACCGCCCACAAACCATATGTCCAGAGTGACCAACGTAAATGGTAACTTTAGTCCCACATACATCGCCCTGGAATATGTAATTTGGGGACGATCCTTAACTCCTACTCACGCTGAATGTGTCCTCCTCATCAGCCATAGTTTAATCTTCACTTTCGGCTGGACACAAGTCTCCTGTGACCGTACTGCTTTTGAAGAAGTGCTTCTTTGCTATAGGGCGTAATTCCCTCCGTTATGTCCACTGTCCACTGGAATAACAATTCCTTGTGAGTGTCTTTGTAGTCATTTAAAGCCATGCAATTCTCTGCGTGTTTACAGCATGCGATACGTCACAATGATGATGTCCTAAAATGGCTGCTACTGTACCTAATGCAAAAATATCTCTAAAATGTACTATACAATCATAATCGCTCAACATAAATGGATCCTTTTTTCACAGAATTGATTATTAATAGTTTTTAATAAATTACGTATTTCTTTAAGTGCATTTGTGAGTAAAGTGAGAAGAGATTACTTTTTGTGACGATTTTGTTTTGGTTATTTGCCGTGCTATTTTTCCCTTCCCGTAACATTGGCATTGGTTCAGTTAAAGTTGGGGAAACACTGCCAGTGCACAACCGCACAAAGTAAGGTCTATAGAAGCCATTTGAGTTTGTTGTGGAAGAATTAATGACCATGCAGCCAGTTGTGACATTCAAATTAACCTCAGAGTTACGTGGTGTTCCGTGCCTGCGAAGACATTAATGTGTTTGGTAAACATTATATTACAGCTTGTACTTATACTAATGTTATCATTTAACTCAAAGCATAACTCTTGTCTTTGGTAACCAAGACCTCGCAGAGTGACTGTAGGCACTTAAAAAAAGATATTCATCTGTTTCTTATTAGAACTCTCTCTGTTCAAAGACTTGCTTATTTTGATTGTGGTTTACAAGTAGCACTCTTCGTACCTTTTGTTCAGTCCTAAAGTGATTGTATTAATTGTGTCTTGTGTCTCTTTATGCAGATGTAGACGAGTGCTCGGAAGGCAACGGCGGATGCCAGCAGATCTGTGTCAACATGATGGGCAGCTATGAATGTCGCTGTAGAGATGGATTCCTCCTGAGTGACAACCAGCATACCTGCATCCAAAGGCCAAAAGGTTACATGCACAATAATGCACGTGCACTTTAATGATCTGACTGAGTAGGAAAAGATTAGCCACAAAAGTCTTATTTGGACCATTATCTGATGATTTATTCTACCATAATCAGTAGGCCACATGTAAAAGCCATATTTTACAATTTTATGACCACAATTATTTTGTACTTTATCTGTATTTAAACTGGAGGGTTAGCAACGTAATATGTTTTCATCTGCAGGGGCAAACAAAAGAAGAGTGGTGTAAATCTCTTTTTGTTGTCCCTCTGACACTTCAAATTGAACCCATTCAATGTTTGATAGCATTTGGAGCCGTTGGCGGTTGGAGTTAGCCCAGGGTGCTGTGAGCAGACAAAAGCAGAGCTGCCAACTGTTCCGGATTGTCCATATTTTGTTACGTAAATCTCTGAACGCAACTTCGTTACGCCCGGAACATGTGGTAGAAAACGAGCAAAAATACTTAGTAGATAATTGCTTTATTTATTGATTTATTTATTTTTTGCTCGCGAGGAGAGCGGACAGACGTGCACAATTGCCTACCCATTCTGAGCACACTCCGCCGAGTCCTCTCTTTTTAATAGGATTTTCCCTAGTTTACACAGATTTTGCTGCTCTAAAGTGGAGAGGGAACACACAGCAGGTTATGAGTCATCTAGATAATAATACAGACGTGTCTTTCTTCGGTGCTGAAGATTTCAATCTATTTTTGACAACACGCCATTCTAACGCTACACGGACGGTGGCAGGGTAGCAGACGAGTCCAAAAGTTATCTCTAAGCTAATTAAGCTAATAAACTATGCTTATTTAGAATGGAAACAAGTAAAGTGTACCTCCGGAGCCTTATTTTGAGGTATTGATGGGGTAATGGAGCGATATTAATATAGTTAGATAAATAACTGGTGTTCCCATTTTTGTGTCTAGCCTTGTATGTGCCAAAATAATTCTGCTGGTTAATTTCAATGCTTGCCGCCATGTTTGGGGTGGATATGAAATTGCCACATTGACACTCCGTCACTCGCACCCATTAGGCTACTACTGAGTGAGACGCCAGATCGCTTGTCAATGGATGTAAATCTTTCACACAGACTCTATTTATTTATTATGATTTATTTAAACGGAAATAATATAACCCGATAGACAGGCTTCCGGCTTTCATATGGCGTGAGAATACTTGCATACGCGACAGCACCTCTTCTTGTCTCATCTCATTTGTCAGCAAATGGGCGTCGACATTCACGGATTGATGGACCTTGAGTGAGTATTAACTCATGACTCAGATTCATCCAAAAATGCCACGTTGAATTGGGGTAGATGGCTGAGCTGAGACGGCTTTCAACGTGGTGACGTCACGGTTTCGCTCTTCACCGGCAAATATGGCTGCGAGCATGGTGTCTTGGTAAATAGTTTGGATGCAGTTTTTCTTGATAAACCGTACATATTTCTCCTTCAGACTAGCACAGGTACACTTTAAAGAAACACACTTTTTGTATAACAACCCTAATGAGGAAGAGTGATTCAGAAAATGGATGTATGCTGTCGGAGCACAATAAATTCTATATGAAGGGAAAAAATAAAAATAATTATATAATTAATTTTCTATGACTACGTTCTCATCTTTATATAGTTGATGCAAGTACATTAAAATAACTACTTAAAAGATAAATACAAAATAAAAATTTATGATGACGTGTAGCGGTGATAATAATAGTCTGAAAATATAAGAACGAAACTGGCAATATTTTGGATCATATTAATGTCAAAAGTGTTGTTATGCATATGCATATGAAAGTGGCAATGCTTCCGATGTAAATATTATCCAACTCATCCCACTTAAACCTTTTTTCAGGGAGTCAGATGCCATTAATATTTTAATATTCATATAGCACATTGAGCACTTGTAAAATATGAAATACAAACTAGAAAATATGTTCAACACATGTCGCCCAGCTAGATTTTTGTTTTTCGTTTTTGGACTATGATTTCCATGCGCATGCTCCTCCAAACAGAGCCCAATCCGCCTGAACATAAAATCGCTCTCACCGCATGGGCGTCCGAATGAATTTATGATTGGAGCCTTGGAAAGCACTTTGCTGGCACGTCTTATGACAATTACGATTTAACACGGTATTTCGAGCAAATGCGTATGTTGGCGAAACAATGGATCGATAAGGAAATTTCATGTTCAAAATGTCCTCACAACAATAGTGACGACGACAACTAATTACAAAGACAAATGTGACACAAATGCGAGCCGAACCCCGACAAAACACAATATTCGCAACGTTTGGCAATGTTCGCATCAGTGTGATAGGGGCTTGTCCTAATTTGAACCATCAATGAATGTACATTGGTTATCTGAATTGCAAAAAACACGTTTTGGCAAGGTGTAATTATTCAGCAGATTCCAAAGCACAGCCCGTTCGACCAGATATTGCAATGGTAGTCATTGGGCTCTGATGTTCCAAACTAGCCTGGATTGTAAGATGTGCATCTTGGAAGTCTCGGGTTCATGGGATTAGGCTGGCCCGGTGAACTGTCAGTGTTTACATTTCATAAACGCAGTGTTATTTGAGTAGAGTAAAAAGCTAGATCGTATGTTTCAAAGCGCCACTACTCTATCCATGGTGCCAAAAGCAGTGTGAGCACCAAGCCTGTCTCCTCATTTTTGACAAATGTGCTCACTATTACTGCTAACATTTCATTTTATATCAATTTGAACTTCATTGCTTCCAGATGAAATTTAGATGAGGCGATAGTAGAGATAACGTAAATGTAATAAGACTCTCAGATGGCAGGTCTTCTGTCATTGTTTCATTATTTTTGAAAGATGACTTGCCTGCTTATTATTCAACACCTTCTCATTCCCAACTCATCCAAAGTGAACACTTGATCAGTGAAATACGAGTGGAGCTTATTAGCTGCCGGGACCCTTCAAAGGGTCACTGTTGGATGTGATAGTTCCCTTCGAGGCATGAAGTGCGTGTAACAAGAGTACATTTATTAAAAGAGCCTTTGGAAATCGTTATGTTATATGATGTGTGAACGCTCAAATTGAGGTCTGGTTAAGGTTTATGCGCAAAAAGCACCTGGTTAAAGTTACAATATATTGCGGCTTTGGCTTAAGTTATGACTTCCTCAGGGCCGTGTGAGCTTTACCTTCATAGTTACAGTAAGACTTTTCTATCATGCTGGCAATGTGCTTGAAAAGAACTAATGAACCCGTTTCAAGTGTTCTGTTTTTTGTTGTGGTGTGTCAACATGAACTTTGGTCACCAGTAGCAAAGTGTGGCGAATGTTTGATCCGTCTCCCATGACATAATTGGCACACCACCCATCATGCAGCTAACATCACCACATTCTCTCCTTTGCAAAAACTAATTTGCTCCCAAAAACGTATTAAAACGTTCTATTTTAAATATTGCTATGGTCCCCAAAATTATTTACATGCTTTTTATGTGTTTGTTTTTATTTTTATGCTAGATCATACAGAAGGCTTTGATTTAGCCTCTGAACTGAAGAGAACGCTTAAAGCAATGGTAGCTATTACAAAAATGGCCAGCAGAGTATAAGAGATTAACCAGGGCCATGTTGCAAAAAGTCCCTTTTCCCCATGTTTTAAACAGATTTGTGAATAATGATGAAACTTAGCTATATTCTAATGCTAATTGCTGCAAAACGGAAACAGACACAAATATACTTTTTTCCTGATGACTGAAGAGACTCTAATCTTTTTTTTGGTAGGTTCCATGTTTGTGTCTGTGGGCCTTTCAAAATCAGTCAAAATCCAGTTAAACAGCCGGGAGCGAAGGGGATTGCTTCAGTGAAAACGTCTGGCAGTCTTTCACAATTTAGGTGTGACCTGTGTTGTTATTCATAATATGTTTTCTAGTATCATTGAGAGCATTGTGATGAAGGAAATTGGAAAGAATGATTGTGTCTCTGCCTTTGAATTGAACCTGAAGAATATATTTGCGCTCAACATTTCTTCGCAACTGTCTCAGGAACATAAATCCTTGAGAAAATGAAAAGTGAGCTGTTCTCCTGGCCAAGTAGGTTTAAATGCAGGATTTCTTCTTAACCCTGAGGGTGCACTTTTCTCATAAGTTTTATTCTTCCCGTTAAAAATACACCAGCTCTCTATTTCTTTCATGAACAGATAAAGCATTGTGAACAAATTTTGCGGATGGTCTTGAGCTGGACACGGCGTTGTCCGACAGTCTGGTTACAGTCTGTTTTTCTCTGCCTGTTAGCAAACACTTGTTAGCATTGAACCTGTGCCAATTAGGCAGCAGGGGTCTGTTAGCCTCTCGGCTAATGACAAAGTTGCTGCTGGTCTGTCTCTTATTAGATTTGCCGTAAGCCCGCACCACCCCCCGCCACGCAACCCCCTGAACAGAAATAACTCCAGCCAAATGAAGGTTCCGTCGTCTTGCTGGCCAAAATGTAACAGTTCATTTATTCTCTGTGAACGTTTCTCCTCATGAAGAGATAAAGTCTTTGAAAGGCCAGCCAAGGTGCTTGGTGCTTGATAGGAATAACATTTAGGTCAAGAAAGGGTCCACTGCTTTGGATTTGATTGAATGTTTACCATTTAAAGGAGGATAACAGAAACCCTACAGTGCAGTGTGTGTGTGTGTGTGTGTGTGTGTGTGTGTTGGAGACCAGATCCAGTGCACTGGAATTCGGGAATTTCAGACTCCGGCAACCCACATATCCATATTTTCTGTTTTGCACATTTATGAACACAAAGTAGGGCAATTACTTGAAGTGTGCGTGGATGGATTGTTAGGAAAGTCACGTACAGCCGCTAATGTATTCAGTCTGCGGCCCCCCTACTGCTTATTTCACAAAATTAAAATGTTTTAAAAGTTCTGTCATAAATTAGAGCAACATGAGCTGCTTCGATTGAAGGAGGCATGTAATATTGGAATTGTCCTGTCACTGTAAGCATCCATGTGGCCAGCAGTTTTGTGTCAAGATGGGAAATAGCAGAAAGTAAATTTGCACCATCTGATGATTAAGTGTCTGTGGTGGAAGAGGAAAATTATGACGTCTTGATGATGTAAAATTCTTAGGCCGCTGTCTCCAGTCACTGCTGGAAGGAAACTGGTCTGAAAAAAATATGTCCTTATGTGCCAATCTGTTTTTAAAGTTTTTAAGGGTCCTTAGCCATGAACAAAACATTGTTATACAGTATGCAAAACATTGGTCAAAATGAGTCTGTGACATGGTTTAAGTTTGACATATGCATTTTGTCGTTTGCATGCAATAGTCATTAGAAGGTCTAGAAAACAAGCAGATTTGATTTTGGCCTTATAGAATTGTGACTCATTATTCAAGTAGGCCTAATTGAGATCTTCATGGTTCCTTAAACGGCTATCCAACTCAGGACAAATGGCTGACGACAACAACACACCCACATTTTGTGCAAAGCTAAAACTTTGTTAATGAATTCTAATCGTATGCATTGATGAATGATGAATATCATTAACATAAATCATATGTGACCGGCAAAATGATCCGCATGTCGGAATGATTAATATTGTGACACTGACGATTTTAGACAGTTTTGACACAAATGTTGATTTTGAGATTTCTCCAAAAGTAGCCTCCTTTGAGGTCTCTAGTTTCATTACCCATCAGCACAAATATCAAAAATGTAATAGAAGTGTATAAAAATAAGCAACTAGAAAAATTCCCGCGGAAATTTTGAATGGGACTGCTGTCTCTTGCAAGGTGGAAAGCATGCGCTGAACCGTTTGCCAAATGTTGGTGTACTTTACCTCTCAATCTGTGTCAAACCACTTTTCTAGGGTGGATATTGATACGCTAGCAGTCCCATAATAAGTATTGTTTGTAGTTTTAGTAATTTTAATAGTAGTAAAATGGCCAAGATGGCCGCCGACCCAGGTGGGCGAGGGGGAGAGAGTCCTTGGCGTACCTAATCAATTGGCCAAGATGGCCGCCGACCCGGGTGGGCGAGGGGGAGAGAGTCCTTGAAGTACCTAAATAATTGGCCAGGATGGCCGCCGCCCTGGGCAAGCGGAGTGGCGAGAATCCTGGGCGTACCTAATCAATTGGCCAAGATGGCCTCCGCCCTGGGTGGGCGGAGGGGAGCGAATCCTTGGTGTACCTAATTAATTGGCCAAAATGGCCGCCGCCCTGGGTGGGCAGAGTGGCGATAATCCAGGGTGTACCTAATTAATTGGCCAAGATGGCCGCCGCCCTGGGCGAGCGTAGTGGCGAGAATCCTGGGTGTACCTGATTAATTGGCCAAGATGGCCGCCGCCCTGGGCGAGCGGAGTGGCGAGAATCCTGGGTGTACATAATAAATTGGCCAAGATGGCCGCCGACCCGGGTGGGCGAGGGGGAGAGAGTCCTTGCCGTACCTAATTAATTGGCCAAAATGACCGCCACCCTGGGCGAGCAGAGTGGCGAGTATCCTGGGTGTACCTAATCAATTGGCCAAGATGGCCGCCCGTACATAGGCCAAGCCTTGAGTACACCAAGAAAAAAAGGGGTTGAGTTGAGATGAGCGAGATTGGCTGAGGCAGTTGCTATGCAGACGTGAGAGACCAGGCAGTATAGCTAAAAAAAGCACTATTTAAATAGCAGTTCATTCCATTGCCTTTAAAAAATAATAATAATAATCTTGTGTATGTTTTTTTTTTTTTAAATGTATTTTTTATTTTTTATTTAAATGAGCTGAACAGTATAAAATTCAAACGATTGAAATCGGTCACGAAATGTGGAAGTTTACCATAATCGACATCAACTAAAAATATCTTACTGTCACTTTAAGAGCGCACACGCATTTGATTAGAACTTGTTGGACACACTAGAATTCACGCTCCAACATTCTATTGATATTGTATGACAGACGCACACCTGCAACGAAAGCCTCTCACGACTTAACGGTTCAAGATACAGATTCAAGAAATGGTTGTTAGAACGGCAAGGGTTTGGGGAACACGAGCATGTTCTCATTTTTTAATCGGATGAAAAATGACCAAATGAGAGCAGGTTGAAAACTTATGATTTATCAGAAATGAAGAGGAAAAAGGCGCCGAAATTAACATGGAAGAGATAGGCGAGTTCGTCCGACTTCTGCTCGCTTAAACTGAAAATAAAGGTACTAAATGACACCTTAGCCAAATAAAAGTTAGTTTGTCTGAAAGAAGACACTCGTGACTACAAAATGTGAGAATTTGACGTCTAGTGAGAAAAGATTGTGGCCATGGTGACGAGTTGAAGTGAAATTTTTTCAATTTGTTTGATTATTTTGTTCCCGGCACTGTTAGGCTAATTGGCCAACAGAGTATGTGAGAAAGCTATTTCGCTCACTGTCTTTGAACCCGCACAGGGGGGAGAGCTTTCATTCCTTAAAAAAGATTTCAACAATGAGCTAAAGATGGGAAAAATTCCTACAAAATGAACTAAAATTCGTTTCGGTCGGATAACGTATGCGTGCGCAGCGTGTCTTGGAAAAAGGTGCTTGATGTGTGATTTTTTTCTTTCCATTTCCCATTCATTCCTATGGCACTTTTTGGGGTAGTTTTTGGGGTATTGCGTCGCCATGGTAAGTGGGAATTCCTAGAAAAATAATGCCGCACCGAGTCCGATCGAGCCGCATCGTTTGATACCTCATTTGTCCCGGTGCGATCTACGGTACGGGCCGCATTCTTGCGGAAAAATCGGTGGAAGATAATATAAGAATATTTGCTATAATAATAATAAACCCTTTTTTCTAGGAATAGTAATATGTGCTGCTTGCTTCGCAAGCAAGCAGCAGCTTCGCTACACTCAGCAGTCCCATAACTAGAAAAATTCCCGTGGAAATTTTGAATGGGACTGCTGACTCTTGTAAATGAGCTGAACAGTTTAAAATTTAAACGACTGGAATCGCTCAAGAAATGTGGAAGTTAACCATAATCAACATCAACTAAAAATATCTCACTGTCCCTTTAAGAAAAATGCACTTTCACGCACACACATTTGACTTTGTAAATGAGCTGAACAGTTTAAAATTTAAACGACTGGAATCGCTCAAGAAATGTGGAAGTTAACCATAATCAACATCAACTAAAAGTATTTCACTGTCCCTGAAAATGCATTTAAAAAAATGTAAATGAGCTGAACAGTTTAAAATTCAAACGACAAAAATCGGTCAAGAAATGTGGAAGTTAACCATAATCAACAGAAACTAAAAATATCTCACTGTCGCTTTAAGAACGCACACCCATTTTTGACTTGGAGCCATCACACGCCCCACATTCCATTGAGATTGTATGAGAGACGCACCCCTTGAACAAAAGCCTCTCACGACTTAACGGTTCAAGATACAGATTCAAGAAATGTTAGAACGGCAAGGGTTTGGGGAACACGAGCATGTTCTCATTTTTTTAAATCGGATGAAAAATGACCAAATGAGAGCAGGTTGAAAACTTATGATTTATCAGAAATGAAGAGCGAAAGGCGCCTGAATTTAACATGGAAGAGATAGGCGAGTTCGTCCGACTTTTTCTCATTTTTCTTAAAGGGACAGTGAGATATTTTTAGTTGATGTTGATTGTGGTTAACTTCCACATTTCTTCACCGATTCTAGTCGTTTAAATTTTAAACTGTTCAGCTCATTTACAAGAGTCAGCAGTCCCATTCAAAATTTCCGCGGGAATTTTTCTAGTTATTAAACAGTATGCATCCCAACTAGGGAGTGTTTTTAGCTTAGCTGCTAGCTAGCGCCACATCTAGCGCACCAACCCGGATTTCCTCGCCTCAAACGTTATTCACAAATGGTTTATATAAATGTTGTGAGGATAAGCGGCTCTGATAATGGATGGATGGACATAACAACAAAAAAATGTCGAAGTTCACCATAATGTGACCATGCACATAAGTGGACAGAATCACGCACGTCAAAATACGACCATCATACCTTGTAGTAGAAGTGCGTTGTCGGTCCGGTTACCATGATTTGTAATCCAAAGATATTCTTCAATTACGGGATCTCTTTACTAATAAATTGATTTCTACTTTTTGACTACGTTCCCACACAAAACCAACACGGGCGAGCAGCCACGCAAATGCCCCCGCCCCCCGCAGAGCAGATTGACAGGCTGTCTCTTTCACTGACTTCAGGAATGAGTGTAATCAAAAGTTATGACATGTGCCAATGCCTTGTATGTAATGTAGGCTAATGTAATAATGTATTGTAAATACTAATGGAATGTTTTGATCGCTTGTCGATGTTGTCAATTTCAAACGATCAATGTGTCACAAATACCATCTGCCTGTCACGAATATCACCACACATTTTTGCTTCATGTACTTTTAAGTGGAATGACGTTAAAATAAAAAATCTATGAAATATGAAACTTGAAAAATGATTGCGATGGTCGTGCTGAAGCGAGTCACCCCGCCCCCAAATGCAAGCAGGGTATATTGACTTGTAAATACAATAGTGTTGTGTTCCTTATGTGTTAGGGCGGGTTGTTGGGGGAACAAAAACAAAAACTGTGTTGAACCATCATAACATTTTCATTTTCTTTATGCGATCAGTTAAAACATCCATGATAAGTTATCAATAAAGTACTTGTCACAGGCCACACCAGATGTCAAATAAACTTTTAGTCAACCTAAAATTATTAAATCAAAATTCCCACTGCTGTAATATGACCTCATTTAAATAAGGAAATACCACAAGGAGCAACAATGAAAATAACCAAACTTTGGCGGATGCCTCAGAAGATGACTTGTAAGATGAATGTGATATTCAAAGTTGAGGCTGATGTCTTCTGTTGAGATGTCAAACTTTCAAAACTTTTAAAAGATTCAAATCTCGGACGATCGCCTTGCCTGCGATTGGAATTGACTTTCCAGTGATATTTTAATAATTCCTGAAATTTGTTCCCAAGGTACTGGTTGCTATAGACAATTGAAAGATGCAAGTACCAAAACTTTAAAACCCTTTTTCCTGGGTCTCGTGGGGGTGCTGTGTTGCGGGGCTCTCCCTGGTGTTCGGGGCGGCGCCGCCCCGGCGCGGTCCGTCGCTCTGGGCCCGGCGACGCGGGTCGGGGCCTGTGGGCCGCCGGGGTGCCCCGTGGTTCCCTCTCCCCTTCCCCTTCCTCCCCCTTGCTTCCTCTCCCTCTTCGCCTCTCCCCGCCCGTCCTCCGCCTCCCTGTCCCTTCTCCCTCGTCGCCCTTCCTCCTCCTCTCCCCCTCTCTCTGCGGCCCTGCCGCTGCCTCCTGCCCTTCCTGTCGTCTCCTTCCCCCGCACTAGTTTTGCACAATACATTTTAGGGCACATAACACACTTTGGGGGGGAGTGGGGTAGGGTGGAGACACCCCTCCAATTTTAATGCACCGCACAACTGGGGGGGGGGGGGCATCGGTTGGGGCGGGCCGCAGCATGGAGCAGTGCTGCGGTCACCTGTCCCCCCCCCCCATTAATTTCTTTTAATGCACCACATACGCTCCTTGACATGCCTGGGAGGCGGGTGGATCGGAGCAGAGGGGGATATCATTTCCCTCTGCTCCGGTTCACCTGCCCCCAATTTTAATGCACCACACACACACACTTATGTATATACACTGGGTGGGGTCACACTCACGGTTTAGGGGTAGAGTTCGCCAGTCGGCGAGCTGGCGAACTCAGTAACAGGGTTAGTTTTTCACTTAGATCGTTGGGGTGACGACCGGGGCCTCTCCCCGCTGGGCCTGGGGTTCGGGGATGCCGCCCGTCCTCCGGTGCCCCCATCTCCCCTTCTGCCCCTGGTGTTCCGTCCCTCCGCGTGGTGGGGTGGGCGCGGGTGCCCTCTCCGCTCCGCTGCCCGGCCCCTCTTCGGCGCAGATGCCTGGGTGCGGTGTGTTCTGGGGGTCGGGGCTGGGGGGCTGTCAGTGGGTGGTGGTGGGGGCGGGGGCGGCTTGGTTGGGGGTTGGTGGTGGTGGGGTGCCGGCGTGGGGGGTGCTGGGGTGGGGGGGTGTCTGGGGATTTGGGGACCTGGGGGCGGTTGGGGCTGGGTTGGGGTGGATGGCGGGGGTGGGAGGGGGCGGGGGGGTCATGGGGGGAGTGGGCCGGTGGGGTGCCTGGTGGGCCTGCAGTGCCCCGTCCTGCTGCGTTGGGTTGGGGGCGCGGGCCGCGTTGGGGTGGGGGGGCGCTCCTGCTCCTGGGTTTGCCATCCGGCCGGTGGCCCCTGCGGGGCCCGGGGGTCGTCCTTTGGCGCTGCCGCGGCTTGGGGGGCCCTGAGGTGTTGCGCTTGCTCTGTCCTGGCGGGGGTCGACGGCTCCCCTCTTTGGTGGAGATTTTCATGCATGCCAGATCCACCACACCAGCATCTATCGAAACTCAGACACAATTTGTTTCTCCCTCAGGTCATTGATTCGGTGGAGGCGGGTGTCTGTGGATCTCACTCTGCTTCGTCTGTCCTTTCTACCTTTCCTCAGTTTCTCCTTCGGGCCCTTGAGGTCTCCCTGATTTGTTGGAATTTAGATGTCTCTGGGGTTGGTGAAGGACTCTGGTTAGTGGCCCGGTGGGTGGTGTCTGGTCGGTGCTGGGCTTCGCTTTTCTTTCTTTTCTTTGGTCCCTCTTCGGGTCTCCTGGCGGCCCCACGACTCTGGCTGGATTTTGAAGTGTTCGGTTTAGGTGAACGGTATGGGAATTCTTATTTTTTTTTACACGCACGCACGCACGCACACACACACACACACACACACACACACACACACATCCCAAAAAAAAAAAAATAATAATAATGATAATTTAAAAAAAAAGGGAGAACAATGATGATGACATGTCAAATGATCAATACTGAGCTCTTCCCCGAAAAAAATAAAATAAAAATCGCTATAACGTTGTCAATTTTTGAGGCACGTCTATGTAATATATATCATATTAAAGGGAATTAAGTGCAAAGTTTGAACATATGTATGAATATCTCAAATTTGATTTGTTGGCACATGAGGACCCTTTTGCCAGAGCCGGTCACATATTTAGGCATGTACAGTGATACTAAACAATAAATGGCTGAGTACGGAGCCCTGTGGAATTCCACAGATAACAATACAATACTCAGAGGTCACATTGCTATGAATTACATGATGTGTCCTCTCTGAAAGATAAAAAAGATAAGATCCATACCAGGAAAGTGCTTGACATTAATACTAATTACACGTGTCAACGTGATCCAGCTGTACATCTTGATCAACGGTGTCAAAGACACAAGGTTAAGGTCATATAGTAATACTATAAGCGAAGTGCGCATCTCGGCAGTGCGGTGCGTTATGGGTAGGCCGGCTGGTAGCCTGCTACCAACTTGTTATTGAAAACTAATGGAGTCTAACAGGGAGGCGCTGATTTGGACCATTTCAACCGTTGGAAAGCTGATGTTTTTATTGAATCTATTTTAAACATTAATAGCAACTGACTGCCCTCTGCCGGGACATGACAGTTAAGTTAAGTTAAGTGCTTATTATACACAACACCGGGACGCGATCAAGAGACGGGTAGGAGCTTGCTTCACTGAAGGGGTCAATTGGGGCTAGAAGCAGGTTCTTAAATGACCGTCACTCCATTAGTTTGGTTACACGTACGTCCACTAGCAAGCTTTGTGATGCTTCCATCTATTCACTCGCTTTCAGGATATTGACAAAATAAATGTGTTTTAAAAAAAAATCCATTTTAGCCTCTTATGCGCCCGTTTGGTTCTTTCTTTTCTGTCTGGAAATTGGGAAGAGTGAACGAAGGTTTACAAAACGTACACTTCTGTCTTCTCGAACTTTGCAATGGTGTTTTTTTTGCCGATAAACTCCATTAGAGAGTTAAAAATGGCACCAAGTGCACCTGTCGTTTTGCCACTTAAGGGCTGAAAGTCGTTTAAACAATGCTTGCAAGCTTTAAGGTGTGCAGTTACACAAACACTTTCAGCACTCCATTCAAATGACGGCTTTGTTTGGTAGCAAGTTTTTTCAAACTTGATTTTCACGCATGCGCAAACGTAATGCGCACTTCGCTTGTTGATGAGGTGTCGGTGTTGAAATCTGGTGAAAGAATCACTTTTGTAAAGGCCATCTCAATAGAGAGATTTACCTTGAATCTGGACTGAAACGGTTGAAATATAGTACAGTACATTGCTAAAGGGTGTGTGATCATGAATCTGAAGTGTCAGATGAGAAAGATAGGTGAATTAAAAAATTGGAAGGTTCTTGAATTGGGATTTTCAATTGAGCAGGCATCGTATCAGTTTTGCTGCACTAATGAATTGTGTGAGTCTTTACAAGAGTAGGGAATGTACAACATTGGCTGTTGGTTTCACAGCGCTACTGTATCAAATAAACATTTGGGTTATTTGTATAGAGACAAATAATTCTGTAGAAATGATTTGTTTCGGCTAACATGAGAGCTTTTTATGTATTTCAACAAACTATCACCAATGCCTGATCGAAGTACAAGTGTAGTCACACACTGGTTTTCTACAGGAACGATGATTTGCTCTTGTCTCATCTCAAAACCAGGATGCAGAATTATTAGTACACAATTTTGGTCTTAATGTTGCTACAGTGTCGAGGGCGGAACAGAACCACATTCCAATCATTTGTGAGATTTTCAAAAGGACCATCGTAAAGGAAAGGAAACAATAGTAATAATGCTGACATATATAGGTATTGTACATCAGAGTAGCGGGCGGCACGGTGAATGACTGGTTAGCACGTCCGCCTCCCAGTCCAGAGGACGTGAGATCGAGTCCGGGCTTCGGCCTTCATGGGTGGAGTTTGCATGTTCTCCCTGTGCTTGTGTGGGTTTTCTCCGAGTGCTCCGGTTTCCTCCTACATTACAAAGACATGCATGGCAAGTTAATTGAATACGCTAAATTGTCCATAGGTGTGATTGTGAGTGTGGATGGTTGTTTGTCTCTGTGTGCCCTGCGATTGGCTGGCAACCAGTTTAGAGTGTACCCCGCCAACTGCCCGAAGCCAGCTGGGAAAGGCTCCAGCGACCCCCGCGACCCTTGTGAGGACAAGAGGTTAAGAAAATGGATGGATGGATAGATGGACATCAGAGTAGCTAGTGTAGTTAACCTGTCCCTTGTGTACCAGCATTCCGTTTGCTTCCGTGTTGGGTGCTCTTGCCTTAGATAGCACACTATTGTGGCAGGCCTTCTAAGCTTGCAAGTAATAGTCACCTATGACTAAGGTGCGTGAGACAGGCTCTCCGCGGCTAACAGGCCTCTAGCACTAATACTAAGGATGTCCCAATCGACAGGAAGAAGGAAGAGTGTCACAACTTTCTCAGTATGCTCTTGCCCCTGTGCTACACCGCTTACTTGTTCTCCCAACCTCACATTAAAATGTGAACATCTCAGTAACTTTTATTTGATTCCTTCCTGGGACACGTTCAGACAGGCTTTCATGACATTTAACGGCAGACCGGGTTGTCAGCTCTGGGATGTGTGTGTGTTTTTATGGTGCTGGCCAGACAGAACTGTAACAATGCAAGGAATTTTCCAATAAATGTGATGAAATTTCATAATAAATAGTTACATCAGTTAGTGTTGCTTTTTAGAACCAGGGTGATTGAAACATGATTTTTTCTTTTGAACTAACCATGAAAGAAGTCATGGCCATGTTTTCATTCCTCCCATGATACAAAGTTATATACTCTGCCAGTACTGTGAGGTTGTCCCACTGGGCACAGGACTACCTGACATGTGTGCCCTGTTGGCTCTCAGTATGCCTGCTTGTTTGCCTCAAAACTGTTTTTACAAGTGCAGAAATCCCTGCCCCATTGCTCTGCAGCCCAGCCGTGTAATCAGTCTCTTTTCCTGTTCCGGGGAAGTGGAGCAAACAAAAGGACACGTTTCTGTCACCAGTCCTGTCCACTTCCCCCTCTATCCTTTTCGCCTTCTCTGTGTGTCCATACTACATTATCTTCCCATCATCCTTCCTCTTTGTCCACTTTCACAGGCCCCATGCCCTCGGTGCCCTCGGTGCCCTCGCCCCCACCCTTGAACAAATATACGTCGGTGTCTTGGTTGTTGTTTTTTTTAGCAAATGCTGACTGCCTTGCCACTGAGTTTGCTGGACCTCAATTTAGACGGAATCCCTTTTGCTTGTGGCTTTCTTGAAGGCTGAATCTCAAAGCTGGCCAGCCCAGCAAACTGCTGTGGACTACCTCTGTGCCAGTGGGGTTTTTCCACTCACACTTGGCTGTCATGGCTATAACCGGCAGGCCAGACGGGGCTCTGCTGAGGCATATTCAGCTGTCTGTCCCTTTTTGATTTAGAAAAGAATGTGCCTGTAAAATCACATACTGTACCTCTGCAGCTGGCACACTTTCTTTTGTGAGAGGATACACAATTGTAGAGTGAGTCCTTTGGGACTTCACAACAAGGTGACCCCAATAGAACACGAGAGTGAAGACGAGGGGGACCGCATCCTCAGCAGGTGTTGCGCTACAGTCTGTGACACAGATGGACAAAAGCACTGAGATGCAAGATGAATACATTATGCAAATACACCTATGTCAATCTAGACCTATGCATTGCACACAATACAAGAATGGGCTGCTGTCACACATACCTGAACATGAACGTCCATCCAGGATTTTGAACGTAAAGCCATTTTAGTATCAGATAGCATTTAACAAGTAGAGCAAATCTACTATAATGACCAATTTCTTCCAAAAGCAAATGAATAGCCTCAATGTACAAAAGTGCAATTTCCAAATAAAATTTGTACAGCATATCTCATGGTGTGTAGTTTTAAGTTTACTATTGTTTCAGTCAGAAATAGAGTCAACCACTTGCTTCACCGAAACCGTTGCAAATGAACAGTAGCGCATGGATGGATTATTGCTGTTCTCAACCCACTAGTTGGCTCATCAGTCAGTAGGTCCATCTGTGTTGCAGCTCAGCCTGACCAAATCCGGTTCAGATCCTTTCCCATTCTCCTTTCTATGTGCTGACATTTTTATCCTTCTATTAAAACTTTTAATGACCCATTTTCTAAAAGGAAAGAATGTTGCTTTAATAGGGTGGCAGTTCCATGCTTAGGCCCCTTCTTTTCAGTCCCTAACTAACCAGCACTCACTAGCTGCTTAATGTTCTCCAGTCCGAGGAACATCTCCCCTCTGAGACATATGACAGCAGCTCAGCGTGGCCCATGAGACCTCTTTTCACTACTCCAAGCACCCAGAGCAGACTATAAACTCTTGGCATGCCTTGCACTACTTCAGAGCCATTGTTTCAGTCCCTCTACTATGCGGTTCTCAGGTTTGCAGCGCTGGCTTCAAAACGCTTCAGCCTCTTTGGATCTTTTGTTCCAAGATCCAAGTTGATTCAGCTTCTGAGCTGGAACAGCTGAAGTAACGCTCTCTCTCTCTCTCTCTCTCTCTCTAAATAATATATATGTATGTATGTATATATATATATATATATATATATATATATATATATATATATATATATATATATATATATATATATATATATATATATATATATATTAGGGATGCACCGAAAATGAAAAATGCTTGGCCAAAAGCCGAAAAAAGAAAAAAATAAGCCAATTTTCACTATCATTGCATTTATTATAATTAATTAAAATTATAATGTTATTATAAAATATTTATTTAGCACTGGCATTTTAACCAAGCACAATAGAAATTTAAATGTGCCCACACCGTAGACATGTTGGCCAATAATACATTAAACACCGAATGAGGGTTAAGCATTTTCTGGCAGTGCGATTGCACTTTATTCTCGCACCAAGCAACGCCGTTCTCCTGCGGTGTGCACAATGGCCCCGGGAGCTGCTGCGACTGACCGGTGCAAACTCACACAGTGAAAAGCCAGCAAGAAGTGAGGCGAAAACTCACCGCCGCTTTCGCTGTTTAATTCAAACGCTTGCTTGCTTGTGTCACCACAATATTCTATTTCGGCCATATTCTTTCGGATTTAATTTTATTTCGTCCGAATGCCAAAAATGGCAAAAGTATGTATATATATATATATATATATATATAAATTAGGGGTGTCAAAATTTGTAAGTTAATTTTGAGTCAATTTAAAGTTCCTTAGTTTTAACGCGCGGTTACTGACCGCCCATTACTTAGAAAGCCTGTACTGGGGGAATTCCAGTCGCATCGTAGCAGACACGTTCACGTCAAAAGCAGTAATACATTTTATAATAATACATATATTTGTGGAGACGGGTCAAGTTGCATTTTACAATTTTAAAAATGTGCAGAATTTCACAAGTTACTTTATGTTAAAGATGAGGTAGCTCTTAATATGAAAATGAAAATGCACTGAGCTGTCACCAATGACTCACAAATGCAATTATGCCATCTAGTGGCAGAAAAATTACCTCAATACAAATCAATATCACACTCGTTTTTTACAGTACAGAACATCTTTTTAATTTTAAGTCATATTTATGAATTTGTATGAAATTACTGTATCAATGTCTAAAAGATGCAGCCATATTTCTATTAGTTCAGCAAATGTTCCCGCTTTTATGTTAACAAGAGTATGAAATCTTGGAAAAATATTTTATTGTACATTTAGAACAGATATAAAATGTGTGATTAATCGTGAGTTAACTATTGAAGTCATGCTATTGATTACGATTAAAAAAATGTTATCGCCTGACACCCCTAATATATATATATATATATATATATATATATCGCACATTGGTGGACCCTCTTACAATCTTTCAGTTGAGAATGAGCAAGAACAGCAGCATGGAGTCTCACAGGGTGCACTTTTACAAATAAACATATAATTTATCATCATATAATTGATTGACGGTGGTGCCGTGCATACAAAAGTATTACTTTTGGAAAGAGCTATGCTAGTTTGATATGAGAGTGCCATTCTCCTTATCAGATGGAGAACATTTCCAAAGAGATGAAGGAGCCGTGCCATTAGCTACATAAAAGGAATTTATTAGCTTTGAGTAGCACTTCAGGTTCAGAGGTCATGACCTGTCTTGGGGATAACGACGAAGTTCCTGAGGGAACACTCCCACTTGTTTTCACACCTAATTGCAGTTTTCTCTTTGATTTACATGCAATGGCTTTCTCTTTTTTGAAAATCCGCTCTATCCCCGCTGCTTGTTGGACTATTAAGTCGTGCCAACCTCTATATTTATGAAAAGGTCTGAGTGTTATTGGTTTCATTTCCGCAATATAGGCTGTATATGAGCAAACATATTGCTACAATGGCATGTGGTTCATATCTTGAGTTATTTTTCCCTTTCAATTTCCCATCCGTTTTCATAATAACAGTTGTTTTTCTTTCTGCTTCCCATCATTTAGTAATGATAAAAAAGCTGGAGCCAGTGTGAGAGAACGGCACACTGTGGATGATAGCTGTGCTTGGCGCAGAGAAAAGGTCCATTGTGTCAACACTGTGACTTTTATTGGTCCTTGGAGAGATGAAGGCCTAGGTTCTGGCCCCAGACCGGCATGTTATTGATGGATGGGTCTGTAGCATTCGGGAAGCAGGGCTGTATTAAAATGATGAGGGGTGGTGTGAGTTTTGGGATGCATAATAGAGCCCCAGTAAGTAATTTTTAGTCCACTGGGGTTACTTCAACCCCATATTAAGTTCATGGATTTATGGCTCGTTTTTTCTTATAGGTTTCTCACTCTGACCCTAGAGAAGACACACAGAGGAGAAAAGGGGCCGCTGAATTTCTCAACCTTCTTAAATCTTCAGCATGGTTCACAGAACTTGGAGTGCAAGCCCCTTTCTTGATATCATGACGCTGATTCTTAATTTATAGACCTCGTTTGTCTGATACCTTGGACAGAGTTGGCTGAACAACTATAGAAGCAAATAAAATCATGAATGATCTTCTAAATGTTCATGACACACATAAATAGATTATTTTGATGACTAGCCCTGTTTCAACCACAGTATGTGGTTAATTTCAGTTCAGTTTCTCACATTATGGTTTGGACCAAAGAACGTTGATTAGCAGTAATGGCATCAACTGCATAAATAAATAGAAACATAACAGAATATAAATTGCCAACAATTTAGGCGTTGCCGCTAACCATGACACACTGCAAGTGCTACATTCTGAAAATATCCTGAAGCAAGAAATACAAGGCAGGTGGAGGACAGTGCGTGCGATACTAGGGGTCAAGTTTGACCCTCACCTCTCTTTCGACAACCATGTCACCTCCATTTGCAAAACATCCTTCTCCCATCTCCGTAACATTTGTGAACAAATACTGCGAGAATTCAGCTTGCTGGCAAGGTTACAGCTGCCTATCGGGCCCTTTTTGTCCTTTCCCCCCCCCCCCGTCCTACTTTCATTATCAATACGGAAGTGACAACTCTCTGTCGACCAATGAAAGGACAGCAGCATATCTAGCTCAAGCAAACCATCGTACATTACTGCAACCGGTACCAAAATGAAAAAGTGTTGAAAAGTGGAATGTACCAGTCAGATATTTTTGGGATACTTTCTAATGAAACAGTTTGAAAGTGTGCACGTATCAAACTGAAACACTTCAGACTCAAACTAGTCTGAGTCGGTTTGCGCAAAAAAATGAAGAACAGAAGTAACACAGGTTATGGTAGCTGGAGTTAAAGTCTATAAATATGCAATTAGGCCTGTTTCCGGCATGCTGAGATTGTTCTCCTGTTGTAGCCCCTGAGTCAGGAACTGTACGACAAGCACATGCAAGTCTCAAGAGTAAGAATGCACAAGGTTATACAAGCTTTAAAAGGTTACAATGCACACGTGCAAGTTATTAAAATTACAGGAAAATGTTGGTTTATTATAGAAGTCAGACCTCCAAATGCCCTTTGGAGCGGCAGCAGATTTAATGAGACATTAATGGAGATGTCTTGGTGCTCCCAGTCTCCCTTGTGCACCACAAGAGAAAGTGAAGGAGACGAGATCTGTTTGGTTTTTAATGAGCCGGGGAGCTGGGGTATGTCACTTCGCTGGGGTTTCACAACAAATACATCAAACATCAGTCTTCTCCAGCCATCCAAGGAGGGTGTCTTGATTACAGCACGGAGCAAAGTAGTGAAGAACTACTTGTGTTATAATACATGAGGGTCCTAAGTGGTAGGAGATCTGGGGGCTCATCACAGTACAGTTTTACATGCAATCACATACTATACATATTTTGCCTCATTTTATGCCATTTTTAGTCAAACTGCCGTTAATGAAGTGTCACATTTTCACAACTCACCGTAGCACTTTAAACATGATGGCATTAAAGTTTGATCTGTGTTCCCACAGAGTTTTTTTTCTCTTTTATTACAACTTTATGGTGATTACCTCAATTAAAATTACAAGTGTACAGGATCAGCTCCTGCTGGGTGTTTTATTCTTTTTTTTTTTTCTGTAGGCAGCTTCCTTTTTATAGCCTAAACCAAGTGAAGCGTGTTCCAACAAGTGCTTGGAAGCTGTGCGAAGGGTTGCTATGCATGTCAGTCACCAACAGTAGGCATAGATGTAATTTTAGGCCATGTCACAGGCACGTGTACATTTTTACCCCGCTCACCAGCCCTGATGGTTTGAAACCTACTTCGGTGTAAGTCGTGCAAAGCGGCGTGAAATCTGTGTGATATGCAAGGAGTAAAAGCTCTCGCCCTCTGTGTCTTTCCTTCACAGTGCGACCGGAAGGAAATAAGGACGGACCCACCTGCATGGACAAGAATCACGGCTGCGCACACATCTGCAGAGAAACACAGAAGGGTGGCATCTCCTGCGAATGTCGACCTGGATTCCAGCTCACACGTAACTCGGACTGCAAATGTAAGACATAACTCGTAGTTCATTTCCTTGGAAGGCGTGCGCACATGCACATGCACATGTGCACATGAAAAAAAAGGGGGAAGGATTTATAGGCTCCTCAGGAGAAGGTGATAGGGGGTTGGAAACCTGCCGATGATGGATAATTGCACTCATTCCACAAATACCTTCAGGACAGACTCAAAAAAGACATTTACATTACATTACCAGCCAGGAACTAATCTTCTAAATGATCCTCATCAAGAAAAGCATGCTTGTCAAATAAGGAATGATCATTTACTCAAGCAGGGCAAGTGTTGAGGTTATGCGAAGGGGACCGCTCTGACGGACAGCGCACACTTCCTGTTGCCGTGCAACCAAGATCATCCTGTCAGAGCTGGGGCCACGGTTGATGGGGGATTTGTCTGTGTTTGGACAAGGATCGGAGAAGTGTTATTCTATAGTTTTTCTGTGACAGCCCAGGAAAAGGGCAAAAAGGGGCTGGGATGGTCGAGTGTAGACAGGATGGGCCGCCTTCTGCGCTTTATCACTCTGTCATCACGCGTGTGTTAAAAGTGCCAAAGATTAGGCTTCTTTCAGCACCTAGCGCAGAAATGTGGACTTAAAAAATTGCAGTCGTCAATGTGTAAACACACATACAACAATAAACGTCGACCTCTCATTCATTTCGAGGGAAACCACGCTGATGTGGTGTGTTCAGGAAATGGGGCAAAATTCATTGCGATTATGATCACAAGTGCTTCTTGTGATGTAATTCCACCTTTTGATGTCATTTCACTTTCACTTTTGCACAACTTTGTTTAGTTGATATATGACAATTAATTCATTCACTCCCAGCCATTTTCACTGAAGCAAACAAACCCCTTCGCTTCAGGCTGTTTTACTGCATTTAGACTGATTTTGCAAGGCCTACAAAATGTTGTGTACTATTGCTATAAAAACATGGAACCTACCAAAAGAAAGATTTTTCACAGCAATTAGCAATAGAATATAGCTAGGTTTCATCTTTTGAAAACACCGGGAACAAGAAGATGGCCCTGGCTGATCGCTTATACTCTGCTGCCACCTGCTGGCCGTTTTTTGTAATAGCTACCATTGCTTTAAGCGACCTCTTCAGGACAGAAGCTGCACCAAAACCCTCTGCATAATAAATAAAAAATAACTTAAAAAAAACAAACGTATACGTTTTTGGGACCATGGCAATATTTAAAATAGAAAGTGTTTATACATTTTTGGGAGCAAATGAGTTTTAAGTGTTATTAATGTGACTTCAGAAATTTAGGCTCACATATATATATATATATATATATAGCCCTTAAATTTTAATATTGAAGAAGATTCTAAATGATTGAAGATTCCATCTAGGGAATCTAACACACAGGGCCCAATTTAAGCAACATGAAGGATGCATATAAGGATGTGCCTAGGCCTCATTTTGGACAGTATGAGCTTGTATGGCGGCATCGTGGAGGCTGTGGCTCAGGGTGTAGAACCGGTCGTCCAGTAACCAGAAGGTTCCCTGTTTGATCCCCGCTCTCCCCAAGTCATGTATTGTTGTGTCCTTGGGCAAGGCAGTTTACACACATTACCTCCAGTGTTACTCACACTGGTGTATGGAAGATGCAAATGTTTGGTAGTGGTCGGAGGGGCCGTAGGCGCACACTGGCGGCCATGCTTCCGTCAGCCTGCCCCAGGGCACCTGTGTCTACTTAAGTAGCTTACCGTCACCCCTGTGTGAATGTGTGTGCGCATGAATAATGCAACCACTGTGAAGTGTCTTTGAGAGTCCAAAAAAGCGCTATATAAATCGAATGCATTATTATTATTATTATTATATGCAGCCCGATTTGAGCTTGTTACAAATCTTAGACATAAGAAACCATTCTTTATTTATTAATTTCTTTCTGAATAAAAGTCTGTTATCTTGATGCATTTTGTGCTCTTTGTTAGTGACGTGTAACTATGGGAATGGTGGTTGCCAGCACATCTGTGAGGAAACCGACCATGGCCCCAAGTGTTCGTGCCACATGAAGTTCGTCCTGCACACGGATGGGAAGTCTTGCGTTGGTGAGTCTTTACACCCTCATACGTCTTGCAAGAAAAATAAACTAAAAACATGGAAGCACACATTTTTGAAGTCAGTGTTCAATGTCCTGGAGTAAATTCAATTTATGTTTGGAATTGAGCATATTATGATTATGCGAGTTGAAATAGAGGCCTTGTTTCAGTAGATGTGAGTCTTTTCTCTTGATGTGTGACATACAAGGGTAAAAGGCTGCCACCGACTGTGCTTTCCCTTTGCTGCTGCTCCAATAACCTCTCACTTCCTGCATCTGCTTTCGGCTTCTCTTCCTCCTCCTTCTCCTCTTGGCTGGACTCTGTGCAACAGCTCTACCAGTACTTCTCCATTTCTGCAGCCATGCAGACAGACACACACCCTCCATTAGTTCCTGGGTCAATTCCTCCACTGCTGCCCGTTGGGGATTAACTCGCACACCTGACCTAACCTTCCATTGGCATTTGTCAGTGTTTGCCTCAGTTGACTTAAGTTGAGTAAAAATCATTCAGCTCCTCGAGCATATTGAACCGTGCTGAAGGGCAGTTTTCCATCAGATGGGACCTTCAGGCGAAGAGCAGTCAAAGCACAGGTCTTGATGAATACTTTACATTTGGCCTTGCAGAATTTGCACAGACATTTGGCAATCGGCTGTATGCTGATAAGTTACAGTATATGCTTTAGCATGACAGTCAGTGGAAGTCATTTTGAGATTTGTCATTGCTAAAGACTGTTTCTTATAATTTTTTTATGTTCTTGTGAATGCAATAGAAAAACCTACTCACAGTACTACAGTATGCTTCTGTGTTTATGTTGGGTTGGACTTTGCTTCCCTGTGAAAAGGACGAGCGTATTGCCAGAATTTGATGCCACTGTTTCAGAACAGGCTGTTGTGATGATTGATTGGTTTTGGAAGGTGTTACATTTGATAGCTTGGTTTGGCGCGCAGCTGATCCTCTTTACTACCACAAATCCCATACGGGCCAGACCTATGTCAAGGTCTGGTCAACCAACCTTACATTATTGAGAGGCCAACGGGATGCCACAAAGTTGACCACAACCGAATTCTACGTCTTAGCCAGGCCATTTGCAAAGCAAATGAAAAGAAAATGTACTGTTGATGGGCCAATAGGAAGAAAGCAGTTAGTTAAAAGCTCAGATTCCCTCTCAAGAGTCAGACTCTACATTTCCTTGACACTCTTATTAGTTGATGAAACCTCAGGCAAGCAAACATGCTGCCAAATCAATCCCTGATGAGGTACTAAGTGATGAGAACGCCTCCACCGCTGCTGTGTTTCCATTATGAAGTAACCACATCTCTTTGGCATATACAGTAATACGATATGCTGACAGCGGATGGTGATGTTAAAGGTAGCACAGCTTGTGTTTGAGCAATAAACATAACTACATGCATTAAAGTAAAGCGTTGATTAAATGCTTGCGTATGACATTCAGAATATTTGTTCATGTCAAACTATTGGGCTCATTTCCTTTTTTCATTTTAAATTATGCAAGCAATTAACTACTTGGAAAAAGAGGAGGTTCAGCGTGTGCAGTGGATCAAAAAAATGTTGAAGACGTCCTCATAACATTAAATGTCGAAATAATTAACACATAACATGTACTCTTTAAATTTAAAAATGCTGACAAAAAGCCTTTTTAATTAAGCAATTAATCAAAATTTTAAGATGTGCTTAATCTGATTTTAAAAAATGAATTGCCTGACACCCCTAATATATATATATATATATATATATATATATATATATATATATTATTATTATTATTTGCAAATAGTTTTTTTTTTAAATCAAGCTACATGTACTTAGCTTATCCTTTATCGTGCTCGTGTTATTGTTAGGAGTATGTGACTTTTTTTTTTTTTAATGTCAGGCAAGGCTGATATGTGTGCATTTTAATTCATGAAAACCCAACTGGGGTTTGTTTGCCACACATTGGCCTTCCGTGTCATGTTCACTATATTTCTAAGAGTTTTTTGGCAATTTAGCATTTGCATAATGCCTGCCGTTCACCCAAGTGATGCGGCTGAACCCAACTGAGATCATGCACATTGTCTGGTAACTATAGTTTTCACACACAGTAATAACCCAAATAGCTCATAACGGTCTGTAGTACTAAAAAAAAAAAACACTAAAATTGAGTAAGAAACAAGCCATCAAACAATAATTCGCAAAATAGGTCTGAGTTTATTTGATTCAATATTTATATTTCCTTGCATATCACTGTCTTAAACGGGCTAGCCTTATCAGTTTTAACAATTCTAGCCAAGTAAATATTGTTTACCCCATTGGCAGATCGTTTTTTGGGGTTTTTATACCCCCCAAAAAAAATCTGTCCGAATTTGAAGAAACTTAATTTCAAATATCAGATTTAATCAATAGTCTAGTGAGTGTTTGCAGTATTCTGCATATGCACTCTCATCCATCGTTTGCTGTGTCTTTTATACCTTTTGGCTCCTGCCACATTTTCTTTTGTGGTATCCCGACATCCATTTTTGTAAAATACACCTTCTTCATCCATTATGTCTCAAATGTTTTGGAGTCGTTGTGTGTTTGGCTTTAAAGTCAGCTGGGTGTGGAAGACATGCACTTTTCTTGCCTATGGACACACACGCATGCATGCACGCACACATACAGACACAAGCACTTTAAGAAATATTTGCTCAGTCGCCCATTCAAACGCCACAATCAGATGTTTGATTTAAACCGTCAAAGCCAGGTTTATTTTTTGCATAAAATGTCTGTGTACCCTGCTGGTTCAGATGTCAGAAAGGAGTGGCCATCATGTGGAAATGTTCACGCTGTTGGCAAATCATAAACATTCACAAATAGCAGGCAGATGCAGACATGCTCAGGAGTTCAGTCGTCTAAAGAGTTGGCCACACATTGTAAGGCACGCACACACACACACACGCTAAAAGTTATACAAATATCCTCACAAATATACAAGGCTTATCGAGCATGCACTTGGACACACGCATATTGCCCATAACATAAACACATTTCACTTTCATTTCAGGTGGTCTCACATTCATGCTGGCATACTGTATGTGTCCTTTCCCCCTGGCTGCTGATACTTGTTTCTGGATGTTGCATGTTGGCGGGGTGGGGAAGCAGTGAGATTAGGTGCCATGTGCATGCTTTGTGGTATTGATTTATTTCTGTCTCAATATGGCATCTCATATTTATATAGGCTTTAAAGTCCTTGTAAAGTGAAAATAAAACTCTCATCAATTTGACACATTGCTGGGAAGAGTGTTGATAGCAAGCCTGCCAGATTTGAATGAATAAAAAACAAAACAATCACAAACTATATAGGGAAGTCAGGCAAATAATTTGGATATGCTCTCAGCTATCAGCTATAAGTGAGTGTGTCTGCTGAATGTGCTGAAAATGCCCCACTCGACTTTCACCCCTGTCACTCATATACCTTCATACGTCAATAATATGACAATGAATCCCTATTGGTGAGTCAAGATGGCCCCAGGCCCAATTTTAACCTAACAATTCAATTGTGGGCCGAAATTACATCTTCAGCAGGCAAACCCTGCTTTCCCTACTAAAACATAGCATTGGACACTATTTATGTTGAATTATTCCTAAATGTATTCAAATTAGGGCTAGACCGATTATTGGCCTGGTGCCAAGCTGAAAGTCGATAAAACTAGTATCTAACTTTGCTTGTGAACGAAGCAAATTTTGGATTTTCATCAGGATTTTTAAGATGTTCACAGACCGCTTTTGACTTGTCGCAAAGACATTTCAAACATATTCAGAGACATTTTCACCGTCTGCAAAGATCTTTTGAAACCTTTTACGAACCTTGATGAAAAACCCAAATTAGCTACATTTGCATGCAATTGTTGCTCTGAGAGATACAATGAACTTTTTATTCATGGATTTATTTAATTTCCACTTTATAAAAAAAAAAATGGTGCTGACACTAGGAATTCCCTGAACTTTTTACTTTAATTAATTAATTAATTAATGTTGAAATTTTGGGAAATTATTTACAGTAGAAAACTTTTGGGAACTATTTACTTACTTAGTTTTAAATTTAGTTTAACACATGCTGATGACCCTGGTACCTCCCTGCAATTTTTGTTATAATTTTTGACCAAAGCTGTCAATTCTTCATATGTTTTCAATTAAAAGAAATGTGTTTGTTTTTTATACTGATATTTTCTCTTTTATTGCAAATGAATATCATCTCGAAATATCGGTTATCGGTCTCTTTGACTACTAGTAATCTGTATCAGTATCGATCTTGAAAAAATATGTCACATTCACTTATTTGAAAAGCCGGAGAGTATACGTGTGCATTTTGACTGCCACTTTTAACTTTTAATTATTTTTTTTAGTTTTTAGTGTAAAAGGGCATATTTTCACCAGGATCCTTAGCTGTGCTGTGGCCAAAGGTGCAACCCGAGCCGGCTTTTATGCCCATATTGGTGGTTGATCCCCATTCCACGATGGTTCTGCATGGTTTCTAGCTAGCTGTGTAGACGTCTCCCCGGGATTCCCTCCACTTGTTGCTGTGTGTGACGGAGTGAGTGAAAGGCTGGCAGCAGACTAGCGACAGAGACATTGATGCACTATGCTGAGATGTGCTTTGTTGACCGTACTGTTCGGTTCAGCGTTTTCAGTAAATATCTTCAAACATATCATGTATAATATATTTTAAAACAAATCTCTAAATTCACTTTACAGGGTCTTTAAGAATTTGTTCTCTTTTAAACATATACTGTAGCTTTTATCACTCTTATTTTTTATGGTATTAATGGCATATTTGGTGTGAATAGACACGGTATCTACTTTGAGCATTTTTTTTTTTTTCAGATCAAATGGGAAAACTTTTTTTTGTAAAATGTTGATGTAAATAAAGTAAAACAAGTCCCCAAGAAGCTAATCGGGCAAAACATCTACTAAGGCCCAAAACCTGTGTCCTGCAGGGGATGGTAATGTGGTCTTTGGTTGAGTTTGCAAACTAGAACATTGTAAGAAATTTCCACTGAACTAAAATTCCGTGATGCATGACCTGTCCCTTCTTAAAGATTAATTCTCTAGTGCTTCTTGACTCATTTTCCGATCAATTGGCAGCTAAACATAGAATCCTGTTGCATTTGGGACCCTTGAAGGATGGATAAATAGATGCTGATTGATTGATACATGCAGATGGAGAGAGAGCGTGATAAATGTCAACTCAGCTGCGAAAACTTACGTTAATACGTATTACATAGTTATGCTTTAGAACGATGCTCTTCAGTCTTATAATGTACTTCTAAAGTATCATTTTGAAATGCATTTCATGCAGTGTTTGTAGAAATAAAGATCTAACTACTTTCTTCGCTCTTAGCATCTAATTGAGTGCACTATTGACGTTTTGGACAAACGTGGCCCCTTTAGAATTTATCCAACTAAAAGCCTATCAATTAAAAGCATGTTGTTGTTGTTTTTTTTTGTTTTTTTTGCTGGAGCTAGTGACCGCAGATAAACCTGACATTGTTGACCAAATTTACAGCGTAATACTAAAATATATCTGACACTATTAGAAAGCAAAAAACACAAGTTTGTCCCGGACGTCTTTCAGCTTGCAGCACTAACCATTTCTCACTCTGTCTGACCACTCTCACAATACTCACGCTTCCCAGCAAAAGGCTCAACTTACACACAAACCAAAACTACACTGTACTTTTTCTGAAAGATTTATTTAATTTGCATGACATGCATGCTATGCGATAACACTTTTGCCTTGAGATGTCACCTTCATTTTTTTGTTTTAGTTTTACAAGAACCTGTTCACTCTTGAGGTTTGAAAACAATCATAGTTTTACCATGTTGCTGTTGCCAGTAAGTCTCCATTTACAAGATGCCTAATGTCATTTTCACTTTTTGTATTAAGAGACAGCTCAGAAGACATAATTCCTCCTCATCATGTTACTTCTTTGTACGTTCTGTGAAGCTCAGATGATTTATGACAAACAGGAATGCTGCAAGGTTCAAGTGTAACGCTGGACTAAAGTGGTGTTTTTGCAATGTGTGTGTGTGGGCGTGGGTGTGCGTGTGCATGCAGGGGAGAGGAGTGTCCAGTCCCAGGCAGCCCCACAGCTGTTCCCTAATGGTAAATATGTGTTCCTCTGACTCCTCTCTCTAGGGGTACATGGGTGTGGGCAGTATAGGAAGCTAACCTCACAGACACCCATCAGGCCCTTCCGCACCCACAGGGGGGCATCTTCCCTATGACCCTTAGCCTCTTCTATCTTCTTCTTTCTTCTGTGAATGCCCTCTCAATAACAGCTGTTGCCTGTGTCAAACCGCACCTTTTTAAAACACAGCTGCAAATACAGTTCTTCCAACAAGCAGTGGGAACTTTATGAAAAGATACCGAAGACATACTTGAAGCCAGGTTGATTTGTTTGCACGCAGAGGGTAATTTGCCAAGCACAAAAACCCCAACACTGTAATCGTGATGCTTTTAAGGATGTTTCTTTGTTTTGATTCAAGTGATCTGAGGGAAATGAAGCTTGCACTGTTTCAAACTCTTAGTCTAAGTGTTCCCTGAATACCATCAGCAGAGCCTATTAGCTTTGGTAAGGGAGCCAATAATGAGTCCATGATTGGCACTGAAACAAAGGAAGGGAAAAAAATAGTGTTTAAAGAAGTACACAAGCCATGTGTAGCAGTTGACGTGGAATTAACACAATAGGGGAAATGTGCAGTGTATATAGAGGATTATCAAATTTCCTAGACACTTAAGCCTCGTTTCCACCGACGGTATCTACTCTACTCTACTCTACTCTACTCTTCTCTGCTCTACTTGGCTTTACACCAAAATGCAGTGCGTCTCCACTGCCAAGGCCACCACCCCGTAACCCCTCCTCACTTCGCTAGTGATGTCATGCTAAAGCAACCGCAGCTAGCATGCACTGTAACACAGGCAAAAACAATGGAGAGCGCATATGTTTTTTTTTGTACCCGGTGCTTGGTTTGTGCCTGTTTATTTCAGCCAGAAGACATTGAATGTATATTGCAGCAATCTGAAGACCGCATTCGCTTAAAGGTGGAATATGCAGTTTTTTAGCTGCTAGCAAGATTTGAATGTAGCCTCCCTTCACTGTAGTCACTTGTTTTGTCTCGGGCAATGTCCAATTCCTTCTTTTGAGCTTCTGAAGCTTCTTCTCTCTGCTTCTGTTTTCTAATCATCTGCCCAGGTAAATGGGGGATGGACATACTGTATATTGTCATTTCCATCCGGAGGTGGAGGCCACAGTTACGAAACAAATCCATGTGAGACTTGATGTGCCCTCATGTGCACCAGAAAATTATTGACAAAACCCCTTGGTTGCACCTTCTTTATCTACAGTCTGATTGACTATTCTTGTTGCAACGTGAAAAGTTCATCCACCCATTTACTTCTACTTATCCAAAGTCGGGTCGCAGGGGGCAGCAACTTTAGCAGGGAAGCCCAGACTTCCCCCTCCCCAGCCACTTCGTCCAGCTCTGGGATGCCAAGGCATTCGTTCTTCGGCCAGCAAGAGATAGACATAGTCTCTCCAGCATGTCCCGGGTCATCCCTGAGGCCTCCTCCTGGTGTATCGTGTCCGGTGCACCAGGTAGGCGTCTAATGGCATCCTAATCAGATACCTCGACTCGCATCCATTGTTTAGGGCCCACAGCTCATGACCATAGGTAGGATAGGAACAAATCAAGAGCTTTGCCTTCTGGCTCAACATCCGCTTAACATGACAGACCGATCCAGAGTCTGCATCACTGGAGATGCTGGAGCAATCTGCCTGTCAATCTCCAGCTCCACAACATTTTCCAACTGAAGGCCATGGTCTCAGATTTGGAGGTGCTAATTTTCAGATCCTTAGAATTTACATAATCTGCAAAAAGCAGAGATGCAATTCTGAGGCCTCCAAACCAGAGGCCCTCAATGCCTTAGCTGCACCTAGAAAGTCCAACTTTCACCATAAACGAATCAGACTTACTGCCGGCAATGAAAACAAAACTCTGACACACGTCGTACAGGGACCAATCTTGAAGATCGGTTGAACCACACTAGTCCTCCTGGATTTTAGATTCAACTTCCAGCGGACCTTACCACTGAGGCTGAGGATTGTGATCCCTCTGTAGTTGGAACATACTCTCTGGTCCTCCTCCTTTGAAAGGGGGACCACCACCCCGGTCTGCCAATCCGGCAGCACTGCCCCTATTGTTGAAGCGATGTTGCAGAGGTGTGTCAACCAGGGCAGCCCCACATCATCCAGAGCCTTCAGGATCTCTGAGCGAATCTCATCCGCCCCTGGGACTCTTCTGCCAAGGAGCTTTTTAATCAACTCGGTGACCTCAAGCCCAGAGATAGGAACGTCCGCCTCAGAAATCCCAGACTCTGCTGCATTGGCAGACATGTCAATGGAATTGAGGAGTCTTTGAAGTATCCTCTCCACAGACTCACAACCAGTCGAGGTAGGCAGTGCCCCATCACCACTATACACAGAGTTTATGGTACACTTCTTTCCCCTTTTGAGACGCCGAAAGGTGAAACAGAATGTTCTCAAGCTGTCCAGAAGTCGTTCTCCATGGCCTCACCGAACTCCTCCCACATCGGAGTTTTTCCTTAGTGACTCTGTGTTCCGCTTGTCCAGGAGGTACCCGTGATCTGCCAGAGTCCCACAGGCCAAAAATGCCCAATAGATCTTAGCTTGACAGCATCCCTCAGCGCTGGTGTCGACCAACAAGTTCGAGGGTTTCTGTCACAACAGGCACCGACCACCTTACGGCTACAGTTCCGGTCGACCGCCTCAACAATGGAGGCGTGGAACATAATCCACTCTGACCCTTGCCCTCCGCCTCCAGGACACCTCTGGAGGTGGGAGTTGGAACTCCTTCTGACAGGAGACTGTGCCAGACATTCCCAGTAGACCTTCACATATTTGGGTCTGCTGGCTCACTCCATGTTTTCGGAGAATCACGCATTAAAATAATTCTACCGCTTTAAAGAAATTGATCGCTCTGATAATTTGGAGAAGCCAGCAACTGCATAAATGCGTTGTTTGATTTAACTCATTCTGAGTATGTGATATATGCATTGAATTGCAATTAAATGTCGCGACAACACACCCAGAAAATGGTTCTGGGATAAGCCAGCACCATTTATCTCAATGCACTGAAATAATCCAGACGTAAGGAAATGTAGAGTCATAGGTTATATGGCATGACTCCTCCTTGGGATTGACTCCAATTCAGCACTTGGATTACTCAGAAGTCGCAAAATTGCATAGGCAGAATAGACGATATGCCGTGATCATTATGTTGGCATTTCAAAAATGTTCATATGAACAGAAAAATTCTTACAGCCGCCTCATATTTTCGCTACGCTTCACTGGTGCGGCTTTGCATGCCAGTTTGCACCTGCCTTTCATAAGCGCTATTTCAAAGTGAAAAATCAGCGCAATTCATCTCAGGTCTGATTAATCACATTGCACATGCTAAATTAATACATTTGCAAGTACTCCCCGAAACACGCAAAACTAAATGTGTGGCAAGTTTGGCAGATGCAATTATGGTTACACTCGGTTAATTGATCAACTTCAACATCTGTTTGCATAATTATTCATATTTGAATCTGCTTGAGATAGGTTGAAATTGTAATAGTCTGAGATGATTTCTTACACTGAGCTGGAGTTGTATCTTGATAGACATACAATATCACTAATCCATTTTGATCATTTATCTTTTAATAGGAGCTAAATAGTGCAAGATAAAATTGGAATATTTATCTCCCTGAAGTAGATAATGATGGTAGATATGGGCATGTCACTGTCAATGTCATCCCCTGGAGAAATTAGCACCAACGCTACAATAGCATCAGTTGTATCAGAGCTGGGGGCGGGAGGGACAAGCGCTTGTCCTCATTGTGCTTGCGGTGGATCCGGTGCCTAGGCCAGATGATTTTGGGCGAGAGGCGACACTTGGACTGGTTGCCGGTCAATTGCAGGACACAAACAACCATTCACACTTAAAAACATGTTTTTTTAGATATGGGACGAAGCTGGACTACCTCTGGAAAATGCACACAACATGCAAACTCCACTAGAACACTTGTGTGTTCTAACAGAGATTCAGACCTGGAACTCCTGCCTGTGAGAAGATGTCTTTAACATCATACCACAATGTTGCCCACTTTCCTTAAGAGAAGCATAAAAGTGAGAAAGACCTCTTGATGTAAAGGATGAGTGCGCTCTTATCCTGACTTCATTCAGTAAGGGATGCTACTAGTGTGTATTTTACTCTTCTTTTTATTAATCTGACTGAGCCTGATTAGGTGTGATATATGCTGATCCTTCTGTAGACAATTTTCTGTGGCTTCTTCTAAATGTGTTTGTGAAACTAATTTTGTGTATTTCTCATGTTTGCAATGCATATTAATTCTACAAACCCCAATTCTAATGAAGTTGTGTAAAATGTAAATAGAAACAGACACATTTTAAATTGTATTGAGACCATTTAGGACCATGGTGATTTTTCACTTCAAATAAACTGATTGACGGAAAATGCAATGATTTACAAATCATTTTCAACCTATATTCAATTGAATACACCAAATAGACAAAATATTTATTGTTCATATGATGAATGTATAGTATATGGTTTTTTTTTTCAATATTCTCTCAAGTTATTATCATGCCTGCAACATGGTCCAAAATAGCTGGGGGAGGGGCAATGCACGAATGGATAAATTGAGAATGGTCAAAACACGTGTTTCCACAGGTGACCAGGTTAATTGGAAAGCGGTAAGTATCTTCATTGTGTAAAAAAAGACAATTTCTCACAGGCTTAGTTTTTCACAAGCAAGGATTGGGTGAGGTTCATCACTTTGTAAACAATTGAATAAGAAATATTTAAAAACAAATGATTCTCAACATAAAAGCAGGTAATTCAGGGATTTCATCAGCTATCGCTAATAATGCCATCAAAAGAATCTAAAACAAATCTCTGCACATAAGCGGCAAGACGGAAACACTCACTAAATTAATTTCATTTTCTCCGCGCACCATATGACAAAATAGTTTAATACAAACAGAAATGATTAAGAATATTATTCTATTGCTATGGACCCTCGTGTGCAGGTCACAGTGGTGATATTAATTATTTACAGTATATATTGCAATATCCACATGCGTTAGCTATTAGCTATAGTCAGACATTATTGAATAAAATACGTATATAATAGGCTACAACTCCAATTTCAATGAAGTTGGGATGTTGTGTAAAGCACAAATAAAAAGTGAATACATTTATTTACAAATCATGAATACAAGTGCACACAAAGTGCCATATGTATCTGATGCATTATAATTATTTTCGGATTTTATTTGCCAAAAATTTAGAAAGCTACAGTAAATATAAATGCTGTCCCTCTTCACAGTTCTGTGTTAATTTGTGTTGGTCGATCATATAAAATCTCTATTAAAACAAAACAAAACATTGAAATAGTGAGGTAGCCAAATGTGACTAAGTTCAAGGGGTATGAATACTTTTTCAAGGCACTGTACTGTATGTTGTCATCCAAGCAACAACTTTTCTAGGGATGTCCATGTTTATTTCAGCAAGACAATGCAAAGTCACGTTCTACATGTTTTGAAACAGAGTGGCTTAGTATTAGAAGATTGCAAGTACTAGACTGACCTGCCAGCAGTCCAGACCTGTCTTCCATTGAAAATGTGTGGCACCTTAGCACAATATACCACAATGGAGACCCCGGACTGTTTTGCAACTCAAGTTCAAATAATTCCATTAGCGTCCTTAATTCCCAAACACTTTTTGAGTGTGTTTAAATTAAATGTGATGTAACACAGTGGTGAACATGTCCTAGATTTTTTATTATTTTTTTGCGTGTCGCATCAATTCAAAATGAGTACATATTTTCAAGGGGAAAAAACAGTTTATCAATTTGAACATAAATCTTTTCAGTGTATTTATTTCAATACAGGTTGAAAATGATTTGAAAATCACTGTATTCAAATGTTATTTGTTTCACACAACTTTAATGGAATTGGGGTCTGTAGTATCTCTACATTGAAAGTTGAAACCCACTAACTCACCGAGCTTATGGCCTACAACGAAAAAAAAAGTTCTAGCAGCAGTTGCAGCACCATTTGAAATGTGATGCAAACAAGGGTGAAAAGGCAGAGGAAAATATTTACAGTGTAAAACGGGCAAATCAATCCAATTAGCAGGACATGTTTTAAGTCAACAAATACTGCAAACATGGGAGACCTCATGAAACTCAAAGTGGGTTCAGTCTTGCCAGATCAAAGAAAATCATGTTTTAAATATATCACATAAGAGGCGGAGGGAGGAGGCTCTCAAAGGAGCAAGCAGACTGCTCAAGGTAGGAATGGGAGACAACAGCTTGTTTAAGTTGTTACCACTGGATGCACATCAACAATGCGTTTTCACAATTGAACAGTCTGGTTTATTTCTGGATATCGTGTCCTAGTTTCGGCTATTTCTGTCCATGAAAATAGAAACATTAGGAGGGATAAGCTGATTTAGTATCCTGCTTTATCACATTAATTTCCTGTGTAGATGTAGCACACAGGAATTAGCGTTTGCTTTTTCTGTTGCACCTCAGGGGAACATTAGACGACTCTCGGGCATAGCTTGATTTCTGATTGTGTGGTTTGTAACTAAAGCTCAGAGATTTATTCATCCAGCCAGCCATTCTCTACATGGCTTATCCTGTTTAGGGTTGAAGAGTACCGGAGACTATCCTAGCTGACTTAGGGCGAAAGGTGGACTACGCCCTAAACTGGTCGCTAGTCAGTTGCAGGGCACTCAACAACTATTTGCACTCACATTCACACCCCAGTAAGTGGGGACTGAATTCACCCATGCTGCCTGCATCAAAGCCAGGTGAACGCACCACTGCAGCTTCACTGACAGCTCAGAGATTTAGTCAGGCAATTTTCGGATAAGCACAGTGCTTTCTGGCTAGCTAAATGTTTCGTTTTATTCTTACGCCAATTTGAATCTGCATTGTGCCTTTTTAACTCATTCACTGCCATAAATTCATTAAAAAATATATATATAATAAAAATTAGGGGCAAGAGGAGATTAAAATTTGTAATTGTAATTAATCGCATGACTTCACTAGTTAACTCACGATTAATCACAAATTTTACATCTGTTCTAAATGTACAATGAAAAAATTCGAGGTTTTCATACTCTTGTTAACAAAAGTAGGGAAAAGTGTTAAACTAATAAAAATAGTTAAAATAATTTTTGGACGTTTATAGCCGTCAATGGCAGTGAATGAATTTAAGAACAAAGAGAGAACAAAAATTATAAAAAATATTCGGGGCGTCAGGTGATTAAAGTTTTTAATCGTAATTAATCACATGACTTCACTAGTTAACTCACGATTAATCACAAATTTTACATCTGTTCTAAATGTACAATGAAAAAATTCTAGGTTTTCATACTCTTGTTAACAAAAGTGGAAAAAAGTGTTAAACTAATAAAAATGGTTAAAATAAAATGTTGACGTTTATAGCCGTCAATGGCAGTGAATGAGTTAAAAAGGCAAACTTTTGTATGTGGTTGCCTTTAAAGATAAAATTATAAGTTGCACGGTTTACTTACTTACTGTATAATGTGTGTGATATGCAAGTCCATAAGCTAGAAATCTGCGGTTTTAGTGGAAAAAAGAGGACTATGATAGAGCGGAGCTGCAGCGGCTCAAACGTCATATTGGGAAATATCTGCCCGTTTGTTAATTGTAGGTCCCAACCTGGTGATGAGGCTGGTGTGCCTCCAAAACTCACAAAAGCCAAAACATTCCAGAGCGTGTGCCTATGTCCACTAAACCAGAATGTCAGAAATACTTCTTTGCTCTCTTAGCACATGATCATTACAGTTGGTGGAGATGTCTGCCTAAGCGTTTTTGAGGCATGTCCTGACACCGTCTTATCGTCTTGTCTGCCAACTGCCTCTGCTCGCCCTTTGCAATTATGTAAAACCACAGCACTGAACTCTCAGGTCTGGGGTTGGGGGCAACGGAAATCAATTGGAAGGCCCGCTCGACCCACTGCTATCAGCTGTCTGTCGTTCTCTGGCAAACGAGAAAAAACAGCTACGACATTCGACCAAATATTGTCAGCAGATTACAAAAGTATTAACTCTCTACAGTGCCTTAAACTGCTAAAAAGCTCAACTCAAAGCAGCCAAGGAAAGAAAATGCAATATCACATAGTATTGTTTCTCTTGATGTTATCTTTACAAAGATTTAGTTATTGAGTAACCCCGGGCAACCTACATTTTCATAACTTTATGATGGAGTGTTTATTTTATGCATCATGTACCTGATATATTGCCGTGTCATGTACAGCCTTCAGCAACAACATGCACTGTTTTGATCTGTTGTCTATGAGACCACTATTAAACATAAAATGACATCACGCCAAGCACCTGTTTTGCTTGAATGCATTGCTTCTGCCGTGCAACTGAGCTTTTTTTTTTCTTTTTTCTTTTTTTTTGTGCTCAGGAAAGTTTTGCAGTGGCTGCAAGGTGACAGTGAGGTTTTTTTGTGTTTGCTTTTTTTGTGAAGTGAAGAATATTAACTATTGCTCCAGTACTGATGCAGCTTGGTTCCCACTTAAAGGGGAAGTCAACCCCAACATTTTCTTTACATAATATATTATATGCGCCACTCGTCTAAACATGACATTTTGATTAACTCATTCACTGTCATTGACGGCTATAGATGTCAAAAATTCATCTCAACTATTTCTAATAGTTTAACATTTTTTTCTACTTTTGTTAAGAGTATGAAAGCCTATATTTTGTTTATTGTACATTTAGAATAGATATATATATATTTTGTTAACTAGTGAAGTCATGCGATTAATTACGATTAAAAATTTTAATCGCCTGACGCCCCCCAAATTTTTCATAATCTTTAAATCGAGTCAGGCGATTAAAATGTTTAATTAATCCCACATTTTATATCTGTATTTCTAAAAAAAAAAATAATAATCTAGGTTTTCATACTCTTGTTAACAAAAGTGGAAAAAAAATGTTAACCTAATAGAAATAGTTCAAATGAATTTTTGACATCTATAGCCGTCAATGGCAGTGAATGAGTTAATATAGTGTTTTGTGGAAATTGAGCTAAGCAGCAAATCCACCCATTTTTAATCGTCATGGGGTGGCCAATTTTGTCACGGTGTGGTCACGGAGCGGCGTGGTGTCTGTCGGCGTGTGGAGTAGAGGACCCAAAGTGCAGGGAGGCAGGAGAACCACGGCAGGAGTGCGGGTTAGACTGACGTACTTTATTATACAACAAACACTAACCAGGGTACTGGTTAGGATTAAATAAACAAGGAAATGAAAAGATACAAAATCAAAGTGACAGACAGAACTTCGGGGGTGACCGTGACAAGCGGCAATGATCCCACACGGACTGATCACCACACGGGAACTAAATACACCCACACTAATTAGGTAACTAGTCACACTTGGGGCCAGGCACAAGTGGCTGAGGGCCTGGATTGGTCAACCCGCGGAAGGGCGGGAACCCACTCATGGCCCTCAACCAAAGCCAGATCTTCCCAGACATGACAATTTTGACACTTGCTCTCGACTGCAAATAAGTTCACAGTTGCTCAGGGCTCAGGGAACAACCAATCATGGCTCACCTATTTTCTGAAGCTGGGCCGTGATTGGCAGAGGCCAGAGAGAGGCTTGTGACCCTAGTGAACTATTTTTTGGTTGTTGCCACAATTAAGTGCAAGTGCACATCCACTACAGTGGGTGGCAGTGGCGCTGTCATTGTCAGGGAATGTAATGTGTATTAGCTCGCTAGGGGAACGTGAAATATTTTCATCCTCCAGGGGGGACAAAAATAATTTGAGAAGCATTGGTTTAGAATCACTGCCGATGGCCTACAGTAAATAACTGATTGGATGACGAGTTACATCAAATTAAAGTGATTGTCATGAATCCGTTTTTCTTGACCTTGGAAGGCTTTCTAAAAAGCAGCAAAAATCTTTTCTTTTTTTTTACACACTCAGGCCTCTTTGAGGGCATAATCCTTCTCCTCTGCTTAAAATTACCGTGAAATTTGTCTCCGTCCGTCCCTGTCACATGAAACCCTGCCATCCCGTCTTGACCGAGTACCTCCATTTTTTTTCTAATCAGCCTAGCCATGTAGCGGCCAGGTAGCTGAAATTGCTATTTTGTCCCCCAAGCGCCTGGAAGGTTTTGTTGCAATCACAGAAAATGCAATCAGAGACCAAACAGTAGCCAACTCTAGAAAGCATGTGAAACCCAATTGAGCTGTGTTTGCAACTAATTGCAACAGCAGATCTCAGAGCATGATTTTATTGGTAACCATTATTATTGTTACTATTAACAATTATCGCTTCACTGTTATACTGTTCTGTCCACTTGTTTCTTTTATGTTTCTGTATACAACTAAAACCTCTCTAGTGCTTCTCTTTTTCTTCTCTTTTTTTTCCTGACACAAAAGCTATTTGAATCTAATAGTGGGCCAGGAGACATAAGTAGGTCAGAGCAGCATCCTTGATTTTGATAGCCCCTGTCTGTTTCCCCGCAGAGACCTGTGCCGTTAACAACGGTGGCTGTGATAGCACATGTCACGATTCAGTGACCGGAGTTCGCTGCAGCTGTCCTGTCGGCTTCACCCTGCAGCCGGACCGCAAGACCTGCAAAGGTGACCCGTCGCACATTTTCAATCTGCAAGCCACACGCTACGTTTTACATTGGGATTTATTTAGTGGTATGGAATATTTGAACATGTATTTCACCAAAATCACTTCATACTGAATTTGAATCCATCACAGTAATGAAGCAAGGACACACCGATCATTACATTTGTAGTAAGAAAGCCACCCTCCAATCCCCAGGTCAAATTATTCCAAGCGCAGCTACTGTTGATGGTTTCATTAAGAAACATGTGTCAATTTATCACTATGGAATGAATGCGTCCATCTTAATGCTTCAAGCATGCATTTCAAGACGTTGTTGTTGCTTAGGGAGACCACTTTTGTGCTCCAGCATGACTGTGCTGCTGTGCACAGAACACGGTCCCTAATTACACGGTTCGAAGAACTTTGCCATTGATGGCCAGGTGTCTGTGTTACCACCTCATCTGACTCTCATGGCATTGAATCGATCGCAACTGGACTGCTCTGGTTGTCTTGGAAGATATTTCGGCTCTCATCCGGAAGGCTTCGTCAGTTCTTCAGAGTTTGTGGGGAAAGGCCAGCTATTTAATATGCGACTGTCATTCCGATCAGTGATGTTGGTAAAATGTTACAAAGTAGCACATTACTCCAAAATGTGCACAATTAACCAGTTACAACTTATTTAATGCATTACTTTTTCCAGTCAAGTAATCAGACTACAGCTACTCTTTATATAAATTATTATTATTATTAAATATCACAAAAACATTGATGGTCACACTAGCATTTCATAGAGCAGCACCTTTCCCCAATAAATCGCAATAAATAATTAATAAATAAATTGCATTAAATCGCCTTCAGGTTGCAGCAGTGAGAAAGAATGGACAAGACCTAAATAAACACCCGGAGTGATCTCTCGTGCAACAAAACTAATAATTAATGAATCTTAAAATACAGGAGGACACTTCATTCCTACCACCATAGGTATCCATAAAGGCACTCAACAAACAACTGTACATAATGAAACACGTAAGAATGGGAAGAAACTGGCCTTGACAGCTTGAACAGTGAGGCATTGTGGCAGCCTTCAACTTCACATTCCCGTTTGAGGGAAAATCAGGGAACGACATCACAAATGCATGAGTTAAGTTTTTCAGTGTGTTGACTCACATGTCCACACTCCACATAAAGAACAATGGATCAAGCCAGGTTTGTGTTTTGAAGCAAGAAATACAGTCACTATTATCTGTCAACTAAATACAACATTATTGACGTTTGTTGCACACACTGCTGTCAACAGAGTGTTATCTAGCTTCAATAACTAAGTTTAAAAAGAAAGAAAGAAAACATAGATTGCAGCATGGTATGCCTTTAAGTTTAAAGAAAAAAATCCCACCAGATTGTGTGATTGCAGGAGGTCCACAAGTTTAATCATTATATTTATAAACAATGTACACAGTGAATGTTGAGTTTTCCCATTACAAAATTAATAGTTAAATATGTATAGTAAAAAATAATAGTAATAATAATAATTAAAGATTGCCTTTATTTTACATTTTATTTAAAAATATATTTATGTTAATTGGTCTAGACTCCTTTTTTATTATAATAATAATAAGAATTATTATTATTATTTTAACAATTATTATTGTTGTTATTATTATTATTATTAACAAGTAAACCATTTATGTTAAGTGAAATCCAGAAATGACAATTTTTTTAGTAAAAGTAAATATGTTAATACAAAAAGGTTATCTTTATTTTATTTGTAATACAAATAAACTTTATTCGTAAATGTCACTGTTGAAAATGCACTTCCAATTAACCCGGTGTCATTTTAATGTTTAGCAGGGTTGCCGGTTTCTGCTCAATGTAACTTGTAATCTGAAAATAAAACTCAATTACTTTTAAAACCAGGTAATCAATCAACTAAGTTACTTTTTGAAGGTATGTATGGCAACACTTTGAATACCCTGAGAATGAGATGACCTGGATGAATGTGAACATTCACAAGTACAGCTCATCTAACAAACCAACGTGCTTGTCACTTTAAAGACTAAACTATGGCTGTTTGAACATTCTTATGATGCACTTTGCTTTTCGGTTTCAGCAGTTTTTGTCCTGCTAACAGCTTTCCAAGTCAGAAACCCCCTCAACTCAAGCAACCTGACTGCCTTATTTATATTCACTGTAATAGAATAAAATAAGCATTATATCAGGATACTGAGGAAACAAAGACTGAAAGACAGTGAGAAGGCACAGTGTCCAAAAACATCATTTTGCTTCCTACAGCTTGCAATAGCACACTAACATCTCTAATAAAAGTTCATCTTCTGGTGTTAGTTTGGTTTGAGAGGAAAGAGCAGGAAAATAAACGCAGGCTGCACTGGCACAGGATGACTGCAGCTCGTTGCGGGTCGGCCACTTCAGAAGGGCGGAAAAGAGAATGGGACAAGGACGGAATTCTTTTGTTCATTTTGGATACATTTATTTTACCAGATGATGAAAATTCGTTTGTAACGATTATTCAAGATGGACCCGAATAAGTGCCAAGGCAGAACACCATCCAGGCGGCAATGGACGCATGATATATTGATTGGGTATTGGCTGAAGAAATAAAGTGCTCACTAATCAGAAGAAGATGACTAATGAGGATTTGGAGGCCTGTCTGAATCATTAAAGACTGATGCATGCTGGTTGCAGCATTTTCTGCTTGAAAAGATCAGATGAAGTGTGGAAAGTATGATATCAATACATTAATTGTACTTTCAATTTGGGCTGTGTGATATAGTCTTAAAGTAAAAGACTCTTTTCACACAAATAATCCCAATTCCACTTTCAATTGTTTTTTGCCCTTCACTTATAGCAAATGAAAATGATATTGACTTATTTTTTGTTTGTTTTTTTCCCTTTTGGGATTTGCTTTGTTTCTCCTCATAACAAACACTCTTTAAAACTGAAGAAAGTGTATCTTCACAAAAAGCTCGTTTTCTCCTTTTCAATTTTTGCTCAAGGTCATTCAAATTACCTACCGGTATTTTCAAATGATGATTACTAAAGAACGGAATAAGGTAGAAACATACCTTTTTTTCTAATGAAAGAAAGGAACGTGATTTTCCATTTGGTACCCACCATGTATATATGGTCAAAACACACAATATTCTGTTTTCCTTGAAAGATGAGTTAAAATACTCCGATCTTGGCTGGCATTGTTGGGGTTGTTTTTTGGATCATGTTTGGCATTCAAAGAATTAATATAATTGAATATGTTTGCCTCCTTTTTTGTCAAATGGAAAACAATGTGAAAGTGGATGAAAAAGTCGCTTGCCAATTAAAGAAAAAATAAGACGAGACGAGAGGTCAAAAAGTATACAGTAGCTACACAATCAAGTTGACATCACTGACTTGTGCTTTTGTCAACTACCATGATCCTCTGTTTGCAGCCATGTCAGCATTGCTAGTTATTAGATCAAAATGATGAATCGCCACGCCCTAATTTCAATGTAACAAAAGTATAAATATTTTTTATAGTGCATGCCCTTCCTGATTTTAAGAATTTGTTGTCAGCATTTGCAATTGCAAAATTGCAGATACTTATTCCAAAAAGTGTGTTGTTGTTTTTTTGCCACATCATCATTTATTTATAGGTAATTGTTGCTTCTTAAGGACACTAGAAGATAATGTAGCATTAGTTAATGTGTCACACACTACAAAAATTTTAAATTGCAAGTTAGGCTTTTTGTCATATCTGTCGCTGATTTCCCTCTCGCAGACATTGACGAGTGCCGTCTTAACAACGGGGGTTGTGACCATGTGTGTCGGAACACAGTGGGCAGCTTTGAGTGCAGCTGCAAAAAAGGCTACAAGCTGCTGACCAACGAGAGAACATGTCAAGGTAGGTATACACTACAACAAACATGTGAAGCGTACGTTCAAATACCTTTGTAAGAGCTGAATACTGATACACATTGTGTCATATCATGATTTATTGTCCATACATAGCAAGGGCATTTGTATGCAGTGCTTGTCCGAATTTTCACGCATGCTATGATAATAGGACATACTGTACAGTAAAATGAATCCCTCCTATTTGCAAGGGATTTGGAGTTCAGCAAAGATTTGCAAATAATTGACAACACCCCAAAAGAGGTTTGTAATTGTGTATAGAAGCCAAAAGATGGTAGCAAATTACTTAGAACAGAGAGGACCATAAGGCATCAACTCCATGCATCTAGCATGTACACTTTCACAAACCCATGTTACAAACACAACTGTATTGAGTAATTAAATTAAAGTGGAAGTCAACCTTAAACATTTCTTGACAATAATATGTTATATGTGACCTCACTAGTCTAAAAACATGACATTGTGGTTAATATTACATTTGTGGAATTATGAAGCAAAATTTGGCAGTTTTTATCCATCTCGGGGCGGCCATTTTGCCACTTGCTGTCGACTGAAGATGACATCACAGTTGCTCAGGGCTCATTCAACGACCAATCACAGCTCGTTTGTTTTCTGAAGCTGCGCTGTGATTGGTCATCAAAATGGCCGCCCTTGAGATGGATAAAAACGGCTGGATTTTGTAGCTTAACTCATATTCCACTGGCGTAATATTAAACAGAATAACATATTTAGACTAGTGGGGCTACATAGAACATATTATTGTCAAAAAAATGGGGGGTTGACTTCCCTTTTAAACAAACAAACCTTCACATGTGGCTTATTAACAGTATTAGCTAGCATGCTAGCCTAAATAATATGCTAGCACATACTGACGTGACATCACACATGGGCAAACAAGTAGGCGCACTAACACTTTACACAAACGTTTTAAGTCATTCAACTCACTGTTTGGTGCCCTGACTTCTACAAAACAAATAATAAAATAAACCCTAATGTCAATATAATATATACAGTATACTTTTCCCTGTAGCACTGAGATTTCTTCTGAAATGTAAAGGGCATTAGAAATTAAATGTATTATTATTATTATTATTATTATTATTAAATATTGGGTAATACAGTTAAATATTAATGGGAATGCCGACTATACCTGCTTTTGGCAGTTAAATTTGGAGAGAAATAGAAATGTGATGGTGCAAAAGGTCTATTAAAAGACAAAGAACACAATCAATTAAACAAGGTTTGTAGGGGACAAACAAAAAAAAAACATTTGACTGTGAGCGCATTGAATGCAAATCAAATGATTTTCATTATGGCCATTTTTGAAGCATAGTTTACACTTCACAAATGCAGCAACGAAACAACACAAAAACAAAACAACTTAAATTCCATATTTCAATTTTAAAGCAAACAATATACTTGCGCATTTATGGAGCTCAGGCCACAAACAAAACAACGTCTGCTGTGGCGGCACACCGGTGTTGGAAATTACGATTGCGACCCTAAAACCTCTCATTGTTGGATAAATCAAGCCACCTCAAGAACATCTGGTAGAAGACAGCAAGCAGGCTGGAACTACTGAGATGAGTTCTGCCTCATGCCGAGTCGAAAAACACAAGACATGCCATTCTTTAATCTTGGGCCTTTTCCTCATGTGGCCAATCACTCTGCCGCCTGGTTCACATCAGTGTCTTCTTGCGTTTGCTTTCCAGCACAAACAGATAAACATCATGTGTGCGAAAAGAAAACAGTGCGTCTCTCCGTGTGCTTCAGATACTTTCTTGTCACTTCATATTTTTGGAACAAGGCTTTTCTCTTCAAGCCTCACATAGAAAAGTGAGAAAACGTGCAGAGTGTATGCACAAATAAAGCAACGTTTCGTTTTTATGAAATGAGTCTTTGGGTGCGCTTAGGAACAACGTTGCCCTTGTTTCGTCCTTGTAACGTCTCACCGTTCTCTGTCTAACTCATCTTGTTTTTTTTCACACATTCAATTAGCTCCAGATGAAAACAAAAGCGATCAACACCTCTCAAATGGATTCTCTTATTCATATTAATCTTTGGGATTTATCGTAAATGTTGCCTTTTTCATATTGTTTCATATTTATGACAAAAATAGCTTTTCCAAACGTGTTCTATGAAGTTGGGATGAGCAGATAAAGGGTGTGGAGCTGACTAACCCAATTCTGCAGCAGCTAAGTGTGCAAAAGCTGAGTGATATTGCTTCTTCAGGCCACCTTTACACCCCGAGTGTGACCTGCCCTGCCGTAAGTCGATGCTGAGGCCTCCGTGGCATCAAATACACTTAAATAGCATTTTAGTGTCTCTGTGGGGTGTTGAGATGTGTAAGCTGAATTGTAAAGTTATCTCGGTTTAAACAGTCACGGTGCTTCCTAGCTGTCAGTGGACCGTGGCCTATATATCAGGATGGGGCATGTCTGCTGAACCGCTGCCAGCATTCCTCCAAACTCAACGCCCTGCTGTGTGCGTTTCGTCTGCTTCTCCCTTCTAATCCATGTGAGGGCAGTCCGGGACACGTTCTTCACACGGGACGTCTTTTACCTAAAGTGGCATTACCTCACACTTTTTTCTTTTTTTTTTTACTTGTGGCTGAAATTATGGGTTACAGTTTGATTTATTGATTTGATCCCAAATTGTGATTTTGGCCACACCAAAGGAATCATAGTGCTCACGTAATGTTTCCACCTCTGTGACGTCCTGCATACTTCACCTGAGCTGACTGGTAAATAAGGGTTGTGGGAGTCCCAGATGTCTTGGAAAGTATACTCAGCAGCATAAATTACATAATGATAAGTTGTGCATCGACATCCCCTATTGCAACACCTAACTTAGTCAGCACTCTTTAAATCCCATCATGGCTCAGACAAATAAAGTGCAAATAAAGCTTCAAGAAGTCCACACGGGGAAGATTTGACCTTGGTTCACTACAGGTCACAGTTCTTTACCAGTCTTCATACTGTGATTATTGTGCAACACTTTACAGACAGTTGTACCAAGGTATACCTCTACAGCAAGGGTGTCCATATATTACACTTATTTGAAAAACTTCCACCTGAACAGCTTTCTATCAAATGTGTGAAGGCAAATGGTTTAATGTTTTTCACGATTTTCGGGTGACCATGGCCCAACATCCCACTACAATATATTCAAACCAAATCTCCATCTCTGCTTTGATAACCAAATAGAATGACCTGAAGTAAGCTGACCATTTCTGAAGCAGTTACCAAGGAGTCATCATTCACTGCCATTGACGGCTATAGACGTCAAAAATTCATTTGAACTATTTCTATTAGTTTAACATTTTTTTCCCCCACTTTTGTTAACTAGTGTATGAAAACTAAAAAAAAAATTATTGTACATTTAGAACAGATATAACATTTGTGATTAATCGTGATTTAACTACTGAAGTCATGCGATTAATTACGATTACAAATTTGAATCGCCTGATGCCCCTAATTTTTGATAATTTTTTCTTGTTTTTTTTAATGGCGTCAGGTGATTAAATTTTTTTATATTAATTTAGCGCTTGACTTCAATAGCTAACTCATGATTAATCACAAATGTTATATCCGTTCTAAATGTACAATAAAAAAAATCTAGGTTTTCATAAAAAAAAGTTAAACTAATAGAAATAGTTCAAATAAAATTTTGACGTTTATAGCCGTCAATGGCAGTGAATGAGTTAATGTCATATGATAACAATGTAGAGAGCAGAAAGTGGAGGCAACCATTTTTGCTCTAAAAGTTAAATAATGTATTCACCGCACTCTCAAAGGAACCAATTTAAGATTACAAAGAAGTTTAATTAATTATGAAATCATTAAACTTAATATATTCACTTGAATTAAGTTAATCCAAACGTAAACATATATTAAGTTTAATGAATTCATAATTAAATAAACTTGATATATTCACTTTGGATTAACTTTATTCAATCATGTGTTACCAATTGAAGTAAAAACAAATTAAAGTTGGTCAACAATTCAATTTGTGATCTTAAATTGGTTCAACAATTCTCTTTTTAGTTTGCACGGTGTTATGAAAAACGTTATTATAGTTGTAAATACTGTAGTTCATTTGAAGATTTGCGCATCTCTGGTGTTGGGCCAAAACCTTGTACTTCAAAACTGTCACTTTTTAGGAGACAACGAAAACAACATGTTTGTTCAATCATGAACATTGCATCATCAAAGAGAGCAAGCCATTTGCAACATTTGTCAATTTTTTTTTTTTAAATGACACCCACCTGTGTGGAATGACCATAAGTATATATATGTTGATATGAAATTTGTCAAATTGTGATTTATGAGATTTCGGCTTGACCCCAGCGAAATAGAAGAATTGGAAGAACTTGTGAGCTAGGCCCGTTTAGCATCAGTCCCATCTGACCTCACGCCACTCAAATCTCTCTCCTTGAAAGCCTTATGATCGCTTGGGTTCAAGCCTCAGGCCGGAATGGCCAGATGACCTCTGTCCCCATATTAATTCTTTGGCAGGACACCTAGAGAAGAGTAAATTCAAGATGAATGAGGCTACGGAAAAATCACGAAAGTGAGCATTTCATGAATGTTGCTTGACGCCGCCATGGTCCATATTTAACCCTTTTCATTGATTTCCTTGTACAAGACAATGATCCTTGAGCCCAAAGTGACTGCCTTATAAAAGTTGCACACGTTTTACAGGAGCACATCATTCAGAAAGTGACTCATTTGATTATTTTTTTTAATTTTTTTTGAGCAACTGTCACTCTGACATGACACGTTGGCATATGAGAGTGCAAAGCAATCTTGAGGCCTTTATTGTATATTTCGATGGGGAGGGGGATTGACAGGCTCTCAGAGGAAAGAAAAAAAATGCACTTGGGCACCTATTATCAGCTGACTCCTGCTGCTCCCACTCGCCATTTCCAAAAGTGTACTTTGAAAATTCCATTTCGCCGCATCGAAATGGAAAACGCAGTAACTGCAGGAGGGCAATCACAGCAACAGACATGGGACCAAAGATTGTTGCTGTTGTTATTTTGATGTGCTCCATTCAAATACATGATAAACAATACAAAAGAGAGGAAAGTGGACCGGGTCTTGCTCTTTGTGGTGAATGAGTGATGGCAACATTTCTAACTGTCTCTCTCTTTGTCCTGTGCAGACATTGACGAGTGCTCCTTTGACCGCGCCTGCGACCATTTTTGTGTCAACTCTGCAGGAAGCTTCCAGTGCCTTTGTCACAAGGGCTACGTCCTCTATGGCCTGGCGCACTGCGGAGGTAAGCCAGCTACGCTTTGTTTTTTTTATTAGTCCTTGTGTAAATCTTCTGTCCATCACACTTTCTTTTAACCTCACGCCTCTTCACACCCTCAATGAGTCTCTCTCATATTGAACAGGGAGAACCTACCACAATCAGACTCATTTATTCCAGTTCATAAAAAGGTGTCGAAGCTTTCTGCTTAAAGCTGCATGCCTTGGAAACTTCCATGTGTATGAAGGTGAAGATTTGCCAGATGCCCTGGTTGCCCTTGAAGAGACTCTTGAAGCGTTCTTTTGAAATAAATAAACAAATGTTTAGTAATTAGATTCATCTGAGAAGCTCTTGAGTCCTAAGAGTTCTAAACCAACAATTCAACATGATGTGTTTATTTCCATGGTTTCAGGGTATAAAGTCTTTACGCCGTCCAACTCATTAATCTGAATGTCACCACATTGAGAATATCAACTCGAAAAAGTCCCTGCATGCAACCGCATCTAAAGACAAAATGTAACTAAATGCTGGCCGTGATGGATTACCCAGCTCAAGATGGTTTAAGTCTTTGCAAGTTGATTTCCAAATCGACTCAAATGAGCAGAAACAGGTGGCTGCCCGCAAGGCAGGAAATCAATCTAAGATGACGCTACACTTGGCAGCAATGTAAAGCATAGGTGATTTGTGCTGTCGTTAATGGACTAAAACATGATTTCAAAAAAGTGTTAGGCTACTTTACTTCAAGGTGGAGCGTGACCCGTGACAACCAGTACTGTGGACCAGATAGACGAGAGAGTCAGTAGGGAGGTGTGAATGTTCTGAGGGGTGGACGTGTCACAGCTTCCTGACATGCAGCAAGAGGCCTGCCTCAGCACATCAGGCGTCCCTTTCAGTTTGCGCATATCACTGCTTAGGATCTTCTGCTGTCTGCATCGCGTTTTTTTTTTTTTTATTTGGTCTTAGTTTGACACACCTGGCCGGCCACAGAGCAGAGACGCACAACCCAAATGTACTTGATTTTCAATTTGTCCTCTTTTTATTAGACTGTGTATCTTTCGGTACGCTTAGTAAATTCTTGTGATGACATAACAACATTGTGGGCCTTTGTTGACAAATATGCATCATAGGAAATCAAATGCAACGTTTAGTTTATTAAATATCACACAATAAATTTTGAAGAGTAAATTTGACTCTAAACAGAGTCTATTTGGTCCACTCTAAACAGAGTACAATTTACACTTTTACTCAAAGTATTTTTAGGGTGTATGAGAGTCGAGAGAATTGGCCTATCCCATGACAATAACCTAGTAAAGTTTTTTTGCACTCAGAAACTTTTTGAAGAAAATGTTTGGAGTACATTTTGCTATTTTATTTTATTATTTTTTATTTTTTTTAAGTTACACAATGGTTGAGGAACGAACTCACGGCCTTCAGCTTGGGCAACTGCTACTCTACCACCTGAGCTATGCCTACTGTTTGCTAGAATCCAAAAGGAGATTAAAAACAACTCTTAACTCATTCGCTCCCAGCCATTTTCACTGAAGCAACCCCCTTCGCTCCTGGCTGTTTTACTGGATTTTGACTGATTTTACAAGGCCCACATAATATTCTGTTCTATTACTATAAAAACATAGAACCTACCAAAAGAAAGATTAGAGTCTCTTCTTTCATCAGGGAAAAAGTGTATTTGTATCTGTTTTGCAGCAATTAGCATTAGAATATAGCTAAGTTTCATCATTATTCACAAACCTGTTGAAAACACTGGCAAAAAGAGCTTGTTGCAACATGGCCCTGGCTGATCTCTTATACTCTGCTGCCACCTGCTGGCCATTTTTTGTAATAACTATAATTCCTTTAAGCCAGTGGTGCTCAAGTGCGGTCCTCGAGCCCCTATCCAGCCTGTTTTCCATGTTTCCCTCCTGCAGCACAGTTGAATCTAATGATCAGCTAATCAGCAAGCTTTGCAGAAGCCTGATAGCCATCCTGATCATGAATCAGGTGAGTTAGTGGAGAGAAGTATGGAAAACAGGCTGGTTAGAGGCTCTCGAGGACCGAACTTGAGCACCCCTGCGTTAAGCCATCACTTCATGTCAGAAGCTGTATCAAACCCTGTATGCTCTAGCATAAAAAAGAAAACATAAAAAAATGTATAAATATGTTTTTGGTGAGTGAAGGACAAAGTATTAAAAAAAACTATTTATACATTTTTGGGTTTGAATGATATTAAGAAGTACGAAGATTCCAGCTGCCGAGTAATATACTAACACACAGTAGGAGTGGCATGGCTCAGGGAGTAGATTGGCGGTCTCCCAACCTGAAGTGGGTTTGTTCCTCAACCCTTTGAGTGATTTTTTTTTTTTTAATAAACTAGTCAAACTTAGTCAAACTCTCTCCTTTTTTATGGGATAGGCAAATGTTCTCATACACAGTAAAAATATTTTGAGTAAAATTTACTCTGAATATTTTACTCTCTTGCAAGTGTAAATTTTACTCTGTTTAGTGGGACCAAATCGACTCAGTTTAGAGTCAAATTTACTCTACAAAATTTACTGTGTATCAATACTATGCCGTACTCCAAAATCTTGTGCATGTCTAGCATGAATGCGAATAAATCAATGTCACAATAAGTGTGAGTCTGGGAGGGGCATGTGACACATAAGAAGGTTCCAAAATTCTAGTGTTGGCTCATGCTGCAAAATGTCTGTCTGTCTGTCTGTTGATGGAATAAAAGCACCAGCATTGGATTTGTAGTGCTTTTCCTCTCATGATGGAGCGCACCGACATAAACGACGTGCTACCATTGTTTAGAGAAGCGGTGATGAATGGCTCTGCCGGGCTTTTCATCGCCACTGTCGGAACTATTAGATAACCCGGGAGATTTATTGATGTGTGTCCTCACTTGCCGCTCATATCTAAGCTTAGGTTGCCCCTGCTGTGCTTCATCAAGCCCAAAATATAGCCGAGAGCCCGGCTCAGTGTTTAACAACCGGCTCGCACTCAACAAACCCAGTCAGGTCGCTGACCTGCTGTCGAGTATTGTGCCGCGACCCGTCGGCATTCTTCCCAAGTGAGAGTTCAGCAAGCCATTCTCCTCTTCGCCTAGCAAAACAATCCGCTTGCTTTTTGCTTATCTGCTAAGAAAATATTGTGACTTCAGACCTGTGTGTTTCAAAATGTCCCTGGTTTCAGCACAAATAGATTCCTGGGGTGCAAACAAACGTGTGTGTGCTTTCATTAATATTTATCTGAGGACAATATCAGAATGTCTTTGGCAAGAATTCTCCTTCTTTGATCACTTCAGCAGATTGTAATATTCCCTAAATTGAACCAAACATCCCAATTCCATGAAGTCAGCCACTCTCTATGGTGTCGGCATCAATTCAAAATTTAAATTTGTCTTTTCTTCTGTCTTGAAAGGGAAAAAGGCCTAAAGGGATTTGCAGAAAGGTCAGCGGAGATTTATTTAATTGTATTTCAAGTATGGAAGAAAATAAAAGAAGTCAAAACAAGAGTTTTTGGCAGATGAGCGCCGCTTCCATCAGATAGTCATTAGAATTGTTCGTCCTTTAAATCGAGTGCTTTGATGCGGAGGGTAAGCAGCGCATCTCTCGCCATGTTTCCAAGCCGCTCTGGGCGACACATTGGCAGACTGCACTTGATGAAGTCATCATCCTCTTCGCGGAATGGAGAGGCATGCAGACAATTTTTTTTTCTTTTTTCTTTTTTTTACTTGGGGTGAATGATTGAATGAGACAAGGTGGAGCATTTCACATCAACAGTCAGCTTCATCAATCCCTGCCATGATCTCTATCAGTTTGTTCTACTCTTTATGGGGTAGATGCCACGGACTTCCGACTTCCGGGTTTTACACATCAGCGCCGTTTCTGGCCACTCGCACCCCCACCCCTGCGCCCCCCAACCGCTTCTCGGCTATCTGAAATGCTTCGGACACTGAGACAGACACTACACACTCGCAGCCTCGCACCCGTCGACGGCAACGCACAACCGAGGGGCACAAAGGCGGAAGCGCAAGTACTGCGACGCAGCCCACACGTCGCAAACCCGGAAGTCGGAAATTCCGCCTCCTCTGTGGCATCTAGTCCATTTTCTTCTGTCTCTCAACGTCGCAGGAGGTCCTGAAAAGCATAAAATAGGTGCCATTCATCATGATTATTTTTGTATTGCTCCCCTAATGTTACCAACACCTTTATTTGCTCTGCCCCTTAAGTCATTCCCTGCTTACCATTAAGGGTGATTTCAGTCTTCCTCTTTGAGATGTTTTGACCAATAAATTGAAAGTGGACTCTGTGGACTGCAACTGCGCAAGCACATTCCATCCATCCATCCATTTTATATAACGCGCTCATCACGTTCAGGGTCACAGAAGGGCCTGGAACCCATCCTAGTGACTCCACCCTGGACTGACAGTTATAAAGAATACACTAAGGCTGCATTGAACACGGCAGGTCCACCAAGTACCCAATTCCAATTTTTTTGTAAGTGGACCCTGTACCAGCTACAAAACAATTTAAGCAATGAGAAGCACTCTATCTACATATTGATCTTCAAATGTCAGATGGACAAGTGAGATGGACAGTATATTAACAATCTGCTTTAATGAGAGCTGGATGATATGGCCTTAAAATAAAATTCCCCAGCGCGCACACACACACACACACACACCAAAAAAATCCACACACTGATTATAATTGATTTTTCCCCACTAGGCATACTGAAAAAACAAACGACAGTGACGTAATTGAAAACAAAATTTGCTTATCTTTTTCCCACCACCCAGCCCATATTCTGGGATTTGCTTTATTTCTCCAAAGCCAAACTAACTTTGAAACTTTTTTTTCCAGCAAGTTATTTCCCCCCAGCATTAAGTTGCCTTAACCTCCACAGAAAAATTGAAATAAAAGTGTTTTGTTTTTGTTCTTTACAAATAAAAAATGAAAAAAAGGGGGGAAATAGGCCTATCATTTTTGTCAAAACATGTTTATAACACTCCTTAAGAAATGTATACATTCTTATTTAGTATGTTTAACAATTTAACATAGAGTTGCACGGCCGGCTGGGTCATATGTAAGAGTTAGAGTTACACCGCACCCCATCCAGCTTTCAACTTTTTTTTTTTCTTGTTTAGAGTTGTAGCAGGTGAGGCAATAAGACCTTGGCAAAATATTTGTGGTTTAGAAGCCTGTACCTCGGGTCAAAAGTTTCCAACATGTCAATAAATCACTCCTTTTGCAATGTATAAATTATGTGTTTAAAAATGTTCAGCATGTGATTTCCTTTCACCAGGAATCATACGGAAAAGAATGTGACAATGATTCCGCTCATGTTGGCTGTTTCTAAAGTTAGGCACTTTTTCAAAAACACAGTCGCTGGACTGAGAGGTAGGAAAAGTCCCCAATTTAGCAATATTGACTGTGTATGTTTTTTTAAACTACCTCCTCGCTGTCAGCAGCTATGTTGTTAGAGCAACGTCAGCAAGAACTCGTTTGAACTACAGAAGCCACTAAAAAGAATCAATTCCAAAATAAAATGTTCCTGAGCAATAAACTCAAATTAATCAATAAAAAATGTTTGTCTATTTTTTGCAAAGCAAATCCAATCAACGTATCCTCCATTTTCAGATATTGATGAATGCAGTATAAACCGAGGAGGATGCAAATATGGATGCATTAACACTCTGGGGAGTTACGAGTGTACCTGCCCACCTGGATACAAGTTGCACTGGAACAGAAAAGACTGTATTGGTATGTAGCAGCACTGCCCTCTAGTGGTAAAGGGAAATCCACTCTTGACAGCATTGTTTAATTTCTACAGTACTGTCTTCCATCTCTCCTCAGAGTTAGTGAAATGTCCTCCGGGCCTTGTCGCCCCCAAGGCTACCCTCACCTGTAGCAAAACGGGCAAGAAAGAGAGCTGCTCACTCACCTGTGCCTCCAAGGCACACTATCTGGCAGGTATGTTTGCTGCCTATTGGAGAACCGGGACAAAATGCTACAACAGTGGTTCTCCAAGTGCCACCTCGGAAATACTTAGCTATCCCAAATACCACCACCATGACCAATGGTCAAATGCAGTAACGTAGTAGCTCTTACTAAAAACAATGCAGTGGTTTTATTCCTAAAAAAAGAATAATAATGATAATTATATTGTAAACCACTGCACTTAAATTTAGGGGAGGAAAAAAAACTAAAAACTAATGATTCAATCAGAATGTATTGTATTGTATTTCAATGTTGCTTGTGTGTCTTCTTGAAGAGTCTGACAACAGCTACTCTGTGAGCTGCGGCATCCCCATCGTCAGAGGGAAGTCCCCCGTCCGGCTCAACTCCAGCAGCAGTCAGAGCTGCATAGGTGCCGCCCGCCAAATCATTTACTCCGCAGCCGCTTGTGTTGACTGTGAAAGCTGCATGCGTCCTACCTACATTGGCTGTCTTTATCTGTAGAGACTTTGGCGCCTCCAGTGAAGCAGACAGCGTCTTTCAAGATTAAAAATGCCAAATGCCACCTGCACCCGAAACTGACTGGCAGGACAGAGGACAGGGGCCGGACTTTCGGACCAGGTCTGCCCTTACATGGGTTTGGTGTTATATTAAAATGGATTGTTTCAAGTCATTTATCATATACTTGGGTAGAAAATTTCTGAGAAATTTTGCAAAAATGCAATGTCTCCAAACCCTTAGATATTTGGTCTGAATTGTTCCTAAATCAGTTCCAATACACTATGTTGAGAAGCAACAATAGTACATTGTAGCCTTTTTTGGCACCAAATTAGTGTGAGTACTTACTGTACCTTTTTAGCAATACACAATTAGCTTCCGGCTAATATGCTGAATGTAAATACAGTGGACCCTCAGAGTTTGAACGTCTCGAAACTCGTACAATTCGGACTTCAACCAAAAAAATCGGAGTAAAAAAATGCCTCGGAGTTTGAACTCGTTTTCGGAGTTCGAACACTCAAGCTAAGCCGAACGTACCTTGAAAACGGGTAGCCAAGTAAAGCCGAGCAATGCCGAATGCTCACGTTGCGGTAGTTGAGACGATGCACTGCTCATTTCCAGTCACATTGTGAATACTCCCGGAGGTGCTCTATACTCGCGAGTGCATTTGGATTTTTCCACTGCAATTTTCTTCACAATGGGGCCAAATAAATACAACAGTGCCCGTGGCAGCAAAAAAACATACAGTGCTACGAACCACAGTGGAATTAGGAAGGAGATTATTGCGCAGTTGTAACTACCGTGAACCGTGACTACTTCTGTAAATACTGGCACGAGGACCCCCCTTAGCTGTTCAACAACGTGCCTGACGTTGAACAACACACGCAAGGACCGCTTAGTAGTCTAACAATATGCCCAATGCAAAATACACAAACTCAGCACTGAACTAAAGCTAGCATTACTAATATAGCATTTATCATCCACTGATGCCATCACACCACAACAGGTAAGGTAATGTATTTGTATTGTTTGAATACTGTAACTAAAACATAAATAGCAATTAAAATGGGAATTTTCTGTTTTTGGAGCTTGGGAACGGATTAATTGGATTTACATTATTTCCTATGGGAAAAAATGTTTCGGAGGTTGAACAATTCGGACATTGAACACTTCGCAGGAACGAATTATGTTCAAACTCCGAGGTACCACTGTACTCAACTGGTCCTTATGTGACAATGGTTGAGTGACTGTGATGCTATTTTTCCACAGGAGGTGGTCAGCCCTGCAGTAACTGCCTGGTAACATTTGTCAATCTCAAATGTGACTCGTCAAAGAAAGCAAAAGGGCGTCGCGCTCGCAACCCGGCGAACAAAGAGGTAACGCGCATCACTTTAGAGCTGGAAGCAGAGGTCAAAGCTGGTGACACAACAGGTCAGTCTTATGATGTCATGTTTTAATTTCAATATCCTTTTATCTTCATAGATGTAAATATCAGAATTTATTTTCTTAACCCTTACCAGGAAGTTGTAACCTCAGCTGCCTCAGACAACGTATGGAGAAGCAAGTAAAGACGTACATCAAGGCTCTGAAAAAGTCCATCAACCAAGAGCGCTTCCTGATCCGAGTTGCTGGTTTGGAATACGAGGTGGCCCAGAAACTTCCGCAGACTACTCCCATTCATGAGAACTGTGGCCCAGGCTCTGAAAAGGACAGTGGCCGATGCGGTAAATAAGACTTCATCATATTTTACACGCCTAAAAAAAATTAAATACAAAAAAAAAAATCCTCTCTACACCATGGATTTACCTATTCTCTAATTATTTATGCAATATTTAAAAGAAAAGGTGGCAATCCCCGATTTTTAATGGAAAGGTATATTTTGGGGGAGTTAAAAAAATCCCGCCTCAATACATTTCAATGGGCATCAATTATGGCATATGCAGGTTTTCGCTACTCACTGTCTGGTTTGGTCCCTTATCCCTCAAGAATTCTGGGTTCCCTTGTATGTATCACCACTAGATGGCAGATACCATTTAATTGCACGTGCGTCATGTCCTTATACTAACACGTGAGTAGGCCTAATCATTTGTGGATTTGCAATGACGTGCAGGGCAATCATAGTACTTCAATAATATTCTATTGTTGTCAATTTCGTGGAATAATTAAAACAAATTAGTTCTTAAACTTAATGTTGTTTTGTTGTTCAGCAGTTTTTCGCCATCATTGAATGGTTACGAGAGCCCTTTGGACTGGGGGGAAAAAATTATGTATTTTTAGTTTTTTTGGGGGGGTAGATTGTCCAAACCCCTGTTGTTGAAGGCTGGATCTTTCGTACATGCATTGAGCATGAAATATATTCAAATATGATGCACATTAGTGACATATGCATGTGTTTTGTCCATATTAAAAAATATATTTTTCACATACACATACATACATACATATCTTTTTAAGCGGTCATCTCACAGCCCAGAAGTTGTGGGTTTGATCCCACACCATAGTGACCACGTTGAATTATCTTTGAGCAAAATACTGAACCCCCAGTTGCTACTGATGCTGCGTCATCAGTAGGTGAATGAGTACCAGTAGTCGAATGTAAACGCTTTGAGGGTCTTGTAAGGTGGGAAAGTGCTATATAAATCAAGTGCTATATGCTATTTAAGTACTGTGTGGCCCCATAAGGCACAACAGTAGCGCAGAAGAAAAATTATGACCACCTTCATCATTTGAGTTGCCCATCCCTGCTGTAGCAGATCAAGTTGACCAAGTAAAATGAATGATATTGTGTTGGTAAATAAAAATAAAAAATACTTGTGATGAAATGTGTGCTGTTTTCTTATTAGAGCTTTTGTCAATTTTGTTTTTCAGTCAGGTGCTTGCCAGGCTCGTACTACCACGGTGAGCAGGAACGTTGCGTCCAGTGTCCGCCTGGCACCTTCCAGGAGAGGGAGGGGCAGCTGGCATGTGACCTGTGCCCGGGCAGTGACGGCCACGGGCCTGTCGGAGCTCGAAACATTTCGTCGTGTGCAGGTAGTGTAAAGTTCATGGGAACTTTCACTGGTCCTTTTATCTTGAATGCTCACTACAATAATAATAACAACCCGGAAACTTACATATTCTCAGTTGAACTATTTACTGGATGCCAGAAAGTACACAGCTGTAGAGCCTTATTTACTGAATGCGGACGAAGGCCTGATCTATTCAAAATGGTCTCTGCTCTTATACTGGCTTCGCTGCCCACCCACAGAGGGCATGACTAGTCCATGTGAAAATGTGTGACCTCTGTTGGTCTCAACTGGTTTCAACTGGATAAGTGTGCCAGAGTACAGATAGATAGAAAGGTGCCGAGCCAGGACAGGTCACAGTGACACAGCGGTCTAGCTCAAGTCACCTATCTAGTCATTAAGAGGCCTAATCTATTGCTAAGGTCCAACTCCCAGATATTGTGCCAGTCAACCAGTCCCGCCAAACGTAATGTGGCTGTCTGCGCTCCACAGGCCAATGTCACACCGGGTTCTTCTCAGGCGACGGCTTCAAGCCTTGCCAGGCTTGTCCCCAGGGCACATATCAGCCAGATTTGGGTCGGACCTTGTGCTTTCCTTGCGGGGGAGGACTGAGCACCAAGCGTGAGGGTGCGAGCTCCTTCCACGATTGTGAGGTCAAAGGTGAGAAGAGCATGCACAGAAGCCATCCAAAAACAAACAAACAACATTGCTGATTTCACGTGTGTTTTCATGGGTGCTGCAGTGCAGTGTTCTCCGGGTCATTACTACAACACCACAGTGCACAGGTGCATCCGCTGCCCAGTCGGAACCTATCAGACTGAGTTCCGGCAGAACTACTGCATTTCCTGCCCTGGGAACACCACCACCGATTTCGATGGTGCCACTAGTGTCTCGCAGTGCAAGAGTGAGTTTCCGCATGACAGTTTGAGGCTTTCAACTTTGGAGTCAGACTGTAATGTGTTGAGTTTGTGCATGTCTAGACAGGCAGTGTGGCGGCGAGATGGGCGAGTTCATGGGCTACATCGAGTCGCCCAACTACCCCGGTAATTACCCGGCAAACGTGGAGTGCATTTGGAACATCAACCCGCCCAGCAAGCGCAAGATCCTTATCGTGGTGCCGGAGATCTTCCTGCCCTCGGAGGACGAGTGCGGAGATGTGCTAGTGATGAGGAAGAACTGTGAGTACTTCCGCGTCCGCGACGGCGCCACGTCCGCAAACTCGATTCATCATTGCCCTTTCTGTGCTCTTGCAAGGGTCAGCTACATCCATCACCACTTACGAGACATGTCAGACGTATGAGCGGCCCATCGCCTTCACGGCGCGTTCCAGGCGCCTCTGGATTAACTTCAAGTCCAACGAGGCCAACAGTGCCAGAGGCTTTCAGATCCCCTACGTGACTTATGACGGTATGCTATTCAAATGGCTCACGGCTCTTCTCAGAATCTCGTCACGTGACCGAGAGTAATCGTGTTGTCTGTGTGACTTCAGAGGACTACGAACAGCTGGTTGAGGACATCGTACGGGATGGAAGACTGTACGCTTCAGAAAACCATCAAGAAATCCTCAAGGTTAGCCCTGCTAGCTATTATTACTCTACGCTAGTGAATGATAGTCAATAACTGCAATCCCTGCAATCATCAATGGTTCTTAACCTTGTTGGAGGTACTGAACCCCACCAGTTTACTATGCACATTCACTAAACCCTTCTTTATTTAAAAAAATATATACAATGGGACCCCCCCCCCCCCAAAAAAAAATAAAAAATATTCAGCAAGTATTGTGTTCTTGTATTCTCCATCTCCATGCAGTTTAAGGAAGTGTTCTTTTAGTTCTGCTAGACAGCTAACTTGGCATTACAAATCAATCGTGCAGTTAGGATGCTGACTCCCATCACTCAACTCAATTCTACTGTATATTTATAGAGCACTTTAAAACAACCACTGCTGTTTTCTTAAGATAGAACTCAGGGACAGCAGATACAATGAACACAGCAGAGGCCCCGGGATTGAACCCTGTTGAACGCCATACGTTATTCATGTGAAAACATATTGCACTGCAGTCGTATAGTAAAATCTAGTGCTTGGAAAATGAAGCTTCATGAACAACTTGTGATATTTTTTTACTCCTCTAGTTGGTGTTCTTTGGTTAAAATTTCCACTGCATCTTTAAAGCAAGAACACCATCGAGAGGAATAGAAGAATATCACAAGTAGTTCATGAAGCTACATTTTCCCATCACTATCGGACGGGTTGAAACTGCATGTAAATGAATTTCATTGCTCTGTACTTGCGACATGTGCAATGACAATAAAACTAGATTTCCATTTCCATTAAAGCGGAAGTCAACTTTAAACATTTCTTGACAATAATATGTTATGTGACCTCACTAGTCTAAACATGACAATCTGATTAATATTACATTTGTGTAATATGAGTTATGCAGCAAAATCCAGCCGTTTTTATCCATCTCAGGGGGCGGCCATTTTGCCACTTGCTGTCGACTGAAGATGACATCGCAGTTTCTCAGGCAACGACCAATCACAGCGCACCTGCTTTTTGAAGCTGAACTGTGATTGGTTGCTACCTGAGACCTGAGCAACTGTGATGTCATTTTCACTCGACAGCAAGTGGCAAAATGGTCGCCTACTCATTTATTTCGGCAATGTCAACAAGTGAGATTTTTCTGGTCTAGACTGTGTTCATTTATAAGAACTTATATTGACAAAGATTTTGTTTTATTTTAGAAGAATGTTATTTTTGTTTGTTTTTAAGAAATGGAAAAAGCAAAGCTAATGTGGTTTTGTTTAATTTATTTATTATTTTGGCAAAATTTCACATACGTAAGTGTAAATTTATGGGAAATCTGTTTTGGCTTTCATTAACAAAAGGCTTTATGTTTTGTCAACTAGAAAAAAAGGCAATGATGATTATTTCTGCTTGAGTTAAGTGTAACATATTTGTATAATTTTATTTGACATGTATTTTTAGATACCCCCTAGCGTTTTTGTTTGTTTGTTTTATGTTCAAGTTTGAAAGGTACTTGTTTGATGTACCTGATTTTTTATTGTAAATTGAAATTATTGAATAAAGTTGTTTGTTTTTTAAATGGTCGCCTTCTGATATTGATAAAAACTGCTGGATTTTGATGCTTAACTCATATTCAACTAACGCAATGTTAACCAAAATAGCGTATTTAGACTAGTGGGGCTTCATAGAACATATTATTGTGTTGACTTTCCCTTTAAAGACCAATCTATGTTTTTTTTTGTTTTTAACGTCTGTTCTTCTGTTTGCAGGATAAAAAATTGATAAAGACTCTTTTTGACGTGCTGGCTCACCCAAACAACTACTTCAAGTACACCACTCGGGAGTCCAATGAGATGCTTCCCCGATCCTTCATCCGACTCATAAGCAGCAAAGTCTCTGCTTTCCTGCGACCATACAAGTAAAAAGGCATCTGCAATTCAGTAAACACCCCCGGCCCCCTTACAGGCTTACATCCCGCAACTCATAAAGGACTTCGACACACAAAATACACACTTGTTATTTTCAAACCCTTTTGATTTCCATTGACAAACCTGCAAAATGCTGAATATTTGTGTAGTTGTTTTGTCAGTTTTTCATCACAGGTCCACAGTCCGGAGCGTAAGCGTTTTAGTGGGGATGTAGAATATGTGAGTGGGTTTGGTTTTCGTTTGTGTCACTAGTGCAACGAGACCATTTAAAAGGGATAGAAACGGCTATTTGAGACAGTAGGAGTGATGTTGTGTTAGAGCTTGTTGTTGTATTTGCTTAAATGACTGGTCTGTATTCCGGCTCCGACTGCGACCGTTAAGTATGACTGTAAATGTTGTGCAAGTGTTGTGTAACCCTGGTTCCATCGCACGCACGCGCGCGCGTGTGTGAGTGTGAGTGTGTGTCCTCGAGGAGGAGCAGTTGCTAACTAATTCATGTCGCAGCTGTGTTCCAGCTCATTTAAAGCCTTACTATGTTTGAGCTCTTAGAGCAGTTTTACTGTTAAAACAGTTCATCTGTGCTGTCTAGACTGCACCAGCCTTTTCCAACCCGCCCAGCATTTCTGTTGCTCTTTTTCTCCATTTTTTTTCCCCCCTCCGAGGCAACTTTAAAGCAAATACACACACACAAAAAGGTGGTTAATCATTCCAGGAACACAGAGGACATTTTTGGAAGATGAATAAGAAACTAATAAGTGGGAGAGCCACAGGAATGAGATGATGTGGAATGTGTCTGGGAGAGGGATTGAGAGTTGAATGTCTTTGAGGGACATGATGTTTGCTGCTTCTTGTAAAAGGTCACTTTAATTCTTCAATCTCATCTTGTCTTTCTCGTGTACTCGACTCGTGAAACGTGTAAAGGTTTGAAGTGAAAAGGAAGCTAAGAATGTCAAGTACTTGACTTGTTTCATCAGAGCAGGTTGATCATCTGCTCACCTGTCTGTCTGTGGAGCAGGCCTAATGGGGTCTTGACTTGTATATACTGAACATAAGTAAGACAAGGGTTGGATTCCATGAGGCCGACCCCTAGAATCACGCCTGCACCCCTGCCCCCTTAAAATGTTGTGCCCATTTCAAATCCAAAGACACCCAACTCCCTAACTCATGTTTGCTCTGTCCCAGTGAAGACAGCTCTTCCAAAGAGGGCGGGCGGGTCACGTCGTTTTGTGCACTAGATCGTCAGCCCATCCTTCTACCTTTATAGTACAAGTGCAATGAATGAAAAGAAATAACACACTTTCAATTTGGTTATAGTCACCCAAAATGGAAAAATTGGAAAGCAGCACTGTTGATCCTTTGTATGACACATTATGTTCAGAACTTTCTGCCCTTTTGCAGAGGGAGTCAGAGATGAAAATATAGCAGTTTAGAAAAAAAATGTTCTTTGTGATCTCAGAACAATGACAGCAACAGGGTATAATAATTTAACTTTAAAATGAAAGAACATTCCCATAATAGGAGCTGATTAGCAGTTTTGAGAGTTTGACAAAAAACCTCACCTGGCTATAAGCCAAGTGACGCCATGGCTTGCTTATCAGAAAGACTGGAGACGGGAAGCAGCTAGACTGGTTTAGAAACACAACATGGTTTTGCAGGAGATCCATTTAGCTGGGAGGCCCAATAGAAATTGAAAAAATAAAATCTAATTTCAAGTCATTGATTGCGCTTTTGTGGCCCACAATACCATTGTAAATCCCCCAACATATACTCAGCAAAAATAGGAATGCAACAATTTTTTTGGGACAAATTCAAAAAGATCAAAAACTTTTACCACATACACAATATCACCATTTCTCTCAAATATTGTTCACAAACCAGTCTAAATCTGTGATTGTGAGCAAGTTAACCCATCCCACCTCACAGGTGTGCCATATCAAGATGTTGATTAGACACCATGATTAGTGCACAGGTGTGCCTTAGACTTTCCACAATAAAAGGCCAGTGTGAAAGGTGCAGTTTTGTTTTATTGGGGGTGTCCGAGGATTCCCCAGAGAAGTGCTCACTATCACAGATTTAGACTGGTTTGTGAACAATATTTTACTAGAAATGGTGATATTGTGTATGTGGTAAAAGTTTTAGATCTTTGAGTTCTTCTAAAAAAATGAGGGCAAAAACAAAAGTGTTGCATTTATATTTTGGTTGAGTATACATATTTCAGCCATGCAAGGAAATAAATGTCTCGCTCTCTGGTGTGATTGATTTGTCATTTAGAACCATGTCACACAAAATGTTTGCCATTCTTACTGAATTTCCAACTCAAGACCTGGCCCGTATTCCCCCCATGGGCAAAAAAATAAAATAAAATAATAAAATAAAAAAATAAAAAATCCCCTTCCACCAGAATCAGCTTCTTCCCTGCAACCTGATTGATTTCTTTTTTTTTTTCTTTTTGGTTGAGATTGTTGCCTTTTAAAAGAGAGTTTGCTATGATGTATCATAGAGTTGATATTTGCACTTGAATTGTAATTGCTCATGTAAATGTCTGGATTTTGTATTGTCTTTTTAAATGAATGGAATTGGTGTTCTTATTTTCTTGTAACTTGTTTGTTCCTGAACGCTCACTAGCAGTTTAGCCTATAGATGATGATGACGATGATGATGATACACATGACATTATGGACAGTAAAGAAAAAAACATGTACAAGTATAGAGGTGAACACAACAAGTTTGTACTCATTCTTGCCCAAAAAACACTTATTGAAATAAACACTCTGTATGTCAGCTTCATTTTAAAAACATGTTTAATGTGTGTAAGGCAGAAAGGTTCAAAGGTCATTTTCCATCCTGCGTTTGCTCCTGTTATGCTGACTTAATGTAGCATCACATATCAGACAGCATATTGGCTCTGCCATTTAGTGCGCCGTGCTAAAAAAAAAAAAAAATTTAAATTAAATGTGCTCATACAACTAATTACGATAATAATCCTGTGCTAGATCTCCACCCGAGTTGTTGACTTACATGCGCGTATGCATTTGGGAAGGCTGGGAATCCATCGACCGTCGCCACCACAGGTGACCGTACTGGCGCCGACCACTGTGTAACCATGGCGACAGCCCATGGTGATGGTGTCCCGGGGTTGATAGCGTGTGATGTAAGCTCGCGTCCAGGAGGCGTTGGGCACGTTTGGAGATGGACATGTGATTTCTGTGGACAAACGCCAACTTTTATTCATGGCAAATTGTAAATAAATTTGTGTAAAGATGACTGTGTGACTATTTGTGTGACAGACCTCGGCACAAAGGAGGTGCGCTCCATGTGCCGTTCTCTGTGCACCATATGACCTTGTTCCCCTGGAGGGTCCCCTTGCGACATTCATACGTAACCACACTCCTGTACTTGTACGGTGCTTCGTCTTTGCGATCTCGCTCTGCATTGGCCACCTCTGGAGGCTCGTCACACATCACTACTGGAACATAGAGAAAACAGAGCATGCGCCATGGAAAGGTACGGAGCGACACAAATTTCATGGCAGTCAGTTGGCCTCACCTTCACAATAGGGAGCGTGACCATCCCAACCAAAACTCATGCAATTCCTGGTTGGCCGTCCGACAAGCTGAAACCTGGTGACAGAGTGAACACTCACCTTTTCAGCAGTCTTATGGAGAGATGCATGTGACGCACAAACAGACTTGGGGAGTAACGGAATACATGTACCGCCGTTACGTAATCAGATTGCTTCTTCTTTTTTTTTTACCTGGATTCCATTACAGTTACAGGAAAAAACATGTAATCAGATTACAGGTACAATTACAATTTCTACGTTGAGATAGAGAGAGAACGCACGCACGCGCACGCGAGTGGGACCGTTGCTACATGTCGGGGAGGTGGGAACGAACAAACTGACTAGTCGTGTCCTCCACACACGGGCAGTTTGGAAAAGCTTCACGGACGGGAGTAGGAAATGGCGACCGGTATTAGCTGGAACTTACTCGGAGCGAAATCTTGAACTGAGAGTCGAGCGGCATGCTACGCGCTGTAGCTTCTTGCTAGCTAGCCCGCTAGCCTAAAACCATAATGTGAGTTACACCAAACAAATCTTCCTCCCACCAATTCACTATTTAAACATCATACACAACATATACACGGCTAGACTTGTGACTGGAATAAAAGTTAATTTTGCAGTTGATGTCACACATTGTCATCCTCATTGGATGACTATCTATCTATCTGTAAGGTGTGCTTTCAGTGGCAGTTAGAAAACAGCAAATGGCCTTCAATCAATCAATCAATAGCCTACATGTTTTTAATTACACTAGGATTTTTGCTATTTGTAGGCTGCCCGGGTCCCTATCACCCGCAAATAGCAGGGGCACATTGGATAGAATATATATTGTGGTGATATTTATTTTTATTTTGTCTTCATGGGCATACTCAATATTGGAGCAATCCAAAAGTAATCCAGTTACATTACTTTGATATTATGGTACTTGGATTACGTTACTAACTATATTTTTTTTAGCAGGTAACTTGTAACTGTAATGGATTACATTTTAAAAGTAACCCTCCCAACCCTGCGCACAAGAATTATTTGAGTGTCTCACCCATTGTCACAGCGAGCTGTAGCAATATCTCCAAACTCTGCTCCAGTGTATATGAAGCGTCCATTTTTAATCTCCCCAGCAGAGCCACACATCTTCCCTTTACGCAATGGGAACAAAAAAAAGTGTTATGGTGGCTTTAAAGGGTTTCACTCAGTTCACACTGTCAGCACCATGCACACATATATATTCAATTACAGTGACAATAGAAAGTGAATACAACCCTGTTCAAATTGGGTTTTACTGTTTGAGCCAAGACTTATTAGAACAGTAAACACTATCAGAAACACTGGCCTACAATAAAAACAAAAACAAAACTAATTCTAATGTTAGTTCCATGAAATTTTAACTCATTCCCACGTTTCTCTTAATTGTGCCATTTCCAGTAGGTGTACATGTACATTTTAACCTCAGCGTGCTGCCTTGTCAATCTTATCTGTCCAAGGCGTTCAGAATCAGTAGTGCTGGTTGTTTAACTTAACTATGATTACATTAAATCATATTTCAAATTCATCCTCACAAGTGATCTTCACCTCGATGGCAACAGAATGTTCACGTCCTATGATTGGTTAATCATAGCAAAGCTTGTTACAGCCAACTTCGACATGTAATATATCTTATAGCAAGTACACTCATGAATGCATTTAATTATCAACACTTCCGGTATTTGTTAAATCCCCTTGTCCGGTGACCTCTTAACCGTGGTAGAGAGACTGAACAGGCATGTTCTCTTTTTGTTGCTTTTGCACAAACTTGATTTGAGCTTTTCCACCAACGTAGCCTACAGTGAGTGCGCTGAGCGCAAGCTCCACAGCTCCTATTCACTCCCTGGACCGACACCGCCCTCGTGTGCCACAGTATGGCACTGCAACACTATATCCCCCATCATACTACAGGTATTATGCTTTTTTTTTTTTTTTTTTATGAGATAATTATTAATTTTGACTTTTCAGAGAATATGATAGGTGGTCAAATCAATTTGTTTAGCACTCTTTACTTAAACTATTTATGTTTTCATAATTGTTCTAACAAACTGTGATCTAGTAAGTTGTTATTTTAATTTTTGATTATATATATCACTGTCAACGTTGTTTGGAATGTTAAGCTCTTTTTTTATGTGTATTGACACATCAATATCACATAAAATGTAATTATACATCTTTTTAATTCATTAAAACATTGTAAACCTAAGTGGGCTGGTCTGAGCCATGAAACTCCAGGACTGAAAATATTAAAAAAAAATTAATATTAAATAAAAGTTGTCTGTTGTATCTCTGTCACTCTGCGGAAAGTAAATGAATCGAAAACTTAAGTGACCTCACGTTCACACTTCAGCAAAAGCGGTGTCCACTGTCCACTGTTACACGTCCGAGTTCTGGTGCCACCTACTGGACTGTAGCCGACATCACAAGTGTACCAGACTCGCTCACCAGGGTTAAAGGTCGTCCTGGTGATGAATTTGACGGCGAGGTTGGCGTGAGACTCATTGAAATTTGCTGGAGCACTACAGCCACCTGCAGAGTGTGACAAAAAAAAATACAAGGAAGAATTATTTGTGTATAAAGTATTTCATCATGACGTCGCACGTCCCTACTTTCGGGAGGCAAAAGCCTGCGCTTTAAATTTATGTATTTATTTATTTATTTTTAGGGAAATCGATTTAAAAATGTCATGTCTAAATGACTTTTCTGCCACCCGAGAGTATATTGACGGCTGTTTACAAAGATTAAGAAATAGATGGAACATTCCTTGTTTGTCACCTTGACGAGCAGGTGACAAGAGACACGTTGGGAGTTTGGGCTCCCACTGTCCCGATGGGCTGCAAGTGACGTGCTGAGGGCCATCTAACAGGAAACCTGGCCTGCAAGAAAAGGTCAGCTTCTTTCCCGGCCGATGTATGGCATCACCAGCCCCACTAAATCTCACGGAGTTGGCCACTTCTGGAGGGGAGCAGGTGGTGTCATCCTCTGCACAAAGGAAAATAATGTACTGTATTTTTTAAATTGTGACTATTTGCTCCAGCTGTGTTGGTTGTCCATCCCCATTCTTATCTTGCTACACTGATATTTCACTTTTGTGTTCTTTTGGAATGTGCACCATAAACCTCGACTAGTGGTGTCCAAATAACAGCCATTTGTGGCCTTAGTCCTTTATGAACTTTGTCATTGTGTTTCACATTCTGGTTTTCCACCAATCACACACCACTAAAATAGCAACAAATTTTTTGTTGTGAACTTGCGACACCGCAATGAATAGAGATAAGTCAGTTACAGTAGCAAATAGTGTGAACCAAGATTGTTTGCTCCACTTGCTGTGCCATGTCAAGGTCAGTTTAGTACAAATTGTTCTTATTTTGGTTAGAATGTGAAGATATATTGTTCTGCTACTGCTGTTCAGTACAGTGGCAGATGTATTCTAGTGAGATAGAGGATCGCTTTTCACCCAGTTTGTACATTCATTGGTTTGATTACTTTGTGAGTTGTGACTATGTATTTTGGCAGGTAAGACTATGAATTGATATGGCTCCCTGGTAGAGTGGTTGTATCCCAACAGGGAGGTTGCGGGTTTGATGGAGAGGCACCCGCCCTTTGTGACAATGTTGGAACTGGCAGCGCTCTGCATGGCAGCAGCCGACCACTGGTGAGTGAATGTGAGGCTTTGTAAAGTGCTTTGATGGAGTAAATAAAGCAATCCATTTACCATTTTACCCACAGTAGAGCAAGTTAAAGCCAACCAACCTTCACATTTGGGAAATTCATCAGTCCATCCAGTCCTCCTACATATCATGTACTTCGGCCCTTTTAGAGTGTATCTGACAGCAAGGAGAAACACAAAGCATATTTCCCCCCTTTGTCTTACTTACGTTCATTGTCTTTAAACATGTTTTCCTGTGATCAGGCTTTACCCGTTATTACACAATGCGTAGACCTTCTCCCCAATGACTGAAAGTCCTTCATAGTGGAACCTTCCATTAGGTAGATCACCAACATTGCCACATGACATCTCTATAATGCAAACGGGCGGAGTAGATTAGTAGTCAGGGTGTAGGGCGCCCTCACGTGGCCATAGTAAAAACTACAACTGTGCTGAACGTGGCCTTAGTAAAAACTACATATGTGCTGAATTTATCAGTACTGTACATATTCATAAGAGTTAGAAACACTCAAAAATAATCCACTTCTGGCAGTTTTGTCACATTCTTACTTTCGCATTTGAGTGTTAACGTGGTCCAAGCTCCGTTGACGCACTTCACAAATAAGTTGCCCGTGTATGGGACGAAGTCCTGGGCACACTTGTAAGAAACGCTCTCCCCACTGTCAAATTTGCGTCTGCCGATCCATTTGTTGCCGAGTCTGGTGGACGGATAATGGGGCGGTGCTGAGCATCGTTTTGGAACCTCAGCTAGAGTTAAAATACAAGGCCATCGACAAGTTTAAAACAAATATAAAAACAAAAATCAAAATGTGTCGTATAAAGACTCTACTTACCCGAGTCGAGTAATGCAATGGATAAACAGAGAATATTCCACACGATGGTTTTCATTTTGTTGAATGCGTTCAGGTAAAACGAGGATAACGAGTGAAAAGAGAAGGATAGCGGTATTTTTTTTTATAGAGGGGTGAACGCTACCTCCCACCCACGCGCACGCACACACACAGCCCCGCTCCCCTTCCCCACTCACACAAACACAAACACACACTACTAAAGGCAATGGTACTGAAAGCGTCAGCAAGCATATTGATTTTTTTTTTTTACAATTGTATTTATATTCAGACGTGACATCTTTGAATAACTCTTGAATGGTGTAAAGATAAATTAAGAAAACAAAAAATTATGGATTGAAATGCTTGTAAATTTAAAAATAGAGTGTATCATCAAATACAGTAGATTAGAACTGCTTTCCATCTGGTCCTAAAGTAGTATTAGATGAGCGCATAACATTTGTGCACACATAATCTGTAAAGGCTTTTTCTGTAATTACTGGACACATCAAAATGACACAACAGATTAAAGTTTCCAGACACACAGATTGAGTAACAATCAAGCAAGCAAATACGTAGGCATGGATATATGGTTGTGATTCATTCAAAATGACAAGGATTCTTAAATGTGATTTTGAAAACCATCAGAAACTGAAGAAAACAAATCACACAAAGGGCACACATTTACAGTGTGACACAGCACAACTTTAAATCGCATAGATTTGTCATTGTTTAAATTCGCGATGCCAGCATGTATGACTCTTTAGAAATTATGTGAAACCAAGTGCAGTTTAAATATAGAAGAACCTATAAAAACTAAACCGCAAAGTCTACAATACTGACTTGTCATTTTTTTCATCACAATCATTCAAAGCATGTCAAAATGTACCTCGTAGCTTGTTATACAAAGGCACTGTTGTATGATTTATTCCTGACAATACTTTGCATGAATGTGTTGATACTGTTGACTGTCTTGTCATAAAGAGACATGGCCTTGAATGCTAGAGCCCTTCGCAAAACTGCATTGAATTTCAGATGGTTCAAACGTAATTTACACATGCTCAGATTTGAATGAGTTATGACAAACCGCTCAAATCATCTTGAGGGCCAGTCGGCGTGACAAAAGTTTTAACGTTCAAGGCAAAGTTACTCTCTCCTCATATGTAGAACATTGCATTACTTAGTAATACACGCTAACTTAGTGTCCACAATCTAAACATTTCAGACGGTGCATTGTAAAAAGTTAACTGTTCCTCTCAACCTCTCGTGACATTCTAGAGGCCACCACCATAAAACCATAATACATGCAAAATGATACCAACACATTTCGAGAGCACTCTTAATCTGTCTTTAATCAGCATATCTACATTCATTGACAAAGTTACAGACCAGCATGGGACAAAAACAACTCTTCGCTGACTGGAATGACTGTCAACGTGTAGGAATGAATATCATTGAACTGTAGTCACCTACAAAATTAATATGTCAAAAGCAAATGGCATCTGGGGTGAAATTTAGTGAAGACTGTTCGGAACAGGCCATAAAAGGAAGAGCCAAAGTCATGTGACGTTATTTTACCCTTCAAATCCGAAACTGTCAGCGGCGACAGGACAACACACATTTTTCCAAATTACCGTAATTCCTGAAACGCTAGCAACGTAATTCCAACGGCTTCTGAAAGTAGAGACGCGGAGCTTTACGTGGATACCACATACATTACGGTAGCTAGCTAGCTAGCCAGATTGTCACGTGTGGAGGAGGGGGACGTCCCGCGTCATAGTACCGTAACTCCGAAAAACAAGTTCATCCCCTCTCTCTTTGTCTGGCCATTAAATGATGTTACATAGTTGTCTAAAATTTGGTCTAAGGTTGTCAAGGAATGGTAATGGCTCTCAAACCTGACAATCTTTTTTGTTTTCGGCTGTTCGATTCTTGCTCTCCAAGTCAAGTGTCGTTGTGTCCTTGGGCAAGACACTTCACACACATAGCCTCCAGTGCTACTCACACTGGTGTATGAATGGTGCGAATGTTTGGAGGAGTCGTAGGCGCACACTGGCAGCCACGCTTCCGTTTGCCACCACCAGTGTGACTGCATGAATAATTATAGTAATAATAATAAAAGTTTCTGTGTGTCTAGAAAAGCGCTATATAAATCTGATGCTTTATCATTATTAAAGCCAAGTTGCTATGATTTTTGTTCCAGGAGTATCAAAAAGTCTAATCAAGGCCATTCCTTTAAGCATTCATTTTTGAACCCTCCCCGAGTTAAAACAAATAGCATCTTGCTGTTTATTTAAAAACCTCTTTTTTAAAGGAGCCCTGCCCAAGAGCCCGCTAAAAAGGTTAGTTTTAACACAACTTGAAATGATATACAAATTATATTAAAAAAAAGTTACATGCTAAGGAGATTATCTCAAGTGTTTCAGTCTGGATTAAAAGTCAGTCAACGAGAGAAGTTTGCAGACATTTTGTTACAAGTTCCATGAAGAAGGGGCAGAGAGAGTTTGAAGATGAGGAGGAACTGATTTCTTCTAAAACTGCAGTGCATCTTCTTACTTTAAGGTATCGCACTTTTCTTAAAAATAAATGTTTGACGACATTTTCATTTGCAATTTAGGAGTAATGTTTTCAGTAGTTTCTAGAATAAATATGTTCATTTCATTTATAGTCGAGCCAGTGTAAAAATATCATTTTGCAGTGATCTCTTCCTTTTGGAACATCACAGAGGTGTTGACAAGACTGTGGCGTGCAATGAGAATTGGCTTCCTCTCCAGTGTTTTATTACACATTTGACACCCTATAGGTAGCGACGTATTTGCAAATAAACTCATGACTGGATGGAGTATTTGTTTGTATGACAGAACTATACAGTGATTTTTGTTGAGGTTGCATGTGGCGAACAAACAACTATTTGTGGTGGTACAAGCGGAAGGTGCACGTGGAGCAAAGCCAGGCCAAACATTGGGTCAGCGGTGCAAGACTAAGAAACTTTTCTTTAACTGCCAGCACAGTCATCTGTGTCTGCTGCACTGAAGCCGTTCAGGGAGTCCTGCAAAAATGCAAAAAGAGAGCGCTGGAGATTTCATGAAAACACCACACCAAGAGTCACATAACTTAGTAACGTGTTCTAATTTTGACGCGTGAGCTCATCAGTCAGGGTGAAACACTCCCTGTCTGGATGGTAAGTGACAAACAAACCCTCATTTTCTTTCACCTTCTTCACAAAGTCAACACCGACCTCTCTTTCTCGCAGCTCCACGCCCTCTGATGACTCAGAGAACGGCATGCTGGGTAAAACGGGGGTCTGGGACGAGCGAGGCTGCGGAGGGTTGCCGACGCTGTAGAGGCGAGGCCGTTTGATTTGGTCGTGGCTGGACAGTGGCGTGAAGCTACTCCTCCGGTAGAACGCTGGTGGAACGTCTCCCCTGCCTTGGTTCTAATCGGCAATGGCAGACAAAAACCACAACAACTGAGCCAAAGTGATGGGAAATGAAGCTTCATGAACCACTTGCAATCTATATTTTTTTACTCCTCCGGATGGTGCTCTTGGTTCAAAGAAGCAGTGGAGATTTAATAAATTTCCATTGCACTAGCCTTTATCTATAAACCAAGAACACCATGTAGAGGAGTAAAAAATATTGCAAGTGGTTCATGAAGCTTCTTTTAGCAATGACTAGTTTTTCCACTACGTCAAATGTTGAAATAATCTGTAGCCCTGCGCTGAAAAGTCAGTTGCTAAACAACCTCCCAGAACGACCACAAAAAAAGGGGAAAAAAAGAAAAGCACAGTGAGAATGTTTTCTCTACAGATAAGACACAAAAAAAGAGAAAATGCCAGCAAGCTTTGAAAAGTGAAAATATTAAGCTGCAGCTTTGGCGGGTTATGTCGCTACAAATTGCCCAAATCCAAAAGACATTGAAAAAAGAACCAGACGAGTTCCGACACCTCCCCCAAGGTGTGCTTGGAAAGCGATAAAGCTATTGTTACGCTTTCTCCCACCCTTTTCAACAAAGTGTTTCTCTGTAAATGTCGCTCAATAACTTCATGTAGGAGCCACTCACTCTGTCTAGGACTCCGGGATGAACGTCTCACTGCAAATAACACACAATTATAACCAGGAAACAAAGATGGAGCTGTTCCTAAATGTGGCACCGCTGTGTCAAAAAGGTTGTTGTGAGCTGGTACAAAAACAAAAATACACTACAGCAAAAACAATCGAAATACTCACAGTTCAACTCAACTTGAAACCTTTTGTGTTGTCACATTGCATTGCAAGTAAGGATGCACGATAGCTATCGGACCGATATTAGGGAAAAATATTGACATCTACCGGGTACTGTATGAGGCGAAGGTAACATTACAAAAGCGGGGTAACCAAGCCCATCTATTGCTAAGCTAAATGGCTAACAATGGGAATAAGTGGTTCCGAAAATGGATGGATGGATACGATACAACTATATAAAAACGGCCACGGCTCGTTGAAGTGCAGCTATGGTGGGTGAAATTTTTAATCTTTTGTTTTTCTTTTGGTCCTTGAAAATGTCTTTACATGAAAATGGCCAACAGCACTCAAATGTTTGGGATCCTGCATTTCATGAAAGTTAAATATATAAAAAAATTATAGTATATACAGAGCTTTTAAGATAACCTCAGTGCCTGAGTTCAGAAAGTAGCAAAACATGCAACTGCATGTTGTCAATGACCACAGGATTGAAATTTGTAATTATTTTATGCTGCAACAACAGAAAAGTTTGCAGTTTATACAAAAAAAGTTATTAGTTATCGATGTGGAGGAGCAAGAAGTAATTGGTTATCGGTGTCGGTGGGAAAAAAACAGTTCATGTGCATCCCCATTTGCAAGCTTTGTATTTTGGCGCGTGCCAAGTTTGAACAATACAGCCTCAAATGTTTAGGGCTTCTTTTGAAAACCTCTTCAATCATCATTCAGAAACGTATGTTATATTTTGGGTGGGTCGGTGGTTGTATCATGTCAAATCAGCATCAACAGCAGCATCTACTTTTTTGTTTTTGTTTACCTTTACAACCAAATGTAGTGATCTGGAATAAGGCTCCTCTCAATTATGATTAAGTGCAATTGTTGTTTTCAAGTGACGCACATGCACAGAGAAACCTACCACCCAATTCCTAATAATGAAAAGCTTACTAATGGTCTGTCCCTGTGAGTGTTGACAGCCTCCACCTTCAGGTCAAACATATCCACTTTACAACCTAGAGGCGTAGGACAAGAAAGAAAAAAAAAAACCTCAATACCACAAATGAATACTGGGGATGTCAGTTTTAGAGTCAAAAACAACAAGTGGACTTACCATAAGCCACAGGGGTGAGTTTGAGGACAGTGTGCAGGGGACACTTCAAGTATGGAAGATCATCTGTAACAAAGAAGTACAGATGATCAACTTTCTTTATCGTGGTAAATGTTTTTCTGTGACGATGCAGGATGTTCTTTTCAAAGTACGCCGCTATTCCCATTGGGACATAAAGGCGGGTAAAAAGTAAGCCCACACGTTTTTTTGGCTTTTGTCGTCAAAACGGGTTCGTCTGTCTGTCCACACCCAATTGTGGCTCAGACCTTGAGTCATAGTCTGCTAGGCGCTCTTTTTCTACTCTCCAATGACCTTATTGGGGACATTTGCACAATCTACACACAAACAGACACAACATATTTCACACAAATCCCTCTCCTCACTCAAAAACCTTGAGCTTAATGGCTTCACGAGAATTATTGTTGAATTGAGAGCGTTGTGAAGAGGAATGGTTCCAAATCTCCTCCTGACACTTGTTCACCTCCCGCTACCCACCCTTACAAGTTCAATAAATACATACAAAAACAATTATTTGTGTGGGATTAGGGAACCAAAATTGTGTTTGTTATGATGGATTAGGATCAGGTCACATTTTATAACCAAATATCTGAAATCCAAGTGCAAGTGAGAGACTGAGATGTTGCGTTAACAAGATTTTGTTTGACTACAGTGCAAATAATTAATGATCTACTTTGCAAATTAATTTCTGCTCTGAAGTGTACCAACTTTCATAGCATTATGTAGCCAGACAGAGATTTAGGGAAAGATCATTATCGGCGCCGATATTCGGCATTTTGATGAATATCAGTATCTGCCTTTTTTTTTTTAAAACAATGACTGATAATAGAGCCTCAGGGAACTATTTATTTAAATTTTCAGTTATCTTTATGAGATGCTACTGACCCAGGGAACACTCCGCACCTTTTGGTTTTGTCTGATATTGAATTTAAAAAATGTGTGAAAGTTTTTCTTATTTACTCTAGAAACTTTAGCGAACCATGGTTACTTGTTTAAATGTTCTTTAAACTTTTTAAGACATATTGATGACCCTGGCGCTCGCTGAACTTTTTGTCCGAATTGTTAAATGTCTATTGTCTAAAATAAATTTAAAAAACATTTTGAAAATCTGAAACGTTCAATAAACATATGCTAAGACATTTTGTATTTTTGTTAAATTTTGATGCCATATTTTTTCCTATTTACTGAAAATGAATACCAGCTCCAAATATCGGTTATGGGCCTCCTAGACTACTATTAATTGTATCGGTGACATATAAAAAAACAATTGCCTCCACTTTTAAGTTCACCCTTCTATTTTGATTGCACATAATTTTCTATCTCTTTAAATTTGTAATGGATTCAGATAATACCTCTCCTGTGTGTACTCAGTGTTATCTGGCCCCCACCTTGAAGAATCATGTGAACTGGAATGGCTTCATTAAATTTTTAGCAGAGAAAAAAAAAGATCAAATAACGCCAACGATTAGTGTGTGACGGTTGTTAAAAGCCCTTAAAGAGTGTGTGGAATGTAAAGCCTATTACTGAAAGACAGGCTAAACTCAACATCATATCCTCATGTTATTCTACCTGCACTCTTGTCCAGGAAGTAGGCAAGCAGGCAGCGCATGACGGCCTGATGACAGATGACTAGCACGTTGCCCTGTCGCTCCAGTTCCATGATAACTGGCTCCAGCCGCTGCACCAGGTCCTGATAGGACTAAAGACAAAACAAAAGTACATGTACGGTAGTTAAAAGCAAGAGGCCAGTTTGACTCAAGCCATCATCAATTACACAAATGAAATGTGAAATTACTTCTCCTCCAGGATAGCGGTAGTGATACTTGTCCTGGTACCTCATGGCGTACTCATCAGGGTAGGTTTCCTCAATTGTTTTGTATGTCATCTCTTCACACACTCCCTGAATCACAAAGTAATAAAACCATAAGTGCCGATGACCGTCTGCCGGTATTGATGTCTCTTTGGAGGACATACAGCATCAATCTCGTTAAGGATTTTCCACTGCTCGTAGGGAACGCCAAGCTCCTCTGCGGTCTGAATGGTGCGCCGCAGCTGACTTGTCCAAACTTTCAGGTCTGACAGACGATGCTCTTCTACAAAACCCTTCAGTGCGACAGCAAACTGAAAAAACAAACAATTTATTTAACTCATTCACTGCCATTGACAACTATAGACGTCAAAAATTCACTTTATCGTATTTTTCGCAAAAAAACTCGCAAATTTGACATTTTATAAAGTGGCAAATTTTGGACTTTATAAAGTGGCAAATTTACGAGAAAAAAAATAAGAAATTTGCCACTTTAGAAAGTGGCAAATTTGCAAATTTAAAGTGAGGAAAAAAACTCATAAATTTGCGAGTTTCTAAAGTGGCAAATTACAGCCAATCACAGAGCGGGGGGCGTATCATTGAATGCAGGCGCAATGTTGACGAGAAGAGTGAGAGTTGAGCCATGGGTTTACCCATGAGAGGAGTCCGTTTCGAATTGTTTGTTTACAAACTGAAACGGTCAAAACTTAAGACCCCACCAAAAGCTCAACTACACCCTAAACAAAACAACTGTAATACAGAATTTTACTTTTTATTTTAGTTTTTTTCCTTTATTTTAAAAATACTTCATTTACAAAAATAAACGTAAAATATCATGAAATCACTGTAACCATAAAAACACATAATATATAGTTATTTTACCAAAAAAAAAACATTAGAAATACAGAGGTACGCCGGAGTTTGAACACAATTTGTTCCTGTGAAGTGTTTAAAGTCCGAATTGTTCAACCTCTGAAACATAGCATATTTTTTCCTATAGGAAATAATGCAAATGTAATTAATCCGTTCCCAAGCTCCAAAAACTGAAAATTCCTATTTTAATTTTTATTTATGTAAAAAACATGTACACCCTGTACAGTATTTAAACAATAAAAAAAAAAACTTACCTTTTTTGTTGTGGAGTGATCAGTGGATGAAAAATGCTGTGGTGATGCATGCTTTAGTTCAGTGCCGAGTTAGTACATATTGCTGGACCACTAAGGGGTCCTTGTGCGCTGTTAAGCGTCAGGCGCGTTTTTGAATAGCTAAGGCTTGTCCCAGTATTTACGGAAGTAGTCACGGTAGTTACAACGGCGCGATAATCTTCTTCCTAATTCCACTGTGTTAGTAGCACTGTATGTTTTTCTTTGCTGCCACTGGCACTGTTGTTTTTCTTTGGGCCCATGGCGAAGAAAATTGTTGTGGAAAAATCAAAATGCACACGTGAACGTATGGAGCACCTGCGGGAGTATTCACCCGCTCTGACTGGAAATGAGCAGCGCTTTGTCTTCACTACCGCAACGTGAGCATTCAGCATTGCTCGGCTTGACTCGGCTACCCGATCAAGGTACGTTCGGCTTTGCTTAGTTTGCTTGAGTGTTCAAACTCCGAGAATGAGGTCAAACGGCGAGGCATTTTTTACTCAGATTTTTTGGTCAAAGTCCGATTTGTACGAGTTCCGAAACGTTCAAACTCCGAGCTTCCACTGTACATATATTGATGGTTAAAATAAGTTAGTAAGTTAATTTCACAAATATTTTTATATTTATATTAAAAGCTATATACGTGAATTACCCTAACATTAAACTGTTGGAATTTTAAACCCAATATCTAGTTTTCCAACAGTTATTGGCCATGTTTTGAAAGATGAATCACATTATTTTTTTTGTCATATACTGTTAGATTACATCAAACACAAATTGTTCAACATGTTTCCACAAAATAATGTCATTAAAACAACTAATAAAATCCCTCTTCTGTAAATTTAAGCATTCGTATTTCTAGTTAATTTGTTTTAAAATGTGGAAATGCTTCTACCGTAATTTTTATTTTTTTTTTAATTGGCAAAATCTTTTTAAAACTAGACTAAGTGCAATTTCTGCAGAAATTGCGTGGGAATGCTGAAAGCTGAACGCTAATAGCTGAATGCTTATGAAGGAAATTGAAGAATAACGTGAAAATTACAAAATAATTAACTAGTAGTTAACTAGTAATTACTACTACTAGTAGTAGTAGTTGTTGTTGTAATAGTAGTAATAGTATTACTATTAATTAGTAGTTACTAGTAATAGTATTACTAGTAGTAGTATTACTAGTAATAGTAGTGAATGTGTCATTGCACATTAAATTTAATGCATTATATATCAAGTGTGTTAAACGAATGATAATGAAAGATAAATTGTGTGAAAACTACAAATGATCAATTGTAGATTAATTATAAATGAAAAGAAAAAAGTTGATATGGAAAGAGTCTAAGGTGGGATTCGAACCCTTGCCTCCTGTTTATTGGTCACAGGTCCACTTTAGTAGCATACCCATTGAGCTACAGAGGACATGCAGCTATTATAAAAGTCATCAAAAGTAATGGCTGTGCAATAATTTGACGAGTACTCAATATTGCATTTGTACTAAAGAGTCTAAGTTGAGTTTGAATCCCACAATTACAATTAAAAACTGTACTTATAATATGGGGGGGTGGGCGACATGTTTTTAGGCGAAAGTAATTTTCTGTTATTTCACAGCATTTTTCTGGCGCCTCAGCTTTTTTTTTTTGCAGTTTATATGAAGCACACATAATTAAAAGTTTTTAAAAAATGTATTACTGAAACGCAAGCATGATGCCAGCACCTGTTTCCCTCTGTCTGACAGCTCAGAATCTCCGCCAATGCGTCCTTGCAGATTGTGATGACTTTCTCCATGTCGACAGATGTAGATGGAGTGCGAGTGTACGTGGATGTTCATGAGGTAGTAGACAATTTTACTCTGAATGTAATCCTGCACCCTGTTGACCAGGAAACGACGGCCAACATTGATGACCTGAATAAAGGACAGGCTCCTGCAAGCACAAAATGACAACGATGGACTCCGAGTCCCACCAAAACATATAGTGACTGAAACTACTGAAACCTTGTGCTTTTTCTGCAGTCTCTCTAATTGGCAATTATTATCAGATATCTTGGGGCTTTCAGTATCAGAGGCTAAAAGTTCCTGGCAGCTTGAAAGTCTGTAAATACAATTTCCCACCTTTATATAACTATAAAAGTGAACATAAATTACAACCTAATATTAAAAGTAGATTTTTTTATTTTTTTTTTTTAGAACATCTGCGTTGTTATCTCCCTCTGCTGGCCAACTTGTGCAACATCAATATGCCCTTTTTTAATTGCATTATCCAAAATGTCAAAGGAATAGGCATATAACATCTTACTTGTCATGTTCATCTGGATCCAAAGGCTGGTAAGTTACTTTATAACATTCTATCCTCTTAAGGAAATCACCCATGACACTTTCTCTGTCCCTCTCTGGGTAGTCCGGACTGGACACCTTCACTTCCTGAAATAATAATAATTTAAATAAATAAATGGCAGAACATAAACAAATTATGATGTCAGCATGTAAGTAAAAAGTTGCATTACAGCATCAAAATGAATATTTGGTCTGTTTTTTCAATCAATTAAAAATATTATTGTTGCTTTAATTACCAGGATGTTTGCAGCAATGACATCTGGATCATCACATACAGATTCTACAAAAAATACCTGAGAAAGAAAAAAAAATAATAATAATAATTCACTATAAAACTATCTGTATGCCATTACGATTAATCAATAGTGGGTTTTTCACCTTATATGAATGATCCTTTGCAAAACTGAGGATGAGCTCCCGCCTCTCCCTGGTGGTGTTGGTAGCATCAAAAACCTGTACAATAAAATGAGGCGCTCAGACAAAAGTCGAGAGATACCTGTGACATTTTTAGTTTGCTTACAGCGATCTGCCCTCCTTCCTCATTCAGGTAAGACTTGACATCTTGTAGTGCCACCAGAGCACACTGTCTGTTAAAACAAAGTTATATTAATGGCCTACTTGTTAAACATCTAGTTAGGTTACTAGCTTGCTGGGCTAGTAGTCCTACTCACTTTCTTATTTGCATGGCTTCTTCATTGTCATGTCTGAAAAAGTCATAGGACTTGTATGACTTCACGGCTTTTCTCCTATAAACTCCAAGGTTGAAGACTGTGGAGAAACCATGTGAGAGTGTAAAAGCACAAAACTCGTAGTAGGCGGTGACCTTCATATCAACTGCGCCCTACAAACCGGTTCACCTGCATTCCAACAATGTACAACTACAGAGACAGGCAGTGTTGATATGGACACAATCACATACTGTACAGTACAAGATGTGAGTGGAGGAAAATATCTGAATATAGCAGTACAGTAGATTACAATTTAACTTATTCACTGCCATTGACGGCTGTAGACGTCAAAAATTTATTTGAACTATTTCTATTAGTTAAAAAAAAACTAACACTTTTGTTAACAAGAGTATGAAAAAATGTTTTGTACATTTAGAACAGATATAAAATTTGTGATTAATCGTGAGTTAACTATTGAAGTCATTCAATTAATTACAATTAAAAAAATTATCGCCTGACGCGATTAAAAAAAAGGAGAAAAGATTATTAAAAATTAGGGGCGTCAGGCGTTTAAAAATTTTAATCATAATTAATCGCATGACTTCACTAGTTAACTTACAATTAATCACACATTTTATATCTGTTCTAAATGTACAATTAAAAAAAATCCAGGTTTTCATACTCTTGTTAACAAAAGTGGAAAAAAATGTTAAACTAATAGAAATGGTTCAAATGAATTTTTGACGTCTATGGCCGTCAATGGCAGTGAATGAGTTAAACAGTGTCTGAGAATGCAGTTGGTGACTGAAAGGCCTTAGGTTGGAGTTTCCAGCCAGACTTGGTGAGGGTGGAAGCAGTGCCCTCAAACCCCTTTCCCCACCCCTCTCATCTTTCTTCGAGCACCAGCTACTGAACAGAAGCTAACACCTGGCTGCGTCAATTTGTGGCATCAACGAGAGAAAGGCTTTAACCCACTTTTAAAACGAACTATGCTCAGCGCCTTTTGTTTTTCCACACTTTCTTCCCAGTAAAGATGTGTCCTCGCCGTGTTTAATACAAGTAATTCTCACTTTCATCTTTGAAGATGTGCGCAATTTATCTAGATTTGTCATTGCGCTATTTCAAGGCAAGACCCGCGCTACTCTGCCTCTGATTGGCTAGTGGCTGTTCATTAGGCTGTTCATACTTTGGGTCCTACCGGGTGAGTCATATCAAGTCTCAAGCAAATCCCAATGGGGTAAATGCCACGGAGGAGGCAGGACTTCCGACTTCCTGGTTTTCACACATGAGCTATGTTTCCGTTTCCTGTTTGCGACGTGTGGGCTACGTCCCTGTTATTGCGCTTTCGTCTTTGTGCCCCTCGGTTGCGCGTTCCCATCGACGGGTGCGAGTGTGTAGTGTGTCTGTCTCACTTGTCCGAAGCATTTCGGAGAGTTGAGATGCCCTGGGGGGCGCATTGGTGGAGGTACGAGTGTTGGAATGCGGCCATCAGTGGCCGGAAACGATGCTGATGTGTGAAACCCGGGCGTCGGAAGTCTGTGGGATCTACTCCATTATGTTTGAGTGCCGACCAGATAATCTCAAGCACTTCGCAATCAAGATCCAAGTAACTAAACAAAGCAAATAAGGGGATAGTCAGTAGGGTTGGGAGTCTTTGAATGTCTCACAATTTTATTCTATTCCGATTTTTGTGTGTGCGATTTGATTCAGAATCGATTTTTGATTAAGAATGATTTTTTATTCAAAATGATTTGATTGACTATGATTTTTGCTTTAATTTATAGATGTTCAAGGAATCATAGTGATCTACTCCAGTCTGACTCGCTAATGCTAATTAGTGCGCTACTCGCGGCACTTTTCTCACTTAAAAGAACGGCTCCACGCTGCAAAAAAAAAAAAAACTTTTATAGGAATAACTTGATCGTGACTTTTTCCTTCTACTCTCTAATGTGGCTACAACTTAACAGTATATCAGACCGCATGGAACCACACTGCCTCTAAGTGGCCAACTCGGGTACAACATAAACAGCGCTCCCATTAAAGGCACACACAAACAAAGCCAAGACAGTATAAAATAATTTAAATAAAATCGATTTTGGGACATTTAACTCTTTTACTGCCAAAGACGTTAAATGAGGTTCTGCAAAAACCTACGGAGGAGCGCCAAAGACGTTAAAAGACGTCCACCCATTTTTTTTTTTTTTTTTTGAAACGGGTAGAGGGAACCCTTCTGCATCTGTGGTGAAAGTTTCCAGCAAGTCTGTTGTGCCTAATGACTATTTTTGGCCCCTAGAGGGCAGCGATGACTCTCTTTTGACAAGATTGGGTGGGCGTCAGTAGAAGACATGAGGCGGGGCTAGAGTGTTGAGGGGACATTGGCTGAAGAAGCCAAAATGGCGGCCGCTTGCAAGCAGCTCACGGTTGTGACGTTTTTTTCAAAGACATCGACCAACGATAAAGAGCACATTGATGACGACGATGATCATCATCGATGATGATGATGGTGACTCCGAGGTTGACGCCGAAGTTGGAAGCGCTGACGCGGCGGCTATGACGACGTTATAAAGGTTCACGGGCGAGCGATGCTGACACCGGAAAACACGGAGCACAACGCTCAGGCGGACGTTCAATCGGACGACGAAGAGTGCCCCGAGTCCAATGCATATTCATCGGAGGAGTGTGTAGAGTCTGCTACTTGCTATTTATTCCCCGGAAAAAAAGACCGTCAAGAAAGTGTAACGTCTGCACGCGAAACGGACAAAGCGAAAGTGAAACTAATCTGTTGTGCGAATCCTGGTCCCTCTCCTTGCATGCAGGAGAGCGTTATAAAAAGAAAAACTGTATTTGAAACATCCACATAATTGTAAGTAGTACCACAGTTGCACACATTTGTAAATAGTTTGCGAAATTGTTTTGTCAAATTGTTACACTGTTGAATGGAAATAAATGTATTTTGCAAACTAAAAACACTTTTTCATAGTTGGTGAAAGCGTTTTACAGAAGTAAAGCACTATTTAGGTGTTTGTGGCATCATTCATGGACAAAAAGAAGTGTACAATTCACTAGAGTGCATGAAATAACATTGTTTCACAAAAAGCTCTTTTTCTCCGCTTTTTGTTTCAAAACAGAGAATTTCGGTGAAAGTAACCATTTTCTATTGTTGATTACTGAAGAACGGAATAAGGTAGAAACAAACTTTTTTTTCTGATGAAAGGTGAGAGTCCAATCTTTCATTTGATAGTATATATGTTTCCATAGTCCAAATACAACATTTTCTGTGGACCTTGAAAGATCAGTCAAAATGCTTAAATCGGCTGGCACTGGCGACAACCCGTTTCTGAAAACGTCTGGCAGTCAAAAAGTTAAAATCCACTCTAAATCGTACAAAATGAGAATTGCGATTCTTAAAAGAATAGATTTTTTTGGCACATCCTTAATAGTGGGTAAATTCAAGCACCAATTAGCTCATCCAAGCAAGTCACAAGTGAAAGGATAGTCAGACATAAGTAAACAGTTTTGCACCATAATTTCAAACACTTACTATTTCTGTTTCAAATTTTAAAATAATGGCTACTTCTGTATTTAACAAATACAATATAGATGTCTTTCAGGGGGGTTTCAACAGACTATAAGACATGAAACATGGAAGAAAAACAGGATGCATCTAAGACTGAAAAAGACGAGATCGGAGAGTTTTTGGTGGTATGAATTCAGCAGAAGGCAGCCCAAGTGAAAAAGTGTGGATACATATTTATTTATCATTTATTTTGAGTAATTACCCTCTATTCAAAGAATATTAGTTGCAAATGGGGCAACAATTCACGTATTTGGAGTTAGATCTGCTATCACTATCATCATAGTCTTAATCATTTGTTTTTTAGTATGTTTTGCATGTAAGGCAATTCCTTTTGGTTGTTTCCGTTGCCAACTAACAACTGTTTTGGTCCACCGAAGTTTCAGAATCAACCATGCAAATGAGTGGTTCATGGCATGACAAGGCTCAAGCAGGATTTGTATTTACTAATAACGTGATACTAACCCTTAGTTGGCACTCCAATCCAGTTGAGGTAGCGCGTCAGCTTCTTGGACATATAGGTTTTCCCCCGAGCAGGTAACCCAATCATCACAATCACAGTTGGAGAATTGGTCATGTAGGAGGCCCAGGCTGCAAAACAATAAACCAACCTTAATAGTTTGCACTTTTTTTTCTTTCTTTTTTTTACATTTCTGGTCTACAAGTGTTTTTCATTAAATTATTTACATAGGTTAGGTTAGTGATAGCCTACGGGGCGTTCAAACTTACAAATTTAGGTGGCATCACCACTGAAGGAAAGGAACATAAATGAGGACGTCTTTTACTGACTTTTTTATGTGAGCAAACTCATGAGTCATGCTGAAGAATAACACAAGTCAGTGTTGCATCATTACGTTAAATTAATGTTTCACTGGCAACAGCATGTCTGTTGGTTGACTTTTTAGCAAACATGATTAGTAAGTACAAAATGTCAAATACTAAATTCACAAACACCGCTTTCCTGTTTCCATAAAAGCTAGACAAATAAGAGCAAATACCTGACAAGACCAGACTTGATGAGATCATTCAGAAAAGTAATTCAAGGAATAATTTCTGATCCATCTTGACAGTTGTATTTCTTCTGATTTTGAAAATGACTCACCAGTGGCACTTAACTTGGGTTATTATATAACGTTGAATAGTTAATACATAAGCACTTCAATGGAGTCCACCTTTTAACCTTGAGGCACAGAAAGACAACAATTCACTTACAGCACTTTTTCTCAGTCCTTTTGGACTCCATTGAGCCGTCTGCCATGTCTGCTGGCCTCTGATGCCGGGCAGCCATGGCGAGTCAGCTTGCGGCGCTGGCCTGATGGTCCCTAGTCACTGTCACGATGAAGTCAGCATCTTTCCATCTATGGAGGACCGCATAAGAATGTCATCCAAGAATCAGAGCAGTACAACCAGATGCAAAATAATTTAAGAAGCAGTGTGTGATTATGGAAAATTGGGTGAAAAATACAATACAAGTGCTTAACATGGGTCAATATGCCACGAGCCATTAAGCCAATATGATTTTTTAAAAAAATGAATTCATAAAAAAATAACATTAAAAACAAAAAAATATATACACATGTGGTTTACATCATTTAATACAAATAGATTATCAAAGATTACCAAATGCTGTACAATCAGCAACACAACGAGGACATAATTGCGAGATTACATTAAAGCAAATAGCAATTCAAGGGAACATTTGTGAAAGTTACCACATAGAAAATATAACATGAAGACGAGTCAATGACAGAGAGGTGGAAATGCGCAAGTAATGAACCGATGGCACACCTCTGCTCAAGACTTTACGACATTACCGGCCGTATGAGTTCATCATTACACTTTTATAGAACACCTTATAGTGACAGAAATAAGCACCTGACAACGCGGAAAGAAAGAGTAAAGTTTGAAGACTCACCCACCAGGTCTACGGGAAGTGCCGAGCAATATTCGTTATTCCTTTGTTAAACAGTTCACATCAGTTGTTGACACCTTCTTCTGCTCGGATGTTTTCTGCTCCTCCTCCTGGTGTCTTAGCAGGAAGTGCCACCGCTCAAGTTCACTATACAACATCTACAAGATCCGGCAAAAGCTTCAAATTAAAACGCATCAAACGCCACCCATCATTTATCAACACTGTCGTGTGAATCCTTATTCTCCGAATATAAAATCCAGTAATTTAGTTTATTCTAATCCAGGCGCTCGAGGACCGCATTTAATTTTTAAAACATGTTTTTGTAATGTGAGAAAAAGACAGAGTACCTAGGGGGGAAAAAACACACAAGCACAGGCAGAACATTCAACCAGCCAAACCCTGAATCTCAGTACTGTCATACATTGCTGTTCTCAAAACAAATAAATAAATAAATAACAAGTCAAACTGGAAAAGGAATGCAACATTTTATAGAAGTTTTTAGAATCATAATTCATGTATGAAGGGAAAAATATGGGGTGTTTTTTTATGCATTGGTATGTTACTGTTGTGAACTTCATGTGACCGAAATGTATCTTCTAGAGATGAAGAAAAAAAAAGGGGGGGGGGGTATGTACATGAAGGTATTGTAAATGATGTTTTCCGTTATTATTTATTTATGATGTACTGTACTATATATTGTTTATTTATATATTGTAAAATGATGAAAGCAAATAAAAAGAAGTTGACAGTAACTTTCACTTTTATAGTGAAGGCTATTCTGATTCACTGCATGTATAATGGGAACGACTGATGAAAGATTCACAGTGCAACCAGTGGGAGACGCTATATGTCCGTTCCGTTGTTTACAGAGCCGTAGATAGAGATACATCTCTCTCTATATACGGCTCTGATTGTTTATGACGCAACGAGGCGCTTTTGAACTGACTCGTGTTGGCAACCCTAAAGTCATATCCATCCTGTAATTTCTTTTTAGCAGACCTCGATTTCTTAGACAAAAGAGCATATTTCCAACGTATCTAATATCCTCTTTCTTGAAAACGTGATCCGAGTCTTGTCAGAACGTACAGCGTTTCAAGACCACAGGTTACCACCACGAATTTTCAACTTCATTCAGGTATGGGCTTTGATTGGGCCACTTAAAAACTTCCATCTTCTACAGAGGCTATATGTTCTCTTAATTAAAGGCTGCTTTGCACACTTAACTTTTTTTTCTCTTTTTCACTCCTCACATGATAGGTAGCAGAAAATACACAGGATTTAATTTATATTTTAGATCAAATTTGGTAATTTCGTATATACCAAAGGTAAAGGAAAACACACTTCAAACGTTTAGTGGCATTCCACTTTAATTCGACAAATCAATTCTATTCAGAAAATGTCAGGTTGCAATCAAAATGCTTTATGCTTTAAGAAAGAGATAATGTCAAACTAACACATCATAACGTCGTCTGTAATATATGTGCTTAGTTTGTATAAATATATTCTGGAAAGCGTTTTTGCTCTTGCGCTGCGCAACCACCGAGGCGACAGATGAATTTGCAGCTATATTGCCAGAATTGGCATGTCTTTGTCGATCAGAGCCCACATTGGATTTACCACTTGCATTTTAATATACACTAGCGCGTTCGACAAGATGGCGAAACGCCGGCATCCAAAAATCTCTTCAGACTTGCCTTCTCAACACGTGCCCCATTTTGTAGCCCTTGGAAACTCAGAAAGTAGAGGTAAACAAATTGCTCACACGCTCATTATTATAATGAAAATGAATAAAGGTATCTGTCTCTTACGTATGCCTAAAACACTTCACAGACCGCCCCACATTTTAAAAAAAAAACATTAAAAGGATTACCCTCTCTCTCTCTCTATTTCTCTCTCTCTCTCTCTCTCTCTCTCTCTCTCTCTCTCTCTCTCTCTCTATATATATATATATATATATACACACACACACATATATATATATATATATACATATATATATGTATATATATATATATATATATATATATATATATATATATATATATATATACATACATACAGTATACACACACACATATATACAATATATACACACACACACACATATATATACAGTATACACGCGCACACAGTGCTGCTCAAAATTTGTGAATCTCTTAAGCAATTTGGACTTTCCAATTGTTCAACCTGATTTTGTTGTTGAATCTGAACCATTACATTTTATATGAAATAACAGGTGTAAGTTTATCAATTTAATGCATTGTTCTTAAAAAAAAAATCTATTGTGTAATCAAAGCTTAATTAAAAATAGTTTTTGGTCAATTTGGTTTAGGTGCAAAAGTAAGTGAACCCTGAGCTGCATTGCTTAAAACAAGCAGTCAAGTAGGATCAGGTAGGACAAATTGGTAGCTAAACTAAACACTGAAATGGACCAATGAAATGAGAGGTTTAGCAAAGAAATTGTGCATCACTGACTGAAACAGAGACAAAGCCACATCACTTTAGTCTTACCCAGGTGAACCCATACAGGTCAGTCATGCTAGGCGGAAGAGAAATCTCAGGGGACCTCAGGAAGTGGGTAATTATAGCACATCTGTCTGGGGAAAGCTATAAAGTCATCTAAAAAAATATTGAGCATCATTCCACTGTGAATGAAGCAGATCATCTGCAACTAGAGCACACTGAAAATTACTACAATCCAGCCTAGAAGGGGATGACCTTCTAAAATATCAGCAAGACCCACAAGACAAATGATAATTCGGGTGAAAGCCAATTTGTGCATCACATCGAGGGATTTGCAGACCTCTTTTACTGCATCTGGGACACATGTGTATGCTTTAACAATCAGAAAAGGAAATCGACAAGGCTTTCATGGAAGGCTTGCTAGGTAGAAGCCTCTGCTCACAAAAAAAGATCAAAGCTGCCCATCTCAACTAGTACCTGGACAACACTGTAGCTTTTTGGAAGTCCCTTCTGTGGACAGATGAGTCCAAAATTGAACTGTTTGGTTAAAACAAAAACAGTCATGTTTGGTGAAAAGTCAACACTGCATACCAGCAAAAGAACCTTCACCCTAGAGTGAAGCATGGGGGTGAGAATGTTAAATTCTGGGCTGGCTTTTCATCCTCAGGACCCGGACAACTCCACAAAATCCAGGCAATCATGAATTCAGAGGAATGTTGTGAAATCCTGGATCATAACCTTAAAGCCGTTCCTTGTGAAGTTACAGCCTGGTAGAAGATGGATCATGCAACGTAACAATAATCCAAAGCATTCCAGCAATACAACCAAGGAATGGCTGAAGAACAACAAGATTCATGTTCTGGATGTGCCCAGTCAAAATCCTGACTTAAATTCTTTCAAAATACTGTGGCGGGACCTGAAGCGGGCAGTTTATGCTAGACGCCCATCCAACATCAATCAATTGGCTGCAATTTGCAAGGAAGAGTGGCAAAAATTCCCCAAAGTAGATGTTAAAGACCGATAAGTCATTAAAGAAAGTGTTTGGATGGAGGTGCAATGTCTGATTAGTTTTTCTTAAATCAACAACTTTTGTTCAAGAGTGAATGACAATATTATCATTCTTTTTGTTCAAGTCCATTATTTTCAATGTCAGCGATGTAGATTTGGGTATGACTAAACATTTAATAAGGTTATTTTAATATTTTATACAAAAAGTCTGACCATGCCTGCAGGGTTCACCAACTTTTGAGCAGCAGTGCATATATATATATACAGTATATATATATATATATATATATATATATACACATACACATATATACACACACACACATATGAAGGCCATGCTTAGAGATTACAGTGAGGATAAAGAGTCCAATATCTTAATGTGAGCAGCTACAGTATTGTGTAAAATTAATAATAAAAAGATCCAGAATGATGACCAGGACATGTAGCAAAGGGATGTTTAATGATTTCATTGGACAATGAAATGCACATGTCCACTAATGATGTAATACAAATAAAAGAAAATCAACAACAATGGGATGCATTGCCAACATTGACAATTCAATGTTACTGTATTTTCGCTTTGATTTAAAAATGGGCGGGACATGATTGTTGGAGTGTAACGCGGGGACTGACGAGTAGGGAGCGAGTCAAGTTTGACTAGTGGGTCAACCCTTAAAGCAAATTGGGTTTCATACCAGGTTCCCTGTGTGTACCATTGGAAGTGCTGCAAACAACAGTTGCTAAGACTTATAAGTACATTAAATACCAAGAACAATTTAAATAAAAATGTTCTCAAATGACACAGATGTTGATTACCATTGCCCACTTGACAGAAAAGGAAATCCCTTGCAGGCTGCAGCACCATAAGTGATTAGAATTACAGGCTGACCTCATTTTTGGTAGGTCAGAAAAAGTGTCAAATTGGGGGTGGGGGGAGTTGTACCACAGTTATTTATGTTTTACACGGGTGAGAGTAAAAAGTGTTAGTGGGGGGTGGCACCTGATGTTTGTGTTTTGCACCAAACTCGATGCATGAACCATCTTTACGGTTGTTAAAACAATTTCATAATTTATATGGTTCATATATTTGACTGTTAAAAAAATAATTAAATTTAATTAATAGTGGTTCTTACTGCTGACTTTGAGCTTTCAACCTGAGATTCAAGTGAAGACAGTTCACAAGTGAAAGAAACATTCATCCTTCATACCAACAGCCTTACGAGGCAAATAGTTAAATCACTTAAAATTGGGCATGTCCTACACTGCATGCACTGATAAAACTCCTTTTCATTATTGCTTTTAATTTCCTTTCCAGTGGTTATGAGATCTCCCACACTCTTCACAATGTGTGGGGAAACTGGGAATGACATATCAAGTGGTGGGTGTCTTGGTCCCCTACATCACGTTGCAGCTAAAAGTCATAATGAGTCGGTGACAAAAGAGGAAATAAAGAAAAGGAAAACTTGATCTGAGGTGAAAGTGCAGTGATCAAGTTGGAATGAGCTGCAAAATGCATACGTGCTATACATTCCTCCATCGCTCAATAGCTGAGCAGTTCTTTCGAAAATACCACCTCTAAACAAACCCAACAAATGTAAGACTCATGATATTCACAGACACAGACTATGTAGTGTGCGTTTGTGAGAGAAGGTAAGGGGAGGTGACGTCAAAAATGATTGCATCGAGTGCTAATACATCCTGACAGTACATGTACTTGATCTATTGATTCTAACAAATATTCTGGTATACAACATTTACAAAATGAACATCATAATAGTGTATTATTTATAATATATATATATGCTACCGCCTTCCTCTGGTTCTCTGCGTTCGAAACCTCTTCCCATAACTTTTACACGGTAAAGAGTACAGATAAAGAGTGGCAGCCATTTACAAATAGAGAACAGGAAGACTCTGTGGTCAGTGAGTACACCTGCGCGTGTATCCTGAGTGTGTGTGTGTGGATGGTAGCTCACATCGTAAACCAGGCAGCCACAAATTGTCGGCCCACTCCCGAGAGTTGCGAGACGGTAAACTTCTGCAATGCCAAGATTCTTCGCATTGTCCTTATCTAAAAAGGTACTTGCACATTTCAGACAGTCTCGATATACTTCGGCAGAATATAATTAGCATCGAGTCCGTAATAACAATCGTATGAAACATCTTGCATGGTTGTTTTCTGTCCCCAATGAAACAAGGGCGGTCTGCAATGTTTGGATCCCCCCCCCCCCCGATGCATTCGTTGAACGTGTGAACGACTCAGTTGTGTCAGGGTTTGAGTCACTGAGTGAGTGGAGACGCAGATGATAGGTGACGGCCTACTCAGAGGCGAGTCTGTGCCTCGGGGACGTAGATTTCGATGCTGTCGGCGCTCTCCGTAGCGGAGTTCTGTCGCACGGAAGCAGCACGCTTTGCTGCCATCAAGCGTTTTCTGGCTTCTTGTCGCTGCTTGTCCACAGCAGAGTCCACGCTTCTGTCCTTCCCAGCTGACAGCTTGGGCTTAGATTGCTTCTTTGGCACGGAGGATGGAAGCTGCTTGTTTTCAACCTGAGGAGAGCCACGGATACGTTCAGCTTTTTGTTTGGGGAAAACATACTCATTTGCCAACCAAAATCACCTTCTCTGATTTCGCAGGAAGTTGCCAGTTGTTGGATTTCAATTGGTAGAGCTCATCAAACTTCATGCTGATGTCTTCTATTGAGAGCTGCAGTAGATCCCAGAACCCCGCAAGATCCTGTGCCGTTGGCCGTGGGTTGGCATTCGCGATCTGATGGTTGATAAAAGAATAGAATCAATTAATAAGCGGCTATAAATAAAGTTGAGTCGATCAGTATCGGCATGTGTGCGGCCCATTTCAAGGCAATAGGAGAAAAACTACAATTGAATATGCAGTCATATAAGGGGACATGCCCACAGAATTTTTTCAGACTTTTAAGTCACACTTTTTTTCCCCATTGTTGGCCTGCTGCTATGACGCAGGTGTGACTTGTTTAAACTCTGATTCGCACCCAAAGTCCCTTCCCTAATTGTGATGGTGGCAGTATGTAGGGGTGCTTGATTATGAAGAAAAAATTGATCACGATTATTTTGGTAATGATTGAAAATCACAATTCCTTTCCTCAGTCTTTCCTTTGGTCTCTTGAGGTCACCCTAATTTGTTGGCATTTAGATGTTTCTGGGGTTGGTGAAAGATTCTGGTTGGTAACCCGGTGGGTAGTAGGTGATGTCTGGTCGGTGCTGGATTTCACTTTTCTTTGATCCTTCCTCGGGTCTCCTGACAACCTCACGACTAGCTGGATTCTGAAGTATTCGGTTCAGGTGAACGGTATGGGATTTTTAATAGGTTTTAGGTGAATTAATGAGTACACACACACCCGCACATACAAAAAAAAAAAAAAAAAAAAAAGAGCGCAATGATGATGACATGTGGAATCGGTAAGATTACCGAATGAACAATACTGAGCTCTCTCTCTCTCTTTGTTTTAAAAAGTAAAAAATTTGCAAATGTATACATTTTAACTACTAAAACACCCCAAAACTAGCATTAATAATATATATTTTTTACTATTATGCTGATTTTTTAATTATTGAAATTGTAATTCAATTTTGATTAATTGCACAGCCTTAGCCATACGTCACATTAGTTGACATAACTACTCCCTCATGGCTTCTATTTCTTCTTCTTCATTCTTTGGGCTTTTGGTGAATAATTTTGGTGCACTACTGCCACCTTCATCCAACAGAACAAGTATTTCCATTTACAGCACCAAAAGGTGCAATAACCGACCAGTATTTAATCTTTGCCCACAATGCACCACGGGATTCTAATTAAGACAAGCCATTTTAAAGTAAAAATAAACATTTTCTATAGTTGGAAGCAGAAGTTTCACAACCAACCGGAACCAACATGAGTGGGGATTTTGGGTGCGATTAATAGTCTGAAAAATGTGATCAGTCATGAGGGATTTTATGCTTCCGGCTGAGCCTCTCACCAGGTTTTCATTACAGAGCCCTCTGAACTGTTCAAATTTTTTTGATATGAGGAGCTGGGCACTGCCAACGGCGCTGCGGATTGTCCCCAATACTACAAATGAGACACAAAAAAATTAATTAGATGAAACAAGCATGTAAAAAGGCCTAAATATGGGGGTGAGTAGAGTTAGCAAGCTGCATCAAGACCAGGGAGGGAGTGACTGTACAGTACATCAGATATTGTTGTTGTATAGTAATGAAATATTTATATGAGCACTTAACATTCTGAGACTGCAAATGGATCATTTACAAAATGTTTATTAACTCCGTCTCAGGAAGGATGACAAATCTCTATTCCGCTGTTTTCCACCTAATATTAGCATGGAAATGGAAATTTATCATTCAGGTCTGCGGCGCGCTAGGAAGCCTGATAATCTGATGGAGGCTCTCAAGTGAGTCGGCTCTCCACTCATTCATATTTCACAAACTGCAATAATAGATCTGCTTAATGGCCCGAGTGGCATTCTGGGAGTTGTACTCCCACCTTTTTGGGGGTGATGAAACTGAGTCGACAATTACTGAAATAGCGACCTCATCAAATCTCTTACCTTCCTCTGACAGCTTGTTGTCTTTGGTCTCCTGCTCCATCTGTTGACACCAGCCTTCCATGCGGCCCGTTTCCGCCTGCAGCAGCTTCAGGAACCAGTTCCCATCTCGGAGGCAAGCTGGTGTGCTGGCTTGTGCCGAGTCTCCTTGGGCGTTGCAGTTTCCGCTCCCCAGGCTGGGATCTGGTGGTGGCAGTGACGAAGGATCCAAAGCCGGGTCCAGCGTCTGCGGGGGCGAGGTGGATGTTCTGGATGGAGTTGAGGTTTGTTTAATAAGCAGCTGTTTCATGGCGTTGTCTTTAGCGTTGGATTCGTTGGAATTTGTGGTTTGGGGGCTGGTGCCGTTGGCTTTGCTGCTGTCAGAGGGCGCGGCTTCGTGGTGCTCCTGAGGCTCGCTCTCTGTGTTTTGTCTGGAGGCCATGCTGCTGTCCCGGCTAAGACTGCACAGACATGCACAAACATCAGCCTGTGACTGACACTTGGGTGGGGAAAAACAAGACAATGACATCATGCTTCTAAAACAGATTCCGCACTACCATTTTGTGGCCACAGAGCTGATGTGCTGTATTCTCTACGACACCGGAACTTGACTAACATCAAGGAAATAAATGCTAGATGTACCATCTTGGGTCAACTGGCACTAAAATCATATATCGAAAGAATCAGGCGGAAACCACCTATGTTTGAATTTGACCAATTTCATTTTTTAAATTAAAATCAATACTATTAGTCAGTAGGCCTCTCACGATAATCCACAAAAAAAATCTCACAATAAACAATGTTTTTTTATGCAACTGATAAAACATTTTAGATCATAATTCAAAAAGGCAACATACTTTTTAAGAGCAATCAACATATATATCAAAAAATTTGAACATTGGCATTGAAATGTAGAACAATAAATAGCGCCTATGACCTTTTGCCACATTTCAGGCCAACACCAAAGGGGCACAATTGTGAAGTGGAACGAAAGTTATCCAATATTTAAACATTTTATACAAATAAATGGAAAATAGGGCATGCAAAATTATTCACCCCGGTTTCTCTCAATGCAGCCAACTAACTACAGAGGTTCCCTGATGATTTCTGAATGATCCAATGTTGACCTAAATAATGATGATGGAGTCCACCTGTGTGTAATCTGGTCTCAGTGTAAATGCACTGCTCTGTGACGGACTCAGGTCAGTTAAAAGAATATTGGGGAGCAAACAACATCATGAAGACCAAAAGACAGGCAGGTCTGGAATAAAGTTGTGGAGAAGTTTAAGCCAGGATCACAGTAAAAAAAAAAAAAAAAAGATTTCACTAGAGCACTGTTCGATCAATCATACTAAAATGGAAACCACAAACCTACCAAGACTGGGCCGTCCCTCTAAACTTTCAGCCCAAACAAGGAGAGCACTGATCAGAGATGCAGCCAAGAGGCCCATGATCACTGGATGAAATGCAGAGATCCACGGCTAAGGTGAGGAATCTGTTCATAGAACAACTATTCGCCGCACAAATCCGGCCTGTACGGAGCGGTGGCAAGAAGAAAGCTATTTCTCAAAAGAAACCATAAAAAGTTGCATTTGAAGTTTGCCAAAAGCCATCTGGGAGACAACAAATGTGGAAGTGCTCTGGTCAGATGAGACCAAATTTGATTTTTGGAAGGCTTAATGCAAAATGTTATTTTTGGCATAAAACTAACATTGGACAACCACCTGAAAACACCATCCCCACTGTCTTACATGGTAGGTGGCAGCATAGTCTGGGGCTGCTGTTCTTCTGCATGGACAGGGAACATAGAGTTGATTGGAAGGTGGATGGAGCCAAATACAGGGCACTGTTGGAAGAACACCTGTTGCAAGTCTGCAAAAGACCTCAGACTAGAACAAAGTCTTTCAAAAGTCAATGATTCTAAATACAGTATAAAGCAAAATCTTCAATGGAAAAACTAAACATATCCATGTGTTAGACTGGCCAAGTGAAAACCCCAAAAGACTTGCAGCTGTGATCACAGCAAAAGGTGGTTCTACAAAGTATTCACTCAGGGTAAATATTTTTGCACGTCCTGGTTTTCAGTTTTTTGTTTAAAAAAAAAACAAATCAAGATATTTCATTCCACTTCATGATTGTGTCCCACTTTGTGTTGAAAAAAAGAAGCAATTATTTGTGTTTGAAGCCTGAAATGTGACAAAAGGCAAAAGGTCAAAAAAGTTCAGGAGGGGTTGGGGATAATACTTCTGCAAGACACGTTAGATTAAAAAAAAACATTTAAAAAAACCTTATACTTAATTGCACTTAACTCATTCACTGCCATTTACATCAACAATTCAATATTAAATACTATTTCTATTAGTTTAACATTTTTTAGCGTATGAAAACCTAGATTTTTTTTTTACTGTGCATTTAGAACAGATATAAAATTTGTGATTAATCGTGAGTTAACTATTGAAGTCATGCAATTAATTACAATTAAAAAAATTAATTGTCTGACACCCTTATTTTTTTAATAATCTTTTGTTTTTTAATTACGGGTATCAGGCGAATTTTTTATTGTAATTACAATGACTTCACTAGTTAACTGACGATTAATCACAAATTTGATATCTGTTCTAAACATAAAATACATTTTTTTCATACTCTTGTTAACAAAAGTGGAAAAAAATGTGAAACTAATAGAAATAGTTCAAATTCATTTTTGACGTCTATAGCCATCAATGGCAGTGAATGAGTTAATATAAACATATAACAAACTACTTTTTTGCTATGCAATTATCCAACAATATGTCGATACAGTAATTGAGCTCTCTCAAGAGTGTGTTTTTACTTTCAAAAGTCAACCTTCAGCAATATCCTTTCAAAAAATGTCTTAGGACTCTTGTGATCCGGACTACTTTGCGTGTAAACTTACGGCCTGCCGTTCTCCACTTGAACTCCAATTGACTGGAATTTTAGGGGGGCAGTCAAGGGTAACACTTCCTCTCTTAGGATAGGCTGAAGACAATCCACCTAAAAATTATATAGAACAACAAAATATTTAAAACCCCCATTGTACAATCATTGCTTTTGTTATTGTTTTTGTCTATATTCAAACTTACTGTACTATATTTATTCACCTGTTTTACACGTTTTGTTACGCGCGCGTGTGTGTGTCTATATATAGCTAGATAGAATTAATACATTTTAAAATAGAATTTACAGTGCAATATCTATCTTTCTATGTAAGTGATCAAGTTTGATATGATTTTCATCCACAACTGGAGAGTCAACAAATCTGACCTGAATTCCAATAGAGGATAGCTTTCGTATGGGTGCAGTGGGGGGCTGTTCCAAAGTGATGCCAGTGCTCAGGGTGTCATTTTGAGGCTGAGCAGATGCTGAAGTGGTGGAAGAGGTAGTGGGTGGAAGGTCACGAGGAGCTGGAACAGGGGGCACAGAGGATGCAGCAGGTGCAGGAGTAGTAGCTGGGTCAGCAGTGGGAGCCTGCTTCCTCTTAGCCAGATCGCTAGTGCGGATGCTACAGAGACTCTCAGAGGAATTGCTGCGTCCTGATTGGCTGTTGGCTTCACTGCCGTGGTCTTGTTCAAGGTACGTGTCTTGGGCGGACTCTGTGCTGCTCTGAAGTGTCACTGAGATGAGAGGCTTGGAGGTGGTGCGGGGTGGGACCGGAGGTGGAGCCTTCCTACTGTTGACTGTAGACAGGAAGAGAAGAAGCAAAAAGTGTCAAGAATGACTTAGTCCTGCTTACCGAGTTTAACTGCTCGGCGCTGACAAAGATTTTAAATAATACGATGCATGCCATAAGGCATCTGGTGCAGGTAAAGTGTAAGTGTACCTCCACTTTGTTCTTACTGCTGGCTGCCTTTCTCAAGTATAGAAAAAGCTGCTAAACTACCAGTATTTATCTTGCCAACCTGCTGTGGGTTATATTCCACTGACGTCAATCTGACTCCAGGGATTGTCCTCTGCATGCCACTCCTTCACAAGTCATTATCACTTCTGCTCAAAGTCCTTCTCAAACAATAATTCCAGGACCAAAATCCCAATAAAGTTTTACATGAATATTAGCACATTCACTGCCATTGACAGCTATAGACGTCAAAAATTCATTTGAACTATTTCTATTAGTTTAATTTTTTTTTCCATTTTTGTTAACAAGAGTATGAAAACCTAGAAAAAAAACATTTTTGTACATTTAGAACAGATATAAAATGTGTGATTAATCATGAGTTAACTAGTGAAGTCATGCGATTAATTACAAATTGTAATCGCCTGATGCCCCAATTTTTTATAATCTTTTCTTAAAATGTTTTTTCTTTTTTTTTGTTAAAGAAAAAATTCAGGCGATTATTTTTTTTTTATTGTAATTAATCACAATACTTCACTGGTTAACTCATGATTAATCACAAATTTTATATCTGTTCTGATACAATAAAACAAATTCTAGGTTTTCATACTCTTGTTAACAAAAGTGGGGGAAAAAATGTTAAACTAATAGAACTAGTTCAAATGACTTTTTGACGTCTATAGTCGTCAATGGCAGTGAATAAGTTAAGCAGGACAAAGAGGTTAAGAGGTTCCTTTAGTCAAAACAATGAGTTATGTATTGGCCCGGGCGGCCCCCTGATTTTATTCCCAAGTAAAAAGGGCTTAACAAATAGCTAGCAACAGATTAAAATGTCACTCAAGCGATATATAACCAAGAAAATTGTGTCCATGTCATTTTAGAGGCTTCACTAGGTACAGTGTTGAATGCGGGGGCTGCAGGAGCCATTAGTTTGTGCCAGCGGGTTCAAGATGGCCGGATGTTCGGTATTCACTTAACATTCTGTTCTCACGCTCATACTCCGCCTCATAGCTGGATTTGCGACTATATCACAGGTGTAGGACTTCTAAACTCCATATATCCATCCAGAGATGTTAGTTTGCACCATATAAACTTTGTTGGTTCAAGTGAGTGCTTTTTCGGGTGGGCACTCAGCAGACGAGTACTTAGTGACTCGGCTGCGCTCAAAACACGCTTTTGAGCTCAAAATTTCAAGTTTGTAATTGTAGCACAAATCTAATGGCAAGTTGTAACTTCTGCCTACAACACACAGAATAATGGAGTTTTCTTCCTGATTTTTCAAATGAACATTTCATCAAACGCATTTTGTATTGATACTGATCATGTGTCTATCATCAGTTGTCTGTCGTGAATTTGTGATACATAGTCATTGAATTATCGCCCGCCTAGGATTTCGCAATTTACCACTGTTATTTTCATTCACAGTCATGAGATTTTAATTAGGTTGTTAGATAAACTTTGCAAGTGCACAGTTTGTTAGACATTTACACATCACTCCTATTACTGTACACAAACAACCAGCTAACAATTCCACTTTGGCATCTTTGTTACTATGGATATGAGCCAAGCATTGTATTTAAAAGGGGATAAAAGATATAAGGTCAGCAGTCCTTTGCTAAAATAAGATGGCTGGCTTCCAACTGTGGATTGAAAGGCCGAAGCATTGCAGAGCATGGATTCTGACAATTAGGTAAAGGGAAAACAGATCATTGCCTCCACTGCAGCATAAATTGTGCACAGCGAGAACACTATATATATATGAACAAGACAAAATGCAACTAAAATAGTACGCTTGATAGCGCTTGCAAGTTTTCTTTTATCTCCAGCCAATTCTAATGTCAAGTAAATCAGCACTTACTGGTAAATCCTGTTGGACTGAGGGTAACAGAATAATCTGATCATGTAAATATATCAAGTTCAGGATGCGAAACTCGGATGAAGGAGTGCACCTGGCAGCGCTGGTGTTATTTACATACTGTTAAGAACAGGTGTATGGCCTTGTATTATTTCAAACTTAACTCATTCACTGCCATTGACGGCTATAGACGTCAATAATTCATTTGAACTATTTCTATTAGTTTTACATTTTTTCCACTTTTGTTAACAAGAGTATGAAAACCTAGGGAAAAAATATTGTACATATAGAACAGATATAACATTTGTGATTAATCGTGAGTGAAGTTATGTGATTAATTACAATTAAAAAATTGTAACCGCCTGATACCCCTAATTAAAAACAAAAATAATAAAAGATTATTAAAAATTAGGGGCGTCAGACTATTATTTTTTTTATTGTAATTAATCATGTGACTTCAATAGTTAACTAATCACAAATTTGATATCTGTTCTAAATGTACAATAAAAAAAATTCTAGGTCTTCATACTCTTGTGAAAATGTGAAACTAATAGAAATAGTTCAAATGAATTTTTGACGTCTATAGCTGTCATTGGCAGTGAATGACTTAATAAGCTTCATGTATTTGAGCATTTGCGCAACAGCGAGCAGCAACTCAAAACTAACCTAAACAATACTTAAATCCTTAAAATTCTCCAAGTAATTGATGGAATAATCGGTAATTGATGGAATAATCGTCGATTACGTAGTTAGTGACAGCCCAACATTTGACAATCTTTATTTTGACATGGGCTATGTGAGGTTTTCGACTCAAGGAAACCTTATGTTTATTAATGTGCTCTATTTAGATTTTTTTACCATAGATTAAAGGTCACCTAAATGCAAAGAATATGTATTATGTGCCATCACTAGTTTTTAAACATGGTGTTCTGATGAATATTGTGTTTGTGGAATAAAAATGTAAGCAGATTAATTCATCCATTTTCATCCATCTCGGGGCTACCATTTTAGTCAATACCTTCCCATTTTTGTTTTGACCTCTACCAATAACTGCTGCAAATCCTTGCCTGAGCATCGGATACTTGTATAATTTGTGAAACAAACTAATTACAGTTAAAAGATAGCATTACATAAGCCATTAATGTACAATAAAAACAAGCAAGGCCCCAGGCCAGTACTGATCCCTAGGGTAAACCACAGGTAATGAATGCACTTTAATATGCATCTTAATGCTCCCATTTATACAACTACAAACTCCTGCCTAATTCATGAGATGACAATTAACTCATTCACTGCCATTGACAGCTATAAACGTCAAAAATTCATTTTAACTATTTCTATTACTTTAGCTTTTTTTTCCCACTTTTGTTAACAAGAGTATGAAAACCTAGGATAATATATATATATATATATATATTTTTTTTTTTTACGAAAATATTATTAAAAATTAGGGGCGTCAGGCTATTAAAATTTGGAATTGTAATTAATCGCATGACTTCAATAGTTAACTCACTGTTAATCACAAATTGTATATCTGTTCTAAATGTACAATGATTTTCTTCTAGGTTTTCATACTCTTGTTAACAAAAGTGAAAAAAAAAGTTAAACTAATAGAAATAGTTCAAATGAATTTTTGACGTCTATAGTCGTCAATGGCAGTGAATGAGTTAACCATAATGGATTTCCTCTGATGCAGAAATTTGTATCCGTTCAACTCAATTGCTTTGGTCAATCACATTGAAGGCTTGTTCAAATCTTTAAATTATGCTATGATTTTGTGGATTTTACTTTGACAATGATTTACAATAGTAATCTTTCTCATCAACAGGTTTAAGGAAGAAAGAATTTTGATTTATATTGGAATAAGTCAGCAGTTTGATGCTGACTTGAACCCCTTGCCATAATTCTTTTGTCAATTCAGGCCCAATGTTAACAAAATGTTGACATTACTGATCACCTCCTCTATGTTGGCTATTATATCACCATTTTGATTACAATACTTTTTAAACAGTTTATTTAACGCACTCCTAATACTAACAATTAAAAATAAAATCCCCAGCAAAATTTGCTAATAATCTTCATCAAGGCAAAACTGATGTCAAGTCCAAGAAATTTACTGGTCACCCTATTTAAAGTGTGAAGATAAACTGTACTGGCAAGTTGTGTAAACTCTAAACTTCACAATTTAGCATCCTTGCTTTGTGGCTTACTAGTGATGCGTCTCCCATTCAGTCGAAAGATGACCTCATCAATGAGTGAGAGGAAGCGTGTGCAATAGTTTAGGATGACTCATTGTCTCTCCATGGTGATACTCAGACAGGGCACACATTGGGATCAAGCCAGCCAATTCAATAAGCATACCTTGTTAGTATATGAAACATATATTAAAGTTAAGTAAAGTTAGCAAGAGATTGGCAGATTCGGTGTTGTCGGTCCAATAACTCCAAAATAAAATGTTATTGGAAAAATGTTTTTGTTTTATTTCAATTAGCTTAGCAGGCTTGGTGGCCCACTGATACGCACATCCACCTCACAATTCAGTAGTCCAGGGTTCAAATACAGCCTCCCTGTGTGGAGCTGTCATGTTTTCCCTGTGTCTACAAACGGAAAGTGAACACTAAATTGCCCCCTGATGTGGTTGTGTATGTTTCTTCATCTATGTGTGCCCTACAATTGTCTGGCAACCATGCAGCTCAGGTTGTACCCTGCAAAATTTGTTCATATTGAATCAGAAATTCGATTTGGGATAAAGTAATTAATTGACTTTAATTAGTTTATTCTTCTTCTTATTATTATTATTATATTATTATTATTAAAGTTACCTGGGTGTAACTTTTTATTTGGTTTGGGAAAAATAAATGTATTTGATTTATATCAAATTGAAAATGATGCTTTCAACCAAATCATAAATATAACGAGTAAAACATTTTTTTTTTTTAATTTAGTCCAGAGAAACTTTTTTTTTTCAGTTATTACTGCTCAAAAACTTCATGATTGTACATCGTCATGTCTCCAAACTCACATCACACATGGATGGGGACTGCCTGCATATACTACAACTCTTATTTCATCAAAATAACACTTGTTTGTTTGTTTTTAGAATTTTTTTGGTTGTTATTACTGATCAATAACTTCATTATTGTACATAGTCATGTCTCCAAACTCACGTCACACATGGGTAGGGACCTCCTGTGTATACTACAACTCTTATTTAATCAAAATAACACTTCCTGTATTTTTCAGAATTGTTTCGGTTATTACTGATCAATAACTTCATGATTGTACATCGTCATGTCTCCTAACTCACATCACACATCGATGGGGACTACCTGCATATACTGCAACTCTTATTTCGTCAAAATAACACTTCCTGTATTTTACAGAATTGCTTTGTTGTTATTACTGATCAATAGCTTCATGATTGTACATCTCCTAACTCACATCACACATGCTAACTTTACCGGACTAAATATTAATGCCAAATTGGAGAGTAACAAAAGTTGCATTTCCCAAAACAGGATAAACAATCTTGTCATCAAGCAAACAGCATGCTATTATGTTAGAATGCACATCCCTCTGTTTTTTTAAGAGCACTTAAATTGCTCAACTGCAATGCACACAAAGCAGGAAGCGTAACATTATTAATTCAGTATGTAACGTTACCAGCGCTATACAGTCTGTACTCCATTCAAAGCTATGAGTGAAACGTGACTTTTTCCTCTTTTCCATCCACTTTTTTTAAAAAGTATTTTCCTACAGCGAACGTACGCCAAAGTTATGTTGAAAGCATTAATAACATCTGAACGTTCGGGTGGAATTATGCCATCGCATTTGACCACCGAGCACAAAGAGTCAATATACACAAACAACTATATAAGGCGCGATAAATGACGTGTATGGTAAATATTAGCAAATGTATTGAGAGCGTGATTAGCCCCGCAGTGAGTCCTTCCTTGTGATGCCTGATGCCCCGTTAGCTTGTGCTGTGCTAGCTCGCCCGCTCCTGTCACGGGTGTGCTATTACCACGCAGCCGGGGTATTCAACGTTGAGCAACGGAGGTATCGTATATCGGTGTTAAACACACCCACGAAAGTGGCAGCGATCGCCACGTTCGCGCCACGCTGACAAGGGCGGCCACATTACTGCCACTGCCAGCATCTCCTTTCTTTCTTTACCCACGTTAGCTAGCTACGTGAAACCTACAATACAATTTAGGTTGCCTCAGGTTGGCGTGCTTCTGCTAAGGCGTGGATTTTAATCAAATAGTCCGAATGCAAATCTCGAGTGAGGAGAATGCAATGAAATGACCTACTGTTTCATCGGCGGCTCGAGAAGCATTATTTTATGTCCGTTCTTGAAACAGAGACGAGAAGAAGCAGGCAGGGGTTTGAACGAGCGCTGCCATTAGATACACAGCGACGCTGTGAAAGAGGATTTTATAGTTCACGCCCTGTGACGAGGATTGGCGTACACGTCTTGTCTGGCCAGTGTTAGTGAACTGCGATTGGACAATTTCGTCATCAATGTCACCGATGAACACAACCATTGGTTCAAATGTCATCGTGTGCCTTCTCAACGATAGGTGAGCTTTCATTTGTCTCAAACGTCGCGGGAACCGACTCGAGCCAAATATATTTTACACATGAAGCCATTGCAATGCCAATATCCATCCATCAGATCGTCATTTTATGATTTTTTTTTTTTTTTTTAGCATTACAAATCATTCTGCTTTTGCATTACACACAATTCTGCTTTTAAAGACCATTGTCTAAATTATTAGGCACAGTGGATTAGGTTCCGTAACCTCGCTCTCACCTCATCAAAACAAAAGTCTCCTAGTAACACAAAACACAACACAGCAACATTGCTGCAGGGGTGTGCAAACCGAAACTGAAGTAATCATCATTCCACGTATACAGTCAGTCAGATATAGAATTAATTGATACGGTTTGCCAATTGTAAGCAAAACCTTTACCTTTTGATGAAGTAGATTTTTCTAAAGTGCATTTTTTTGCCATACTGAGTGAGATAATGCAAACAATTGTAAATTGATCTCATTGTAAGTATTATCTACTGTATATAAGTACATAAAAATTGTATTTGTAAAAGTTACAATAACACTGGTCTACGGCAAATTTTAATCAGAGATGGCTTTATGTGTACCTAAACCTATTTTACACCTATTTAAAAAAGAAAAAAAGTCTTTACTTTTTTTCTAGGACATCAGGTTCTTGAGATATTTTCATTTTTTGTTTTGGAATTTGACTTATAAGATTTTATCAAAATTATCATTTATAGCTGGGCCTAACCCTTAATTCATTAAAATATTACTATATTACATTATTATATTGTTTTATCATCATCATTATTATTATTATTATGAAAACCTGGAAAAAAAGGGCAGATAAAAAGTTTATTTGCATCTTTGATTAAAAACAAAAAAGTTAATTATTCACTGACAGAAAACAGGCAGGCACTCACACAAACATGAACAACAAATATAGTGTGTCAGGTCAACAGGAAATTTCATATAGCCACAAAAGCTCCAGGCAAATGAAATGTCATAGGATCATTCAAATCCCATTCCTTGTTGGCTTTTCAACCACCAAAAAACAGCATTATGTAATTATAAAAAGTTATGAAGACACAGTAGTTCAAGGCTGCTTTCAGTCAATCAGTCAATATGTTTGTTTGAAAAGGGCCAACCAAAAAACTTATCATAGACATTATAGCCTGATAAGATAAACTCATTCAAAAGAGAAGTGTACACATTGTTTTGTTACGAATAGAAATATTTTTCCATTTTTATAAAACTCATTCTAATAAATTAAACTCACACTCTGCTGTAACACACATGTAGGAAATTAGGAATGCAAGGAGAGATGAAAGCGGAATGCCAACGAGCTGCATCTCTTAAAGAGACAGTGTGTATTGTTTAATGCCATCTAGTGGTGAAGTAATTCATTCATTTTGAAAACCGACTACAGCATTTCAATAATGTGCAATATAGCCTATGTTATATCATATCAATGTACATTTATCAAAAATATAATCATAGGTCGAGTGTTAGTTTATTATATTACGTAGCCATGCCTTTCAGAAGGCTGACATGTTTCACCGCCATCTTTCTACTACGGATACCCAAAGGTTTCAGGGTTATTAAAGCAAAATCTGTTCCTAAGAAAAGGGAAAAAAGCACAGTCTGAATCAAAAACATTTTATTACAGAAGGAGAAAAGGTTTTTGATATCAGCCACAAATGCTCTTTTAAACGAAAAGGGCCCCTCTCCTCTCATTCTATTCTCTCTCAAACAGAATGTGTTTTACAAGCTTTACAAGTATGACATGCTTTTGCAAAAGAATTACACACAGGGACAATTGACCCACTCATCCCTCCTGGGGAAATTCCTCTTGGGGAATTTCCAGAACATGTTACCTTACACGCAGCATTCTTTCTTATTTAAACAACAATATAAAGCAAACATTCTAGTACCTTTTTACTCCACTATGTTAAATAAATAACACTATAAGTATTAAATACGCAGGTTATATATTTTCATATGAGATAACGTACATACATTATCCATCAGAAGGAGAAGAACTTTGCGAAATGGGTCAAACACTGCTTACGAGTACCTTCCACAGCTAGAGCCTGCAGGTGGGTGGTCGTCGTTGAGTCTCGTGATTCTTTACTCTCCCTCTGTTTTGCTCTCATTAGCTTTTGCTAACTTCTTCCACTAGCTGTTCTTGTTAGCGGTTCCAGCTAGTTCTTGCTAGCTGCACTTGTAGCCGCTCCAGCGAGTTGTCGCTAGTCACTCTTGCTCGCCGCTCACGCTAGCTCCTGCTCGGCGGGTTCGCTCGCCACTCTAAATAATAATTGGTAGTAGCCTAATTTGTAGTAGGCTTGCAAAGTGTGGTCTTTCTGAGGCACCATAGTGTGCGTGCTTAAAAATTGTCGCGTTCTATTAACTCATCGCGGCGTTAGCCCGAATCACGGGACTCAGTGATGACCTCCTGCAGGCCCCATGCGTGGAAGGTAAAATTTCCCTTTGGGTATCCGTAGCAGGAACATGGTGATGAAACATGTCGGCCTCCTGTAATGACCTTCGCTACCTATGTAATATAATAGTGATTATTAGAAAATGTACAGTGATGTGATAGAACAGATTTTTTTGCAAATTATTAAAATCAATAGTGGGTTTTAAAATTAATTATTAGTTCAGCACTAGATGGCGCTAGAGATTACACACTGTCCCTTTAAAATCATCTCAAACAAAGTTCCCAAGTACCTGCAAAATAATTTTCCCCCCGTCTGCAAAAGTCATTAGTATCGTAGTTCAACTGATTTTGGCCTGTGTAAATTCAAAACCCTGATGGTTAAAAACAGTTTTTTGTATAGTGCAGCTTCACAATTGAACAAGTTGCCAAAGGTATAAAAACAAGTGTTTCCTTACCAATTTTTAAAATAGCCCTTAAACTGTGGCTACAAAACCACACTTAAATATTTAAATGTAATTATCTCTCGTTATTGTAATGAACACATTTGTATGCTTCAACTTTTCAAGTATTTCCATTGTGTTGCTGTTGTCATTACCCTGTTTTTGTACTTGAAAAAAATAATATTTTATTATTTATATATATTGAATGCTTGTTTCAACCCCATTTTATTTACTTTGTTGATGAAAAGATGTTGTATTTGTTTTAGTCCTGCTGTGGGTTGAATGGAAATAATAATGGAAATAAGACCTTGACTGTGTCAGTCAGTCAATAGATCAACATCTCTCTAACAAGTATTTGTCCACAGTGGGACTTGAAACCGGACCTGCCAGAGCCCAAGTCTAAGTCCTACCAGATAAGCTAATGATGGTCTGATATTGTGGTAATGACTTGTAAAAAAAAGTATATTATTCTAATCCATTGTGACATTGTGCACACTTTGTATATGAACTTAAATACAGTAAATAAAAACTGCTTAAATGATTAGATAAACAATTGATGGCACATCAAAGTTAAATAAAAATGGTACTTCTAACAATTTTGAAACGTAAAGGTTAAATGCAAATGGTTGCAGTTGTCTTGCAGGTTAAATACAAAGGAACTATACTTAACTCATTCACTGCCATTGACGGCTATAGACGTCAAAAATAAATTTGAACTATTAGTTTTTTCCCACTTTTCTTAACAAGAGTATGAAAACCTAGAAAAACATAATTGTACATTTGTAACAGATATAAAATTTGTGATTAATCGTGAGTTACTATTAAGTGAGTTAACTATTGAAGTCATGCAATTAATTACAATTAAAAATTGTAATCGCCTGATGCAATTTAAAAAAAGAAAGATTATTAAAAATTAGGGGTGTCAGGCGATTAATTTTTTTTAATCGTAATTGAATCGCATGACTTCACTAGTTAACTCACGATTAATTACACATTTTATATCTGTTCTAAATGTACAATAAAAAAATCTAGGTTTTCATACTCTTGTTAACAAAAGTGGGGGAAAAAAAGGTTAAACTATTTAGAAATATTTAAAATTAATTTTTGACGTCTATAGCCGTCAATGGCAGTAAATTAGTTAAAGATGTATTGTAAATGAAAAGTAATAAATGTAGTGATTTAAAAACACATTGCATAGCTATATACTTCATTCTAATATGTCTTATTGTATTACATATGATAAATATGGTAAATTTTATTGCATTTAATTCAGTGATTCATTCAATGATGTACCACTACTCTAATCACTCGTTACGTGGTTATTGATATGAATGATAGCCTCTCTTTCTCTGCTGAATGAAAAGTTTGGGTTGAACAATACTCACTGGTGTTTGAGTTGTAGCATTTGGCGGTTGGTGGTGGCGAGTCGGAGTCCACAGAGGCCGTATCCTCATCTTGCGAGCAACCAGCCTGGATGGCCCTCAGGTAGCTGTGACTACGGGACCTAAAGCAGCTAGGCGCAGGAAGGTCCAAGGCCTCCACTGCCTGCGATTCCCCCTCACCGTGCGGAAGAGAGTGCCCAAAGCCACGTTCGAATACCTGAAAGATCGTGTGCAGACTCACACGCTAAGGGCAGAAGGTAGACTAAGAAATGTGCATAAACTAGCTACACCTTCAGATGTATTCTGCACGGGTTTCAGGTATGCATTGATGAAAATGACCATTGCTTATTATTGTCATTCAGCATCAATACTGATTGTACACCGTCCCTGGTGTTGCCGGAAAGGTAGACAATATTCTTGTTACTAAAAATAAAGTGTGATGGATGAAACTGGAGCAACAATGCATTCTATTTTTTGTACACTATTCAAACATGATAGACATACTGTGCATATGCTATATTTTGACATGAAAATATTGCATTTTGACGAGAAAGCTAACAAAGGCCCACTTAAATTCAATCACCAGAAAATTATACATTTCTACTTTAGTCCCAAATGTGTAAATTCTCTACATTTCCGACTTATCGAAGGCAGCTTGCCCGTTTTTTGATTTTAAAGATGTCACCACGCCCGTGGAAGAACAACCTATTAAAGACAGAAGGCGTGACCGTAGAGGAGTCAATTATTGGGTGTGTCCTGCTGCCTTGCTCAGAGCTTCTGGCAACTGAGGGGATTCAGAAGCAATGCATAGTTAGCAACATTTTAGCTCGTCAGGTACTTTTATGAACTCTTTTTGATTAAAAAAAAAAAATTGTGTTTTAACACTATATGAATAAGTCATTTAACTGTGGCTGGCTAACACTGGCTCATTTACAATGTTAATGTTTGCTTAACATTGCTACCAGCTACCCACTTTCACAATTGCATGCCATTATAAATGGCTATGTCTGAGCATCGTGCTTGTGCATGTTAGTGAGGGTGCGGCTTTGGTCAATCTTTGGGTGTGAATAGGGATAGTGAGAGGAGGCTAATAACGGCAAACTTCCCTTTAATATAATTTCATATTTTATATAATAGATTTAATAACTATTTCTTGTAAAAAAACTAAAAAAAAACTTAATTTTCACTACACTAAAGCTAAATATAATTAGTTTCAGTATACAGTGCAATGTACTGCATCCGTTTTCTATAGCATTTGTCCTCAATAGGGTTGTGCTGAAACCTATTTCAGTTCACTTTGAGTACACCCTGGTACGGTCACCAGTCATTTGCAGTTCTTCTATAGATGAAAAACCTTTGACACTCATATTCGCACCTATGGACAGTTTAGAGTCTTCAATTAACCTAACATCCATGTTTTTTGGAATGTAAGAGGGCCTGAACTAAGATTCTTATATCAATAAGAGCAGACGGAACCACTACCACAATATGCTGTCCAGAATAAATATTAGAATACTGCGAGTATAATGTTATTCAAGCAGCTTATTGTAGGACTGGGCGACATAAATGGTGTATTTAATATAAGGTATAAATTTTGTTTGACTCGGTTGATGACGTCATCGCATATCAGCAATATTTTTTGATTTGATATTTGCACAATAAATGTTGTTATCCAAAGTAAATTTATTCTTTCATTGTTTTATTTAATTTATTTAGCTTCTTTAAAGGACTATGCAAACCAGTAAGCAAATTATTTATAAAAAAAACAAACACTTAATTCTATACCGTGATATATACCATTACCGTGAAGTGATGCAGTTTATACCGTGATATGAATTTTAGGCCATATTGCCCAACCCTAGCTTATTGTATATGAAGGTTGTGAAACACTGGTTCAAATTCAGTCAGACACACATACCTGAGCGGTACCGGGGAAATGGCTGAAATCATTATGTCCGTGGCTCAGTGGCGTCTCGAGTGGGCCCACCAGGCAGTCCAAGTTGTCGAGGCTCCGATTTGTGGACAGCTCTTTGAGGGAGGGCAGGGAGCTGTGGAAGAGATGATAAGCTAAAGAGGACATCCAGAGTGCAGTTCTGACAAGAGTCTTTTATACCCAGGAGAAACTTGAAATCCTACTCCAAAGTTCTCCTGGGTATTTTTAGATTAAAAACTGAGATATGTGAAGAGTGACTCTGGGGTTTTAAATAGCAGCACAGAGGAAACATTCATTTATGAGGAAATAGGTTTCGTATTGTGTTATTATTTCACACCGATTTCTGGCATGTTTCCTCTGTTCTGGACTGCAAAATTGTCACCTTGTGTTTGTGAAAATGTGTGTGCTCCAAGCAGTAAAGGGCTTGAGGGGACACCACGGTCACTTTGCATGTTATGCAAATACTGTAGGGCTTCAAAACAAGGGAGGTCTTGTTGAAAAAACAAAACAAAAAAACATTGCAGAGTGTAAGTTAAAAGGTAGAGGCAAAAAGGCTGGTGGGAATGTTTGACCAAAAATGATGCTGGGTAGTGGGGTTAGGGCAAGTGAAGTGGGCTTGGTTCGTTGGCCATACAACCTGCCCATGAATGGCACTGACCTCAGATGCTGCATAGAGCATGCACTCTGTAGTGGAGACCAAAGAAAATCCTCCCGCATGAGAGCGTAGCAACGTGGCCTGTCGGTGTGGATGAAGGGGTAAAACACATGGCAAATATTCACCTATCCTTATTCCAATAATACAAATGTGTTTCGACTAAATGGGCTCTTTGCATAAATCCACTACTTCATTTCCTGTCTTTCATGGTTGGACAAACTGATTAATCCAGGTGTGCCTGACGACAATGGCCAGACACCTGGATTAATCAGTTTGTCTAATCATGAAAGACAGGAAATAAAGGAGAGGTATTGAGTTCAGGAAGTAGTGGATTTGTGCAAAGAGCCCATTCTCCTTCAGTTTAAAAACAATATAGATTAACCAGCATGCTGCGGCAGCAACATTTTTCATTTTTGACTAGATGTTGCCCCCTGCTGTCTAGCTTTGGAAACGTGAGGAAGACCTATGGCTGTCTAGCTTGAGGAATGTACACTTCTGAATATGACCCCTTGTACTGTGAGACTCACTTGCGCGCCGGCGGAGGAGGCTGCTGTTCACTGAAGGACTGCTGAGTGGCCTTCAGATAGCTCTGGCGACGGGCTGCAGATTTGGGTGAAGGTTTGGGGCTACCCTCTGAATCATCGCTATCCTCCATGTCTGCCATTGCTTTCACATAGCTGCCACTGCGCATCCTTCGACATGGAATTTCTGTTCCTTTGGCTCGGCCGGGCCCTAAAGTGCCAGCCCAGTCCCCCAGTGGAACCTGAATTGTAGAAACACATTTTCAGTGCAGACTTATCAGTAATTCAAATAGCTGCCTCTAAGAGGCTGCATCGTGATAAATATTTTTTGACTAATGAAAATAGGATTACAGGTTTAAAATATAATAATGGAAATTATTGTGGTCTTAAAATATAATATGGATGCTATTAGCTTTAAAGGGAAACTAGAAATATTGAGACATTTTCAGCACGTTAATATTTTGTCCAGAATTAATTTGATCACTTCATTTTTCATGTACAATTAATGCCTTTATAAAACACATTTTCCACTTGCTGTCGACTGAAGATGACATCCCCTGTGCTGAGGAAATAGGAAACGACCTATCACGGCTCACCTGTTTTCTGGGTTTGGTCAGCAAACTGAGCCATGATTGGTCGTTATTGGTTTCCTCAGCACAGGTGATCTTCATCATCTTCAGTCGACAGTGGCAAATTAGTTTTTAAAGGTATTATTTGTTCATGAAAAGGGCTCCCGGTGGCGGAGTGGTACTGTCACTTGCCTACGATGCAGGTTGGCGTGGCCTTGCTTCGCCGCCTGGGAAACCATGTTTGTGTGAGTGTGTGTGAAAAAAAATGTTCATAAAAAATAAGGAAGTTATCACATTAATTTTAGACAAAATATTATCTTCAAACTGTTGAAAATGGTTCAATGAGTCAACCCTTTATGATAAATAAATAAGTAAATCAATAATACATTTTATTTGTATAGCGCTTTTCAAAAGACTCAACAAACGGATAAAAATTATACGATAAAAATACTATACGATTAAAAATACGTAGCTTGCGACCAAAATTACAGAATGTATCAGTAACGATAACAGCAATAGCGTTATATTGCGATATTAAAACTGCCACAAAATATCGTCGCCGTCATGTCACGATATTAAAAGCAGCACATCTGTTAAAAAAACCGAGTCCATTTTTGCAGTTCTAGCAGCCTCTGGTGGCTATTTTTTGTTGTTGTGCAGTTTAATTTTCATAAGGCATGTTTTGGCCCTTCTATGGTTAAAATCCACACTTAAGGGAACATTATATATACTGTGTATATATATATATATATATATATATTATATTATATTATATTTTTCATTGCTGTATTGTACAAGAGCACAATATTGTGTGTGTTTTTTAGTATGAGCTCATTTTTTTACAATATTGTGACCTTTTTTTGTATCGCCATCCTCCCCACAATACTGTGATAATATCGTATCGCGATGCTTTTATATTGTTACATCCCTACTCCCTAATATGTACAAGCATATTAAAAAAAAAGATAAAAGTGGGGAAGATGATTATGGTAAACACAAATAATTTATGCGTGGAAATTTGCCAAGAATGATGATGAAGATGAATACTCACTGGTACTCCTACCTGAAGGAACTGGTTAGCCAGATCCTGGTGGCATGACTTTGTTTTTAAAAGTGTCCTGTTGACTGTAGCGGAGCCTTTCTGCAACACTTGCCGGGCCTGACTGAGGGTGAGATTAGACCAGGAGGCCCTCTTCACCAGTGTATCATCCTTGCTCCGAGCTCTTCCCTCGTCTTCCTTGGTTCCAACTTGTGATACTGGACATCCCAGGAGCTTGAGGTCACTGCTGCTTTTCGAGGATTTGAGAGAATGTGCGGAAATGGTGTTGTAGCCCTGTGGAATATGTCTAGGGTGGGCCTGGCTGTCTGATATCGCTCTACCAAGTGTCATCATGCACAATGGGTTGCGGTAACCAACAGCAATGGTGCCGGCTTTGGTCGTATCGCTGTCAAGAGCGTTGTCTGAGCTCCACAGGCCTAATGCATTCGGCCTTGATTTCTGCTTTGGTACTTCAGTCTTAGCCCTATCTTTACTCTTGCTCCTGTGGGTTGGTCTGCCACCGTCTTCGCCGGCTCCGGTGATTGCGTTCCCTTTCACTGAAGAGTTTTCCAGGGATTGAGATTTGGCAAAGAGTTTCTGCACAGAGTGCATCAGGTGGCGTATCCGTCCTGGACTCTCACTGCGTTGTTTCGACATACGTCCTCTGTGAAACTGCAAAGTGCTGAAACCGTCTCGTTGCAGGGGCAGATGCCTTTCTAGTTGATCCAAGATGTTGGATGGTAACCGATTCATCTTGGCTGCCGCTGCGGACGAGATGGTTGCTGATCCACTTGTGATCATGGGCGCGCCAGTGAGGCCCAAGCCGAGGCCCATACCCATCGACAAAGAGGTGGAAAGAGTGCCTGCCCTGCTGCCCTGCCCGGCTCCGGCACTGCCTGCCATACAGCCCTGTGGACAGTCCGACTGCTCAGTCTGCGGGGTGAAGTGCAGACGAGGGAAGGTGCTGCTGTTGGACATCTGATTGAAAGGCAGCAGGCAGTCTGGAGTCAAGGTGGTTGGGCTAGTGGGAGCATACTGATGGAGGTGAGGATCCAGGGTGCCATAGTGGTTTATGGTTGGGCTCAACATGAAGGAGCAGTGGGGGTCAGAGGTCAAAGGGCAGAGCGGTTTCGGCGGGCACCCTGCTGGTTCACACGAGTCCGAGAGATGTCGACTGCGGTTGGATCCTAACCCTTTCATGATGGCTGCTGGGTTGTCTTTAGACCATGTCGCCAGTCAGTGCAGGACTAGACACCTGAAGTGCTCATCCTGCAAATTAAGCAACAAATAGAAAACATCTGTTATTGTGTTTATTTTTTCATATATTTGTTTTATTTTTGTTATACCAAATACACATTCAAAAAGGTTGTTACCACTTTCTCCAGTTTAGCTACAAGGAATTTGGTAGCCTAAAAAAAAAAATCGCTGTAACAAGATGTACAATATGTTATACTGTAAAATACCACCAGAGGGCGCTCAGATGGCAGGACAAGATTTGATGTGATAAGCAACAGATACATAAAAAATAAAATAATACAATTACAGCTGTCAAACGATTATTGTTTTAAATCAGATTAATCACAACTCAGAATTTTGACTAATCATGATTAATCACTTAAAAAGTATTTTTGCCCGCCAAATTTGAAGAGCATCTGTTATGTGTTAATTGTACCTACATTTAATGTTATGAGGCTGCCTTCCACATTTTTAAATCCACTGCGCACTCCCATCCTCCTTTTTTTCTAATTAGTTAATTACCTGCATAATTTAAAATGTAAAAAAATGACCCCAATAATTTGACATGAACAAATATTCTGAATGTCAGACACAGACATTTATTAAATACTTTAATGCACGTTATGTTTATTGCTCAAACACAACCTGCGCTGCCTTTAACGTAACCATCCGGGGCAAAAGATCATCTCGAGTCAAAAATAAAGTGATTAATCTGCGTTAATAAATGATTAATGCAATATTTTTTGGTGATTAATCCATGAGTAAACACTTTGACAACACTAATTAAAATGCATACATACATGAAAAATATAAATATAACATAAATGTCAAAAACCTTCATAGTTTATATATTTTAATTATGTAGGAACATTTACATACAGTCCTAATCCTGATCTAAAACTTGGTATTGACACGACAGACAATTTGTAAACGTATATGTAAATAAGTTACTGCAAATATTCTAGAAGTACGCTCCTCTCTTCTACTAATAATTTTGTTACTTTCATCTTAGTGTGTGTGTGTGAACGGATGAAAGTGAGGTTTAAATTTTAAAGCGCTATGTGTTAACTCTCATCTCTATGTCTGAAGTGTTGTTAACTAGCTGTTCATATGGACGACACAATGTCATTTAACATTTTTAATTGATGAATGTGAAGATGGTGACGAATACTGAAAGTGAACAGGTAGATTGGAGAGAGGTTTGGTATACAGATTCTGTCTTGTGTGCGATGGAGAGCTGACCTAGGAAGGGATGGAGGATCTAAATTGGAGGGCAGATTAAATATTTTGATCATCCAAATAGTGAAAACAAATAGTTTGGGATACATTTCAGTATATATTTTTTAGAAGTCCTATTCTGACATATGAGCCTTTTTTCAGTACCTAAATTATAATACTGTATCATGATGAAATACACACCAAACCAGAAGGTTATAGGCCGCAGAGGGCAATAAAAACAAGAGGTCAACTGCAGTGTCATGTCCTATCAAAGTCCTTCAGATTTTTAAAGCCAAGGAAGAGCGACATTTCATCTGATAAGCCTCATAATTCACCCATCAGATCCAGTCTGCATTTGATTCCATCTAACAGATGCTGTCTGTATCATAGTGGAGTGAGTCACTGATCAGTCAACGGCAAGAGCCCTGTTGCCACCGCAGACATGAAAATTGTGCCTATGAGCTGAATGTGAGGCGCGCACATTTTCCCCGACAGTGTTGCTTTGCCACCTCTCACGGATCTTTGACCTCCTATACAATCTCCCTTGCGCGGAACAGCCACTTATCCGAGTCAGTGTTCCTGGATGGGCACAGCAGTGCTGACAAATGCAGCACCGGCGTTTTACAACATCGCCACATGCTGTATCTCATCCACCCCAGCTGACTGCAGTCCTGCAGGCGCCACTGCTGACACACTGACACACACCTACCTACACAGTGAATTCGCGAACCTTACGCGCACCCGCCTACTGCACTGATGAACCCTCGTCAAGTGTTCAACATCACAGCGCCAACATGAGAAGGAATTTCAATGTTGGCGGCATTTTCTCACAGGTCCAAAGCATTTTTTTTGCACGATGGAGGGTAAACGCGGCTTGTTATGCACATGCGCGCACACCAACACACACGGTAATATCTGGCTGTTGACATGATCTCAGTGACTCTTCCACGTTCCATTCACTGAATATTTGGAGCCACTTCTTAATACATCATCATACATCTATGCATGTATGGGATAGGATTAACCACACCCGCAAGTCTCCAGTGGAGAGGGTAAATAGGAAATGGATGGATGATCATATTATTTACGTTTTTGTCTTTGTTTTAAGTACAGCATTTTCTTACACCTGTGGTTGTTATTAAATTGCAATATAAATGAAGTTGAGTTTTAATCTGAATTGTTACACGACATTTGACTTACAAACGGGTTTTCATTGGGAGGGAGGGTGTCGCCCTAGCGCCCTCTATTGGCAAGCAGCCACTACACACCAGACAACATTTGGACATCAACAGATCATTTCGGAAAAAAATGTTAATCACCGATTTAGATTTTTCAGAAATGGTCCACTAATTTCACATAGTTATGGTATACTGTTTATATTTGATGATAATTTAGAATAAGTACTGTATCATCTTAATTTCTGGACCAATAGCCTATACTTCATTTTTCACTAGAAATTAAAATAAAGCAGTTTTACATAATACTATTCGTCAAATTGTTAGCATGTTGGAGTTCATAACGTTCAAATAAGAACCAGATGGAAAGGTGTGGCAATTGGATTAACTTGATAAATGTTCTCCAGATCCGGTGTCGGTACCACATGTGATCGGACTGCCAGATCGTTTCAGGGTCGCCTAATGAAAACGTCACGCTACAGGATTGGCTGGAAATTATCCAGTTGATGTCAAACATTGGAAAGAAAATATTAAAGATGTAATTTAAATAACAAAATGTACGGACTGAAGTTGTAAAAAAACAAAACAACAACGTAAATAAAGCTAAGAATATAAAAGCAAGATATATTGAATAAATAATAAAATAGATTGAATAAATGATAAATACACAAATTAATTGCCTGAGATGTGACAAATATTATCAGTTTATATTGCTAATGTGTTCCTATTATCATTGAGACTATTTTTGTGATGTATCGTGATTTATGAACTGCTAAAAGGGATACCAAACCAAAGTGAATACGTCTGAATTGCGCATTTTGTTAGCGCTGCTGTACTGACGTCATCGGCAAACTCGACGGCGCCTCAATCTATTTTTTGATTTTTTAAATGTTAAAGTATACTGCTTTTATATTTTTAGGTTTATTCACGTTTTGACAATTTCAGTCCATATATCTTGTTATTTAAATGACATCTTTAATATTTTCCTTCCAATGTTTTGACGTCAACCGTATTTTTTTCCAAATACCTTTATTGAACAATTGTAAACGGATCATCTCCAGCCAATCCTGTAGCGTGAGATCATCGGTTGGCGACCCCGATACTAGCAGCCCGATCACATCTGGTACTGACACCGGACGTTGACGTCACGCGTCCCAAGATGGGTGTTAGCCCAGCCATTTTGGCAGGATAGAAAACGCGTCTGCCACTTCGCGTGAACGGCAAACGCCACACTTTAACAATGATTGACAGCTGTTGTGGACCAGCTGCCACAACGAGAAGAGGCACATCGAGCATCGAGGATCGAGCATTATCCAGGCTACCAAAAGAGGAACCAATGCGAAGCTATTGTATCACAGCAGCCATAAAAAGGGTGAACAACAGGGTGGAGTATTTGCAATCTTCCTCATTGCTTGTGTAACGACCACTTCATATCTGGTGAGTTAATTACTGAATCAGGTAGTCGTGTAGATGTAGCTTGAATGTATGGTTATTAAATGAAGGCGAAAGACGTGATCGGGCACTTTGTAGGCCTACATGGTAGCTGAATCAGCAGATGCTAACTTGCCTGAAGCTAGCCTATAGGAGGCTAGTTTCAGACAAGTTAGCACACGCAAAATGTAGGATAAATAATCCGTTTCGTTAGTTTGTGCTGCTACGGTTTAATCGATATTACACAGTTGAATTTATTAACTGACCAACACCATAAAGAAGACTTTTACGGCATAAATGACGGCAGCGATGGTTGAATTAGCAGATGCTAAGTTGCCTAAATAACACTGCCAAGACTTGTGTGAAACTGCTAAATTCGATGGCATTTTGACTACACATTAAGGGGAAATAAATCTAGATTGTACAAACTTGTAAAGCCTTTGTATAATCAGATTTGCAAACACCAGTAATTCCACGTAGCAGCGTCGCCAAGTTGACCAAAAAAAAAGCACTCCTTCATCGGCAATGGTAATATCATCCAACCTGTCCACCTCGCGCATGTATATCATGTCCTTTTCATCAAAGTGACTGTCAATGCTCTTGGGCGGAAAGTTGACGGATAAACGCTGGCTTTATCCCTCCTCTCCACTGTAGTCCATTAACGCGGCGCAGCTACTTTCCTGCCACAGAATTCCAAGAAATAGTCACATGACGTCCGGATCTCTATATTCTATTAAGGTGCTGAAGCAAGAAAAATATGACAAACACACACACACACACACACACACACACACACACACACACACACACACACACACGCACACACACACACACACACACACACACACAAAAATGGAATAATAAATCCCTGTGAGATTTTTCTACAGAGATTTGCCATGTAACAAATGCACTTTGACACAACAATGATCCTCACAGTGGCCATCATTGGCCCACTGGGAAGTACATAACGGCATGCAGCCCCACGGTGACATACAGCTCCCGTTAGATCCATGCAATGTGCGATAACGAGCAGAACAGAGGCTACTATACTGTGTGAGTCGCCAAGCGGCACTGTAATAGATGTCTGCTGTCGTTATGTGCCGCCAAAACCTTTAACCTCTTGTAACGAGCAGAGGAGAAGAACGTAACGTATTGATTTTGATCTTGCTCCTTGTTTAAAGGGTGAATATTGTATACAGCTGTTTTGCATTGAATTGGCTTCTGTCTGAGACATTTCTAGTATTGACACTATACAAAGCTGACCATTTCCTTCATGAGTATCCTACTGGTTTTCAAACATGTCTAATTGTCTTTATTTTTTACACCGCGGCATTTATTTCTTGTTTTTTCACCCAACTTGACAGCCTGGGAATAACATCTCTTTCAGTAGGCTCCACTGTCCACATTTATGGTTAAGTGACACTTGAGATGAGCCATGCGTTATCCCCGCTGTGCTTTGAGAACCTTCAAATAGCTTGTTAGTGATGTCATCTGTGCTTCCTGCTTATCAAATCAAGTGTTGTTCTTTACAGCCTTTCCAAACCATAAACAATCTCTGCTAATGCACAATTTGCAACGTGTTCACTTGCATATATACAGTTTACAATTGACCACAATACTGTATCAAATAATCTGCCTTCACAAAATAATTATGTTCTGTTATGATCGATGCTGAGCCTGTCAGGGAGGCAAAAATGTTAAAATATCTTGATTATATTTGAGCATTTCATTAGATTATGTGTAGGTATTCATAATATCGTGGCTGCCCCCTCAAGATGAGATTGTGTGACACAAGTTTTCCTCTCGCAACCCAAGTAAAAAAATAAAATAAATAAAAAATAAATAAATAAATAAAAATGTAATTGGTGATTTTATTAATTAATTATTATATTATTATAATAATTAATAACCTATTAAAAGCTACCCGACCCTGTGTGAAAAAAGTACTTGCCCCCTAACCTATTAATTGTTTGCGCCACCCTCAGCAGCTTTCAACTGGAATCCAGTCTTTTACATCTACGTGTAGATATTTTGACCCACGCCACGCTTCCTTGCAGAATTGTATTTTTTATTCCAGCACTAGTGGAGGGTATTCAAGCATGAACGGTCTTTTTAAAGTGATGCCACATTTCAACCAGATACAAATTTGGATGTTGACTAGGCCACTCCAAAGCTGTCATTAGGTACCTATACAGATTGATAGAAATGAAGTATTTTACATTGTTGTTTGTTTTTGATTATTGTGGGAAATAATGAACATGATCAATGTTTTCACACGAATACATTAAAAAATATATATACATAACAGTTTCATTAACATGAAAAGTTGAAGTGATAAAGCTACAGATTTGTTTGCATTATTGTTGTAATCGGTTTTATGGTAGGTTTAATTCTGCCACACTTCAGTTTTCTTTCTTTCGGTATTTTCGTTGACAGGCGCAGCTAGAAATTGCCGTTTGTGCCATTATGCACTGTTATGAGATGGAATGTAGCCAAATCCAATTGTAGAGGCATCCCTTAATTACATTAAATTCAGGGTGGTCAAAGCGCATCTCAGAAGCAAATTGACTCTGAGAACACGGCACCAAACACAGTACTGTAGACTTGCACCCACACCTAAATGAAATGATGCCGTTTTTTTACGCCAAACACACACGTGTCAGTCTATGAAAATAGGGCCCGTAGAGTCATATTGCACAATGACTGAATTCATGTTTTACTCAGTAGTTACTCAAAAGTTATTCAGTATGTAGTCTTTTCACAGAATACTTAGTAACTGTTACTCACGTAATTATTTGTAGAACTACTTTTTACTTTTCCTTAAGTCCCATTATTCTGAAGTAACAATACATTTGAGTACACATTTTAGTATTCTATTCTATTCTACCCACCTCTGGCTTATTAGTGTAGTCATGCATAGCAAGTAAAACGACAGCCACTAAATAAAAATTCAAGTTGTATTTTTTAAAAAAAATCCACAAAAGACTTAATTGTGGAAATGCTGACCTTTATTATTTCACTTATAGCATTTTATTCTCCTCACTTTTTTGCCATGCAATAACTCCCACATAATACTTCAGATTTTTCCAAATTTCAACGTGCTTCAAAAATTCACGCCACGTCTGATTCCACACTACCTATTCGCACAATTTAACGTCAAATATATTCTTTTCCCCATTCATTTTCAATGGGACTGATATTGAACTTTTTCAAAGTACCACTTTCCACGCCCACTTCTATACATACAACTTATCATCATTACCAGCTGTCTGATACAGCTCAGTGGCACAGTTGGTAAAGTGTATTGTCCATTATATCAATGGCCAGTATGCTAAGTGATATACATGTATTCCAACTGACTATCATCTGGAGAAATACATTATAATTTCACAAAAATGATTACCTGCAAAATATATATCCATTCAGCTGCAACACAAACTTTCAGCTTCAAACAACAATTTTAAATATAAATACGTCATGAGCCCTGAACCTGGGTCCAAATCCCGCTTGACCACATTTTAGTCCATTCGATGGTTCGAATCCCTTCTTAGACTGGCTGCAGTCTTCTTCTTCTTCCATTTATCAATCAACTACAATTAATATTGAGTAATTTTCACACAATGTATCTTTCAACTTACTTCATAAGCATTCCACATGCATTCAGATATTAGTATTCAGCTTTAACAGCAAGTCCACTGTGGCTCAGAGGGTAGTGCGGCGGAGCTTTGACCAATAGTTTTTGACTAGGTAGCTGCAAAGTTCCAATATCCATTCAAACATGATCTATTTTGCCAAGTGGCATTTAAGTAGCACTGGGATGCTTTTTACTGCAGTGGGGATGCAACTGCCAAATGTCGGTCAGTCACCTTCATAGAGGAGATCAATGCTGTTAAAAGAGGTTAGAGGAAAAAGGTCTCAGAAGAAGCATGTACTGTACTGTACCTTACTTATTACTCCTGTCATTGATGAGATAATCAGACCAAAATAGGGGAAGGGCAGCGTGGACGTCATGATTTCATTTCACTTTATCAGACATGATCAATGTTGTGTTCCTCAGAATGCAAAAAGCACTGAAATATTCAGAGGTAAGCACATTTGGCACTTATTGGATGCTCATCACTGCTTTGCCCATTTAAAGTGATCCCAGTGCACACTTCCCCCTCGTTCACCTCTGCACGCACTGAAGTGTAATTAGAGGGAGGTTGTACTTTTCCCTCAGGCCATTTTCCAACCTGACTGCCCTGTTTCTTCTTTCTTTCGACATGCTTTTGCTTGGTTTTGTGCGTCAGCATGGCCTGGCCACACACACACACAAGTCTTAACACTGAGCCTTCGCAATTGTGTATGAAGCACTCGATTAAATAACATGATGGAGATCTACATCTCTATTTTTGTAGCCTCATAAAGCATCGGGCAGAAAATGCAGTGCGAGTGCTGTGATGTGTGATTAAATGACTCTTGACGCCGTGCTGGTCCCCGGCGAAACGAGACATAATGCAGCCAATAAGCTTCATGCATTTCCCTGTGCCGTCACGTGCGGTTGTGTCATGCATGCTAAACATGCCGCGCATGGTGCGAACACACTCGCCATACATTCAGCTCCACTCTAGGCCCCCAGGGAGTTATAGCATGCCATCGGTTATAGCTGGCAGGGTGAATCCGCCGCCGGTGCTCGTTTAAAATGCTGTCAAATATGTAATGGTCTTGGGGGCTTGGTCTTAAATAGGAAATGCTTTGGTCTATTCTCCAGAGGCAGAGGAGACAATAGTGTTCCATAGTGAGCGGCACAATTTTCCTTTTTTTTTGCTTCCAAAGTGTTGGGGCTAAAGCTTTGCAAGCTGGATTAAATTGGATCAGTTTTATGTTGAGCTGTTGGGGTTTATCCTTCCCTGCATGCTGTGTCCCCTATTTCAACCAGCCCTAAATTGTCTGGTGACATGCACGCTATATTAACACACAGCAAAATACTGTATATCATTGTTTGTACACTTTTCGGCTTGCATTTGACAGATTGGAAACATTTTCAACAACCTCAACTAATGATCTCACATTTAGAACAAAACGCTGTAATTTAATTGAGCAACATCAAAGCTATCCACTTCTATTAGCATAATCTCAAGAGCTTTGCCTCCATCATATTCCAATCTGGGGTATCATATTAAACGGATTTCTTGGAGATTGTCACACACAAATCCTATGGGAGAGGTCGGGCTAGCTGTCTCCAGCTGCTTAAATTGGCCCCGGCACTCCAAATAAGAAGAAGTTAATATTCAGATTTGCTCTCCCTATAGTATGAAGAGGATTAGAGCATAAACAGGATTGTGGGCTGGATGTGTATGTCAGATTGCCACCATGACTGTTTCCTCTGCAGGAGCCATAGGCCAGCCCGGCATTGAAATGCATTGGGGATAAATCTTTTATTATAATTTTCAAAATTTTAAAATATTGGGGGGACAAGAGTATGCGGAGATTCACTACAATGGGTTTGCCACTTACTGCTGTTGGAATGTGTAGTTAGTGAGTACGTTTATAGCTTTTCACCGTCCCACAGTACTGTATATGGCAAGCATCCCTCAATGCAGCTTTAAAGTAGTGCACAACAATGCTAATCAGAATATGAAATCTATTCCTATAGTGCAATGCGTTGTTTCATTTTCAGCACGAGTTCATAGGTTGTGGCACAAACATATCTTCAAGTTCAGCAACATGCAACAAGAATACCAGTCAGTACTATGTTGTTTTCTAAGTTACCAATAAAATGCAACACTTTATTTTTATGAATGTCTACATTTTCAGATGATCTCTTATACACCATTCTTGGAGAATCACAATGCCCCATCACTGGTGAGTAACTTTTTGGAAAAGGCTCGCTGCCACCAGGTTACTCATGTGGACCTTGGAGGCTTTCTGGTGCTTGTGGGCACTATGTTGGTGACTCCTGCCATATAGTGACTCGGGAATAGGCATTAATTGAACGATTCCCAACACAGCCATGGTCTTGCAGGGTAGCGCGGGGGCTGGAGGAGCGGCCACACGTACTGTAAACAAGAGCTGTGTGCAGATTACACCACAGTCAAATTGATTTATTTTCTAAAAAGTGCTGCAAAGTGGTCTAATTATAGAGAATCAAAGCTGGCATAGTGAGGGATTGACATAATGGGATCAGAGGGAGCTACGGGATCCCATTTATACAGTAGCATATATACTGTCAGGTATTAAAAGGGTAGGATGCAATATTCCGGATGAGCCTGTGCCCTATTTGGCGGGGAAATTTTTGGGCTAAAATCCTTTCTGGATTATTTCCATGTTTATAAAACATTTGCATGCATTAGTGGATTTACTGAATGTATTGCAAATTCTGAAATAAAGATTAAATAAATGCTTAATGGGCAATAGTTGGAGCTTGTTCATCTAGCTCTATCATGAGCGATCATCAGACATACAGTATCATGGGAAATAAATAATTCCACGACCGGTAAATTCGATTGTAAAATGTTGTAGGACCTGGGTTTTTTTGGCACCCTGTTAGGCACAGACTCAGATTTTTTGTGAAAAAATGTGCACAAATGCTTATCCATGGAGTTCTAGCATTCAGTGCAGCCCTAACACTAGCATGGACTCATCTGCTCTTTTCTGAAATATAGTAAAATAAACAAAACTGGTAGGTCATTGTTAAATACAGTGTCACTTTGATAGCGGTTTTGAACACAAATGTATTTTGTCACCTTCCTAAAAAAATGTTTGCAAAGTATCTTTTTTCCCTCCCAGGATTTAGAAAAAACACGAAAAACTGAACCAAAGATTGTATTTAATAATAATTTCATATCAGGGGTAGAACTGAAGGATCTGTTTAATAAGGATGTAAACAATTTCAGCAGAGATGTCATCATGAGGAGATGTTTAAGGCAACATTTCTTGTCAAAATGTGATTTAGGCCATTATTTTAACTCATTCACTGCCATAAATTCATTTAAAAAAAGATTATAAAAAATTAGGGGCGACAGGCATTACAATTTTTGAATTGTAATTAATCATATGACTTCACTAGTTAACTCATGATTAATCGCAAACTTGATATCTGTTTTAAATGTACAATCCAAAAAAATTCTAGATTTTCATACTCTTGTTAACAAAAGTGCAAAAAATGTTAATCTAATAAAAATAGTTCAAATGGATTTTCGACGTATATAGCCGTCAATGGCAGTGAATGAATAAAAAGAAAAGAAAATAAAGGATTATTAAAAATTTGGGGCGTCAGGTGATTACAATTTAAATCGTAATTAATCGCATGACTTCACTAGTTAACTCTTGATTAATCACAAATGTTATATCTGTTCTAAATGTACAATAAAAAACAATTCTAGCTTTTCATACTCTTGTTAACAAAAGAGGAAAAAAAAGTTAAACTAATAGAAATAGTTCAAATGAATTTTTGACGTTTTTAGCCGTCAATGGCAGTGAATGAATTAAAAAGGAGATGATTTAGCAGGTAACTTATCTGGGGTAGCATGGCAAGAATAGAGGTGGCAGGATATGCAACCAATCACCCGATTTACAAAATGTGTCTGAAACCTAACACAATTTTCAAATGGGTACAGGTTTTTATTGTATTTTTTTTTTTATACCAACACCGGTGTGTGTTAATATAGATATACAGTATATAAATCAATTTAACCCAATGCTAAGAAAATCTCCATTAAAAAAACATTAGTGTACACGGGCTTAAAAGCTGATATAGTTCACACATTCATTGGATTTTTTTTGTCTTTCATTATGAGAGACACTGACATTGAAGAGTTGACATGATGGCGTGAGCACAGATATTCCTTCTCACGCTGTTGGCAGCTCAGATTGTGTGGCCGAGTCACAATGCTCGTGACAACAATGGTAATTACACACGCCAAGCATCGTGTCATCACAGAGCCACTCCACCAACTAAATGATGTTGTGCTCCTTTATCAACAAAAATAAATAAAATATCCAAATGTCTGTAGTGTGTTATTTAGCAAGAATGAAAAAAAAAATCTGAAAATGTGCATCCAAAGCCCCTCAGCGATTTTAGTTATTATGAAGGTTATCCATCTGTGGCCATATTTAGAAGCCTTCTGTTCTTTACATAGAAGCCTGCCTCCTGTTGGTAAAGGGCTCTATTGTACCGTTGGCTCCTGAGTCCTTTTTAAGAGCCACCTTTTCATTAATGAGGATAAACAAAATGGAAAAGTGAGCTGTGGTCTGATGAGTCCACATTTCAAATTGTTCTATCTATCTATCTATCTATCTATCTATCTATCTATCTATCTATCTATCTATCTATCTATCTATCTATCTATCTATCTATCTATCTATCTATCTATCTATCTATCTATCTATCTATCTATCAAACTGAGATGTGTGGTTGCTTTCAATGAATCAATCAATCAATTATTCAATCAATAGCCTACATGCTTTTTAATTACACTAGGATTTTTGCTATTTGTAGGCTTCCCGGGTCCCTATCACCCGCAAATAGCAGGGGCACATTGTATAAAATATATATTGTGGTGATATTTAATTTTTGTCTTCATGAGCATGCTCAATATTGGAGTAATCCAAAAGTAATCCAGTTACATTACTTTAATATTATGGTACTTGGATTACATTACTAACTACATTTTTTTGCAGTCAACTTGTAACTGTAATGGATTACATTTTAAAAGTAACCCTCCCAACCCTGTGTATTAGTACTAAAGCGGGCTGGCAAGTGCATTTTGTTGGGGCTGTCCGTTATAAAAAAGAAAAGACCACATGACCTCATGCCACAATTTCAAACAACCACAACCACACTTTCTGACTTCAGTTCTAGAAACAAAATGGAGTGTGTTTCCCTTAGCAAATAGATATTCAACTTGTATCCTTTCAAGGACATATAAACTTCAATTCCTAGCATCCTTACTTTACCATAGCCGATAGAAAACCCACAGCACATCATGTGACATCCTTCAAGGTGTCACATGGACAACTGGCAGAAGAAACTGTAGACCAAACATTTGTTTACTAGCTACCTTCCACGATAAAGAAGTGTTGGAATGGAAAGCGAGATTAAACTCAACTGCGTGCTAAACCTGTGACTGATGAACGCGGAGTAGGATACGTTTCCCAAAGTAGTGTCGGCGGGAAGGACACTCATTTGCCAGATTGATGGGCTACTTCATTGCCTGCCACCTCTCCTCCATCTCCCTCGCCATCTCATCCTTGCCACACTCATTCTCAGACCTATTTCCCTCCTAATCTGCCTCCTCCTTCTCCATGCTGGCTTCCAAGCACACTCAAACAAGCACAATGTATATTCATGAAGTAGTCCTTGCTGTCTTCTCCAATGCGAACATGTGGACACACAAATGGTCACGTCTCTCGCGATTTAATTGCTTTTCCACCTTAACCATCTTCCCTAAGTCTGCAGTCACAGTTGCAGTACACAACAACAACAATCTAAAGGCAACTAACATTGATGTTTATCCAAAATATGACCAATATCATTCAAACCCAAAACGTGCTAACACGTTTTAAAACACTTTGTCCTTCACTCCCCAAAATGTACGTTTCTCTAAATTGAAAAAAAAAAAAAGTAAATGCAAGAGCATAAAGAAGGCTTTGATGGCGCTTCTGACATGAAGTGGTGGTTTAAAGCAATGGTAGTTATTACAAAAACGGCCTGCAGGTGGCAGCAGAGTATAAGAGATCAGCCAGGGCCATGTTGCAACAAGCTATTTTTGCCAGTGTTTTCACCAGGAATGTGAATATTGATGAAACTTAGCTGTAGTCTAATGCTAATTGCTGCAAATCGGAAACAGATCCAAATATACTTTTTTTTTTCTTAATGAAAGACAAGACTCAAATTTTTCTTTTGGGAGGTTCCATGTTTTTATAGCAATAGAACACAATATTCTGTGGGCCTTGCAAAATCAGTCAAAATCCAGTAAAACAGCCGGGAGCGAAGGGGGTTGCTTCAGTGAAAATGTGAATGAGCTAAAGTGACCAAAAATAATGATTTATTTTTTATCATTACATCACAACTGGTTGAGGAATATAAATCTGTGTATCTGATGCTGAATGGATTAAGTTCTGTTTTGGTTTAAATTGTCACAGAGAAAGGAGCAATTTCATTAGTGATTATAGACATTTCTATTAAAATAAAGTAAAATAGGGGAAATCAAAACAGCACTCCAAATAAATATCACAGAATAAACTACAAGCTTACCGTACATGTAAAAATGGCTTTTTCTTTACACAGTTTGACTGACATAAGCAGTCTGGCAGATCCCAGTAGTGATATCACACGGCAAATCCGATGAGTGATCAGCTGGAAAAGTGCTGCCTCATGCATAAGTAAACGTTAACCTCTTGTCTTTGCCTGCGCTATACACCTGATCTCACATCAACACGCAAAGAAATGACACGCGACTACTCGGGCTCTTATCTGAAGAACACATATGATAACTTATTCATAGAGTGAAGCAGACCATATATTGCAGGTGACATATGGATTTTGATCCCCTAAGCCTAGGAACAGGAGGCGCAACACATGGCGGCACAGATGTGGCAGCCAATGCCACTGAGCTCGCTGCACCTCGATGACCTGAGAGAGGTCAAGGGCGCTAAATAAATCAAAACAACATACACAAAAAATTCATTACTTTGGAACCGTTCCATTTCGACTCCCAAGAAGCACTCACTACAATATGACGGCCTGGATATGACAATTGAAGTCTTGTTTTCTTTTTTTGTAGACTCTCAGGGCCCTCAGCAATGATCTTACTCTCTGATGATGAATCTTTCCAGTACTGTTCTGTTTGGATGGATACTGTTTTTTTTCAAGAGTAGCATTAATAATGTGGTGATCATTAGCAATTTCCCACAGGTAATCATCAATTGTTACATTGCAGACATCAGCAGGCTTAATGCAGTATAGCAAATGGCCCTCTGATGAACGGAGACAATTCTGTGGTCTGTGCTTGTCAGCCTGTTAAAATACTGATGCAACACAGCAAAATGATTTTGTTTACAGAACAGGCAATCAGGTAAATGTTTAAAGCAACAATGTATATTTTGACAAAACATGCACACAAGCCCGCCAGGTGCAAGTTAAGCCACCTTTTAAAGGGCCAAGAGTCAACCAGGGGCTTATAGTGGATTTTTTCTCTACCCCGCCCAAACAGTGGATCAAATTATTCAGGATGTCGGCACCAAAGCTTCACTCTAGAAATGTACAGTTTAATCATGTTATATTTATGTTAACAAAGATGACATCACAGTTGCTCACCAATCATGATTCAGTTGCTTTCTGAATCTGAGCTGTGATTGGTCATTACCTGAGAAACCATGATGTGACCCCCCCTTCTTCATTTCCATTGGCTACTTTATTAAGGGTTTAGATTGTTTCAGCGTTCCCCCCCTCCAAATAAATTGTCAATATGCCACATCATCAATTGTAATAATCTCATCCCAGACTGTTGACGTAGCAGTTGAGGAGAGCGAAGACAGATATACATACAGTATATAGTACATAACATGCACAATATACACCTCACAACAATAATTAGATTAAACTTTGGGATTATTGTAAAAAAAAAAAAAATCATTACTTTGGGTAACACATACACAATTTTTTTGTCCCAGTCCAGCCTTGCATGTTTGTGACATGGCTTTGTCAAAATTCCCCAAGGATCAAGAATGATAGCGCACTTAGCACATTATGCTACACTCTACCTATTTCTTGTCTTTACTGTAATCAACTGCCTCATGCAGGTTAGCTATCCACATAATGCTGGGCCAATGGCAAGGATGGATTCCATTACCATGACAACTAGGGGCGGAGCTAGGGCTGGCCAAAATGTGGTGCATCAAATGTAAACAAGTGACTGCGAACAGTGAATGACACGCTAGCTACTACAAAGACATAAATGATTCTATTTCCCCTGTGGAGTTAGAACCGTCACTGAATTACACTTGTCGCTTACTGTGTGAACCTGTGCTAGTGCCAGCAGACACATCACCAAACACACGTTTGTACACACACCTACCCCCTGTCACTCCATCGCTTTGATAAGTTTGTCAAGCAATGGTGGGAGTATCACTTATCAGAAAGTAACACTGTTATCTTATTCTAATCCAGCAAAATTAAATGCAACTCTGCTGACCGGTACGTTGCTCTTAATCTTCGGCCAGAAACATGATCTGTAGGCGGTTATTATGTAAATTGGTACCATTATCTGTAACAATGAGGCAGAGTGTTCACAGACACTTTTTTTTCTTCCAGAAATGGGATGTTTAAAAATAAATAAATAATTGGTTGATTAATTTCACACTTGATGGGTGGCCAGGCATTCCAGAGACCCAACTATTTGTATGCAAACAAAAACAAGCTCATTTTCCATAATATGCTCCACTTGTACCTTAAAGGTATACTTGACTCATTGAGACATTTTCAAGAGATCACTTCATTATTTTTCCTGAACAACTAATCCTTTAAAAATGTACTTTGCCACTTGCTGTCGACTGAAGATGGCATCACCTGTGCTGAGGAAACAGGTAGCGGCCAATTATGGCACAATTTGCTAACCAAAGCCAGAAAACAAGTGAGCCGTGATTGGTCGACAGCAAGTGGGAAAATTGGTTTTTAAAGATATTAATTGTACATGAAAAATGATAAAAAGTTATCAAATGTTTACTTTTTACTGCTGAAAATGGCTCAATGAGTCAAGTATCGCTTTAAGAGAGTGTTCTCAAAGAGCAATTTTGTTATTTTTGTTGTTTTGTAATTCTTCATTAGGGGTAAAGCTGCGGTACCAGATGGCACCCTTTCACTTTGCTTTTATATTTTAAAATTAATAGGCAGTCGTGCAAAATTGCTATTTACACATAAAGAATTGTTTTGGAAGTACTGTAGTTTCCTTAATATGTCTGCCTGACTTCCCGTTTCTGGCTTGTCTATGTTTCAGCTCTAGTCAGTCATCCAAACAATGTCAAGGATGTGGTAGGAATGTACCATTTTTATTTTTTACTCGCCAATGGGGCAATTATAATTGAGTCATCTGAATCCTGCCTGGCAACAACTTGAGTCTGAATACAGTGTTATAAATCATAGCATATTCTCTGGTAAAATCTGCTACCTATTCAACGGAGAGTGTAAATTTATTTGGTCATGCCAATTTAAGATAAGATTTCTAAAAAGTTTGAGGAATAACATGCGACATGGCACACAAGCAAGGACTTGCCTTAAAGGTTTTACTCAAGCAATAAACATTTCGAATGATGGACATGATTGAAGCTAAACCGCGCTCACTTGAAATCAGTATTGTCTGCTTTGACCTGCTTAGAGAGTTCGGAGACGCTGACCAGAGCAGAGGTCAGCACCCTGGACAGCTCCACCAAGACAGTCCTCGCTGCCAATCAAGTCAAAGAAGGCCGGCTGTCATCTTTGCAGCATTAGCAGTCAGGATCTCTGACACTCGGCGGAGACTTAACCTCAGTTTATGTGCAACTTCATCATGCGTTATATCCTCTCCAGCTGTATCTCATTTGTGCCTTTAGACTCATGTGTCAAAGGTCACATTGTTGTCACACTCCTAATCCAGACAACTGGCTCTCACTTTATTGTCGCTGGTATTTACTGTATAACAGCATGGTTCTGTTCATTGTTCATTACATTTCATATGTATATATGCATTGAGCTATAGTTGACTTTTTTTTTTTGTAAACAAAACTGATTTCAGTCCTGGAGCAGGGCTGTGGGGGAGATTAAAATCCATTACAGTTATTTGATTTTACGATTCTTTATTGCATACTTCAGGAGATGTTAGCATGTAGCAACCTTTACTGTTAAATAATTTTTAGCATGTAAAATCTGAAGACCAAAAATTTATAACCACTGAATTGATGTTTAATCAATTGAGTCTGCTCAATATTGAAACAAGGGCCAAAATTCAATCTTGAACCAATACACCGTTTAACAATAATAATTCAATTTGAATTGGGGAATATGAATAAAAAATAAAAAATAATTTTTAAAAAGGTGAGCTATTAAGAAACAATTTTCTCTCCAACCAGGACAACATTAAAACAACACGCATCATTCATAATAATGAGCTGTAATTTAAAAGCTCCATGAGGTCTGCTCAAATTGAGGAGATTATACGCACATGACCTAGAAAACCTTCGCTTATTCTTCCAACAGCCAGCTGAATTGACAACTTTCAAGGCAGTAGAGGAATAAAAATGAGAAAATAAAGAATGCAGGCATGAGAGAAGCAAATTGACAGCCGTAGAAGGTTTTTGTGTGAAAGATTTAGAGGTTGGGATTTTAAATGCATACAGGAAAAGAATAGTTATGTCCTTGACAGAAATCTTTTGGCTATTTCAGCCGAGTTTAAAACTGATTTGAAAGCCTTTGGCCAAGTCCAAGAAAACACAAGGTAAGGATAAGCCTAAGCATGCACATCATCAAGTTAAAAAAGACAATAAAAATGTTTTCTCAATTGAGCAGCCACAGATTTATGTGAAATGCGCTCTTTATTTGAGAGTGCTATTCATTCTATAAATGCTTCATTCAAGTTTACACTTGCGGTACAACTGTAAAGACTTGTAGAAGTGGATTTGGTTTGTCTTAGGTTATTTCAATTTGGTAATTAGTTGCTTTTTGTTTTTTCAACTCAAGTGGTTGCTTAGTGGGACGAAATCCCAATCCTAACCCTTCTCAGACCTACTACTGCTACTTGGCTACAAAATAAAATGTCATGATGTGCCACTATTTAGCTAGGCTTCTCTGTTCTAGCTGAAATAACAGAGGTGGAATCGTTAACCAAATCAGGCTGTTGCCGCTACCTCACCGTGCCAAGTCGGACCAAACAAAAGTTTACTACTTGTGGAAATCTGACTATGCTTGTTATCTGCAGTTCCCTACAAGTATCATTTGAACTTTTGTAGTTACAGATGAAAAAGGAGGCATCTATTTGCAGGGGGGAAATGTGTTTATATTCTTCACTGAAGCATTAAAAACCTGCACGTAAATATGATCAAATGTCCATTACACCCACTTTATATGTGAATTGCAGAAACACATAATACATTACAAACTGTCAAAGTACAAAGTAAAAGACTTGCACGTTTGAAGACCATGCCACCAGATTGAAATGCACTCATAGTGCTTGTCCAGGTTACAAACGCCCAATAAAGACAAAGTTGTCAAAGCCCATCTACCAGCCCTCTTGGGCACACTGTCTTCTCTTTTCCCAACTTCTGCATGAATAATTTACCGCAGCATAGACAAGGAATTGTGTACAAGAAGCAGCACATGAATCTCTGTAGTTGGAAATTGTAATAAGAGCACCCCAAGGGAAGGCGATGAAGCCACAGATTTTGCACTGCAGGTGGTCTTTCTTTGTTACTTTGGAGCTTTGTGGTTTGGGTGTGCATGGGGCAGGACAGACATGTGCGTTGAAAGAGTGTAAATGTGTTTGAGAGATGAAATAATAGCTTCATACAGATGACGTAGGCTCATTAGATACAAAGCCAACTAAAGTGAGTCATGCAACAAATATTCACACAAGGTGACCTCTTTCTGCTCGATTGTGGCTCACGTTGACCTGCTTTGTCAAAACATGCCAGAAGTAGCAAATCTTCTTTGAGCAGCTCATGTCTCTATAGTTCAAACAAAAGACAACTATGACAGCTGTTGCTAACAAATGTACAGAAATCAAACGTTACCCTAGAGCAAGGGTGGGCACACTGTCCTCGAGGGCCGGAGTCTGCATGTTTTAGATTTCCCGTCGCCAACACAGCTGATATATGATCAGCTCATCATAAGAATGACAACTGTCCTGTTGAATGGAATTAGCTTGTGTTGGAAGAAGGAAGCCTCCAAAACCTGCAGGATTCCGGCCCTCGAAGACCGAGTTTGCCTATCCTTGCCCTAGAGTGACAAGAAAATGTCATGATGAACAACTAGGAATGAAATATAGTCTCCAATGACTCAAAACAGAAAATGACTCACCTGACTTTAGAAAAAGGGCAAGTGCCATTTTTAAGGCCTTAGTTTGACAATTGCTGAAGTTATTTATCTCTGACCAGCCAGTGTGGACTCTTAGCTCACTAAAGTCTGAGTCATTCCCTGGAGATGCTTTGCCAGCCCTTCACTTCAGCCACCTTGACTTAACTTGACTGTAATCAGTAAGTGAAAAGCTTGCTTTATTGACTTGGAATGAAGCCAAAGACAAGGCCAATCTATTTCTCAAAATTTTGTGACGACAGTAAATGATTTTCATTTCCAGCCGGAGACGACCACGAGGAAAGCCTAGACATCATAGCGGACGATTTCCAACAACACGGAGTTACCATGAAGGATACAGATCTGCTGGCACAAGACCGCCAGTATTGGAGGGGCCTGCCTCACCTGGTCGGCTCTACGCAACGGGACGGGACACCAGCCCCAACGCAGGAGCAGTGATGATGATAATGATGATGATGGTGTAAAGCTTCACTCGTCTGACTTCTGTGCTGACAGCGTGGGCTCAATTCCCACTAAGTGATGTTGTGGCTGTGTGTGAGAGAAGTTATCTGTCTCTATATATATGCAATGGGATTGACTGGCGATCAGTTCAGGGCGTGGTCTCCCTTGGCCCGAAGTCAGCTGGGATCAGGTCTAAGCGCTCCGCAACCCTGAATAGTTTAAGCAATATAGATAATTGGTGGATGGATGATGTTATTACCTCCACCAAGGAGAAGCTTGACGTGAGAGATGCCATAGTGCATACAGGCACAATGATAGTGATATTTGCATCAGTGACTTCTAGTTACAATATTTTGTTAAGCTGAAAACTACCGACTTGAGTAGGGATGCAAGATAATGCTATTTTCAGCCGATACCAATAAACCAATCATTTAGAAAGTGCCGATGTCAATAACCGATAAGTAAGCCCATAATTGTTTGCAAAATTAACTTGAATACAAATATACTTTTGAATCCTGCTATAAGTCTAACATGTATACAATACATGTAAACATTGTGTAAAGCACCGTGAAGCGGAATTTTATTGATATCCCTTCTTCAAAGACAACCAGTAACTCATTTAGAGTTTGCCAAAACAAAACGTTTAAAAAATGCAACAAAAAACTGCGAAGGTAACATTTTGGGGAGCGTTGTGGAATTTCCAGTCTGGAAAACAATTTATCTTTTGAGTTTCTTTATGTTTGAAGCGTCAAATATACACAAGTCTTACAGAGCAGTCTACAAGAAGTGATCTGTGAGAATTTGCGCAGTCAATTATCATGGGAGGATTTTTATGTAGCCTGGTTAGGTTTTGGGAGAAGAAGGGGAGGGTCAGCTAGACAGGAAAGCATGATATTGTTTCATGAAAAGCTCATTGTTAAAGAAAATATAGGTGTCCACAATACAGTATAAACTTGTTATGTTAATACGTGTTAAATAGTTATTTTTTCCATAACAGGACAGTAAAGAAAGCCCACACTGTTGACTGCCATGTCGCCAGTATGCATCTTCTATGAACACGAGGTTGTGCGCATTATGACGTCACAAATATGCGACACTACCATAGGAGAGGGGAGGGGTTGAGGAGTTGTCCGCAACTTGAGCCACAACCTCAACAAACGTGGCATGTCAATTATTATCCACTGATTTCTTTATCTGGTTTATCTGTTTGACGCCAAATGGGTCGATAATTGCCTATAATTATCGGCCACCGATATTATCGCGCATCCCTAGACTTGAGTTCACCCTTAGCTTATTCTAAAATATTTACCAAATAGGCTTTTTTTTTATGCCCTCCCAAATTATCCTGTGATAAAAATGTTGAATCAGAGTAGAAGTACACGAGGGTGCATGGCCTGGGACCATTATGGTTTTAATCTAAGTGCACACATGCGTCATCTCAGGTTGTTTATGATGTGCCTGGTCCCCAAGAGAGAAAGTAATAGAAACAGCTGCTATCTTCTCCTCTTTCATCATCCTCAATTGCACCATCACTTTTGACAAAAGACCAATGTTGTGAGGTCACTGGTGGGTTAGTGTCTCACCTGGAGTGTATGTCACTTGCATTTGGTTCTAGCCAGCAAAACAACTACAGCATGGCGCCAATTAAGGCAGTGAACAGCATTTTGCTGAAACCAAATTACTGACGATACAGTCATGTAATGTCACATCTTATTAAATAGTGATGGTTGAAAAAGGAGCAGACCTATTAGCACTCATTCCCAAGACAGCAGTGCTAGATATGAACGTTGTCATTGAACGTCTTCAAGAACGGCATTGAAAGCATTATTTTCTCAAAATGTTCTCGCTCTTCTACTGTACTTACTTCAGCAAGAAACATTCAGTACACTTACATCCATTACACAAAAAAAACAATGATTGCCTTTTTGAAAACTCTCCTGTGTCAACTTGTGTTGCTGTAGAATGATGAAAATCAAGTAAAAGGTAAGGAAACACTTATGACCCAAAGCATACCACAGGGCTCTATTTTCATAAACAGTGCATCTGCTGCGGGGCGCAAATGCTGGTGTATCCTGATTTTTGTGTTTGCCAAGTTGGCACATCAGTTTCCGCCAAGTTGAACGTTCTGGCGCTGTGATTGTGTGTCCTTGGAAATGCGCTGGTGGAGTGACATTTTGGAGGCAGAAAGTCACTCTGAGCTTACGCCTGCTCAAACCACGTATAAATACTGACGCAGCGAGAGCGTTATTTGGACTCCAAAGCAGTAACAGAGTGTTAGATAATGTTATTTCTTAACTTAATTTTACTTTATATTTATTTAAAAAAAAAAACAAGAAATAAAACTGTAGTAGTGGAAAAGAGCAAAAGTACTTAATAGAGTGAATTGAAGGATCAGCATGTATTCTTTTGCCCTGTCTTGGCTTCACATGTCATTGTGAAACAACTTTTCACAAAAAGACACAAATCGGCGACCAATCAACTTAAGAGTACACCCGACGAAACCCTGCAGTCGCTGCATAAATGCTGAGTCATGTTTGTACAACCTCTCTTTCATGCAATTGTCTTTCTCACACCTTCCGTCATAAAGTGCACATAGGAACTGGGAGGAAAAGTGCTGACGGTGGAAGGGATGATGCAGTAAACATAGCTGCTCGGAATATCTAAATCAAAAGTGCCCTTGTGAGTCATTTGAATTATTCATCATAGAAAACTGGATGCAGCTACTTCTACAAAATGCCAGACATTTTTGGGGTTACGTCTGATAAATCTGTTTATTTTTCTGTAAAATGTCTTGTCACCATCAGATAACTGGCTGCTTTTTTTTTTTAACCACCTTTCATTTTTGTTGTAGAATATTCCAGAATCTATTACTTGCACTGATATTTTTGGAATCAATAATAGCATTGGCACCAATTGTTCTAAAAGCACTGCTGGTAGTTGGAAAATGTGTTCAAATCACTTCATCAACTTGTCAAACTGCAAACAGAACATGAATAAGTGTTTTCACAAATATTGTCTGTCTCCTAATGTTCCTATTTGCAAAATAAGATTCTGCAGCGGCTACATTTTTCTCTTCGTTGTTTGTCTTCATTTATTTTTATTGTTTTGTGTTGTGCACAAACAAATGTCATCAGTAAGCACAATTTCTGCATTTGCATAAACAGCAATAACTTGACAATTGTCCTGAATCCAAATAAGACCATATTTGGCTGATGGTGTTTGCATGACTTTTTGATAAAATACTCTATTAAAATCACGTTACAGAACATTACTTGCATTTACATTTCATGCCTTAATGACCAAATCTGATTCTTTTTTTTACTAAAATAATTTAAAGTGACACACATCTGATATCATTGTACAGTGCACACATGACCAGGGCTGGACTGGCCATCTGGCATAGGGGGAGATACCTGGTGGGCCGGCCTCGTTTTGGGCCCATGCAGTGCTTTTTAATTATTATTTTCCTACTTTAGAGGGACTAGTCTGTTAATCCAGTTCGAATATAGATAGCAAACTGAAACATCAACAAACATCAGTGGCCTAAGTCAAAATTTCAGGGCCAATTCTTTTTGAGCCAGCCCTGCATATGACCAAAATGCAGGAAAACAAATGAATACAAAAACACAAGTGACAACACCGGGCATTAGAAATGAATAGAGGCCAGCCAGAGTCCATCCATCGCATGCACCATAAGTCTCTGAAGCATACTGACACTGTATAGTCTTGATTGACTGTGAATGTATTGTTCAGCAAGTGTGTGAGAATCAACATCATTCCACACATTTCAATGGTGTTGGGCTTACATTGACGGGCTACTCTCATTGTACGTATTTACTGCAATCACATTGGCAGACATCCAATACATATCCACCTATAATCTGAACTGGTCTTTAATCTACATTGGAAAAAAGAATTGGAATTGACTCACTTGATTTTTGCCATGGTCATTATTAACTTATCATTACTTAATTATTATAGTATAACATTTTTACACAATAAGACATTAGCACTTTTTGGTGTTTAGTTCAAGTCTAGTTCGGCGAGCGATCAAACCTTGCTTGGTAGCAGTTTCGGTCAGGTATTGGTATTTTAAGATAGTGAAGCATGGCACAATTCAAAAAGTGTGGTTTTAGGCCCCGTCTACACGAAAGCCAGTTTCAATGTATCCTTACAAGTTTCTGACCGTTTAAGCCGTTCGTCCACACAATGGTGCGGATTCGGAGCTTGAAACCGATCACTTTTGAAACCGGGCTCCAGAGTGGAAAGATTTCAAAACGCGCCCTGTACGCGTCCGTCTGGACACCATATGCAGGATTCTCCTCCAGCGATGACGTAATGGTCGCACATTGATGACGTCTGTTAACAATGGCGGATAGCCGTGACGTAAATGTTTTGCGCAGTCTCCTTAGCTTGCTTATGCTTTTGCAGCAAAATATTTTGCTTCTTTATTCCCACGTTCAATAAGCGGTGTCGTACTTGAATCACCCGCCATTGTCACTTCTCCTGTGTTCGTCTTTTTCATGTCCTTTTGATACATGCAAAAGCCATGTTTGTTCTGTAGATTGCAATAAAGTTAGAAAAAAAAGTGTTTGTCTTCTTCGCTGATTCTTCTTCTACGCTTTCCGTTAACTCTCTGTGGCTGCGCTACAGCGCCACTCCAGACTTGGCATATACATTACAGCCGTTAAACGTCCTCAGAGTCTTCTTTTGGACACACGCAAGTCTTGAAATGCTTGTCTGTGTACGAGATTTGTCGTCGTTATTGAGGTAAAAAAAAAAAATATATATATATATATATAGTTTTTTTTAAACCCAGCCCTTGTATACAGTATTTTTGGGGGGCCTTGTCAGGCAAAAACTTCATACGCATGACCACATTAATGTGACTAAAAATAAAATAATGCATTGTCTGACATTAAAAACAACGTACCCCACCTCTTCCCATCTTTATGATGATAAAATATTAGAGAATTAAATAGTTATTTTCAGTGGTTCAGCCGGAAACTAGCTGCATTCTGTATTACTATTCAACATTATCAACAACTTTGTTTTGAGAAAAATCCCCGTAACATGTTTGCATTGCTACAGCTCGTGTCACTTTGAGTGCGGGCTCACGAAGCTGCCTGCACGCATGGGCACTGTTGTTACATAATATGAAAGAATGAAACCACATTGTCGTGATTTAGGATTTGTAACAGGAATGGAAATAGCTAAAGCAACCTGAGGCTTCATATTCCTACTCAGACAAGTTACCTCCTGCTCGGTGTCAAACGGGGAAAATTAAAAAGCTTTTATTTGCTTCCTTGTGTTCATTAGCATAAGTACTGTGGCGCAGTGACTGTGGCAGCTTTTTTTTTAAAGGCAAAGATAACCTACTCAAAAGGCCAGCTTAAACTCCACGTCTTAAAGGGCTGTGTGAGAGGCAGAGGGACTGATCTCAAGTGCCGTCTAAATGAGGACACCTGGATTTGGGGCGTTGTTTTATGGAGCGAGCTCACTGTCAACGCTTTTAATCCGCATTCTGTTCATGAGAGTCGCATCTTCACTTAGATAATGAATTATGAATCCAAGCCGGGATCATATTCAATATTAGATGAACTTCATATGTTCATTTGATGACAGTAGGGGTACTGCCGACGTGTGGGACAATTCTCGCTCAGCAGCATCTTACTCCGATACAGAAGAAAACCACATTATCTCATTCACTGCCATTGACGACTTTTGACGTCAAAAATTCATGTAAACTATTTCTATTAGTTTAACATTTTTTTCATTAAATTTTTTATGAAAACCTAGATTTTTTTTATTGTACATTTATAACAGATATAAAATCATCATGCGATTAATTACGATTAAACGCCCCTTATTTAAAATATATATTTTTTAATTAGGCCCGCCAGGCGATTATTTTTTTAAAATTGTAATTATCACATGACTTCACTAGTTAACTAACGAATAATCACAAATTTTATATCTGTTATAAATTTACAATATTTATTTCCCTAGGTTTTCATACAGAATTTTTTACGTCTATAGCCGTCAATGGCAGTAAATGAGTTAACATGGAGATCACCAGTGCTTCACACTTTGCCACTGGAATACTCTTCCATGAGCTGGTGGATGCCTTGTGCTCCACGATCTCCAGTTTAAAGGTGCTTCATAGGGTTTCGCTCTGGTCAGTCCATCATTTCTATCCTCAGCTTCTTTACCAAGGCAGCGTTCGGTCGTCTTGGAGGTGTGTTCATCATGTTGGAATACTGTTGGGAATGGCTAATGTGGACATATTTACTCACTTTAGTGGCTGTGTGATGAGCTATTTTTAAGGGACAGAAAATGTACATTGTTAAACGAGTGACTACTAAATACTGTAGCAAAATGTCATTTTGGTTGTTTGTTCGTTTTATTGTCCACAATGGTAGGGGTGACGTCACTTTTAAATGTGATCTTTCACATAAATGTGCTAATAAAACGCTTACTCAGAAGCTAGCAGGTTGATTCTGCATGGCCTTTCTAAATAGTGCAAGGAGGATAAAAGTCACTAGTCACTACAGAACACATCAGGCTGTTGTTCCTTCTGCCTGAATACACAAGTGGCCAAAGCTGCTCTTTCCTCTGCTCTGGCTGCATTGAAAAACCCTAAGATGCTCAACACAGAGCGGTATTGTACATTTATGAGAACACAGGAGAGACTGAAGGTTCACTGGAGCGTTAGCAAGCACAGGAAAAAATAAATAAATAAAAACACTGTGACGAGCAGCCTTTAACTGCTGAGCCGCTACTGTGCACCACTAGAAATACACTTAGTGGCCCTTATCTATTTTTACTACACTTATCACGGGTCATTAATGAATGAATGCTTAAAAAGTAATCGTCTGGAAATAGTCTGGCACCTTAAAGATTAAAATATACAGTCTTGCGTAATTCTTGCATATTACAGGGTCATAACCTTCCAAATAAGAGTATAAAAGATGGTGCATGAGACAGGTAATTTATGTATGGATCCAACCATCCAACCATGTTTACTTGAAGAGGTCAAGCCTGATAGACATGAGTATCAGTTGGGTGTAAACTGTATTTGATAACACCCTTTATAACACCCTGGTAGGCAAAATTCAGGGTGAAAGTCACAGTGGCGACTATGGCTTCAGTGAGAAACCAATAGTGGTTTATACTACTACAATATGCCAGTAAACTCCACTTCGCTATTTTTCGGTGTTTTTGAGACCTTCAGGTCACCTTAGTTCTTTGACAGTGTGAAAGTAAGCCAAACAACTCCAACATGCATTATTCTGCTGCACTCTGTCTCTTTCATGGACACTGGTGGTGCAGTTTCTGTGCATACGTACATTTTAACTCACTTAAATAACAAACTGACATACAATCAAAAGAATACTGGTTCATATTTGGTAGAGGTAATCAGAAGAGTATTACTATTAACATAAAACTTTAATCATTTTGACCCCAGATGGCATATTGGGCTATCCATCCATCCAATTTCTACTGGTTGTCCTCATTAGTGTCACAGATGAAATGGACTGGACCCATTTAGACAAACTACCATTCATACTCATATTCAATACTATGGCCAATCTAGTGTCTTCAGTTAGCCTAGCGACATGTTTTTGGAATGTGTGAGGGAGCTGCAAAAAAGCCACACAAGCACAGGGAGAACACGCAAGCTCCACACAGGGTGGCTTGAGCCATCATTCGAACCTCGACCCGCTCAGCTGTGAGGCAGGCCTGCAAGCCACTGTATTTAATGTGGAGGCAGGACATGCTAGAGACCAAACGCACGCATACGCAAACACACACACAGAACAGTGAACCAAACACTTCAAGTCTTACTCAACAGCACTGCAATGCAATCAACACGTTTAAATGACAAGTTCTTGTCCTTGAATATTCAGGCTGTGTTTGAGGCAACCTCCTTGCTGTCATCCTACTTCAGTGCAGTTGCCTCTTTATCATTTGTCATGTGACAGCATCTGAATCATTTGGCCAAAAGGGGAAAATCTCACACTTGCTGCTAAACACAGATGACAAGACAAGCAAAAGCAAACATTTCTGTGTTTATTGCATAAGAATGTTCAATCACACACTGTGGGCTCTATTCTAGTTGACATAGTACGAGTATCTAGGTGTAAATTCTTGATTTTCATGTCCGGTGCAAGCCTTTTCTAGCATGTTTTGGGAATCTGGCAGACCAGCAGCCACAATGGCTGTTCTGGTGGACCGAGGGCGTTTTCTTTTACCTGCCTTGTAGCATACCTGACAATTTGATGGCTGAAAGTAGGCTAAACATTAGATTAGAGCAGGTCTAAGTTGTGGCGCAGGTGGTGTAAGACGATTTTGGTGGATTTGATGGAGGTGCAGGCAGACAGATTCTGAGCTCCGCAGATATATGTGGTGGATGTCATTGTTTTTTATTTACAAATATGACAAGAGCGTGCATTGAACCCTCGGAATTATTGTAGAAAACAATTAATTATTTAACGCATTATTATTATGAATTAAACTTTTAAACCAACTCCTTGGGTTGGAAGGCGGTCCTCAAATGCCCACTTCACAGTGGCGATCTGTGATCACCATGTCCAACTTAACACCATCCACCCGTCTACGAAAATACTAAAAGAAAGTAAACTCGGCCCTTGCACACGGGTAGGTCACACTTTGCGCTAGACTTGTGCTGACCACAAAAACAGAGCTCTATGAGTCGCAGAGGTATGTCCTGAAATGAAGTTAAAGTATTTGCAGCCTTTTTGGTATGCGTAATAAATTGATGTATGTGTCAAATCTTTGCATGATAACACTGACAGCATGATGAGTTTTATTCTGATCTTCTCTGCATGCAATGGATTTTCTCGACAGTACTACTATTCAAGTCGATGGACTGTCACGCTACTTAAATGTGACGTCAACCCACTAAATTTTCTTCTTTTTTTTTTCATTATTTTATTTGTAATTTTCAAGCTTCCAATGACAAACAAATGAAAACAAACAACACAAAAAAAGTGGGGATCAATCTGGCAACAATAGGGTATATGCCACGGAGGAGGCGGGACTTCCGACTTCCTGGTTTTCACACATCAACTTAGTTTCCGTTCCCTGTTTGCGACGTGTGGGCCGCGTCCCAGTTCTTGTGCTTCCGCCTTTGTGCCCCTCGTTTGACCGTTCCCGTCGACGGGTGCGAGTGTGTAGTGTGTCTGTCTCAGTTGTCCGAAGCATTTCAGGGAGTTGAGACGCCTTGTGCACTCCCGCTGATGGGGGCGCAGGGGTGGGAGTGCGAGTGTTGGAACACAGCCATCAGTGGCCGGAAACTACGGTGATGTGTGTAACCTGGCGGAAGTCGGAAGTCCGAGGCATCTACCCCATTAAAATTTAGAAGATATCAGTGTGAACTACATTGTCCAGGTTTAATTTGTTTTCCTTGTTTATTCTGTCTATATTTTATATTACATTTTTTAACAATCCATACATGTGTATCACAAACTGTCAGTTGTAGTTCCATTGAGTCAGAGGCACACAGAGCTCTGGCAAGGTATGTGAGAATGAAAATCATAATGGCGCAGCATCCTAACCTACAATCACCTCATTAACATCAAAGCTCGAGAATTGTATCACGCTGATCAGTTTGGCCGACATCATCAACCAAAACACAACATCGAATTCAATGCTTCAACGTGAACAAGAAGCAGTAATGCAGAGCCAAGCCAAGTGCTGCAGGGAGTGATTGGGAGAAATAAAAGCATGTGGCAATTTGTTAACCCGACCAATTTTGTCCTGTGGCCTTTGTTGGGAATTGTGAGATGATACACTTCAATTTGGATCAAGTGTGACAGCATGAACAGCCATTAGATCACGCAGAGAAGAAAACAGTGCAGAGGTGAATTGTCAGTGCTCTCAAATGATTCAGCACACCTCCAAGTCTCACCCGCTATACAAACCAATCCTCAACATGTACAATCTTCAAAAATAGCCATGACTATTACTTCAGTCATCATCACAAATGCACAATGTATATACTGTACAGTTTTGTCTGTCTTTTGCCACCACAAGCTTGTTTAAAATGACCTTTTCGAGCAGTTATTTTGACACAATGAATAAATACTAGGGTAGTTAAAGCAGTTAGCAATAATATCTATTGGGGTTTTATTCAATTATTTATCTTCTGGCTGTATTTGGGAACATTAAAGCAGATCGATATGGTCTACTGTACATTGCATTGACAAATCACAATTATAATGTTGACATTTGAACAATAATGTGTATGGTTTTGCTTGTGTAAGTATAGAACGATGAAGTAAAGATTAAAGATTTAAAGGTCAGAGCTATGTGAGTCTTAAATTGATTTAAAATGATCTTATTCTGAAAACATTTCCTCCTCATCTGTTGCTTTGTTCTTTTTGCAATAAGTGTAAAAAAAATATTAAAAAGTATAGTGTATTATTTACAACCTCTAAACTTTCTTAAGGTCTATTATTAACCTCACATGTTATGTCTGGGAGAATTTTGGTTAGAGACAACATGCAAGACACTTAACGTCTTTTTATGGCGCTGTGTCTGACATGAAAATCGTTTTGGGGCAAACTGTCGGTGTGATTAGAACATTTTCAGAACCTAGGGGCCTGTTTAGGTTTGCCGAAGTGTGCAGCCTGTCTAAAATCCAGGTGCCGACTGCCAAGCCGTCTGGTGTATTTCACTTTGCGCAAACTCCAGTAGAGCCCAGAGGCTGGATAAGCAATCCTCTGGGAACACTGAAGCTCACTTACATTGCTGAATGTGTCACATCATGTCATGCGTACATCCAAACAGAGAAATGGATACAAAAACAAGGTTGACTGCTTAAGTGTTAAGGTTAGAGACAAATGATGGCTCCCTGCACGATGAGATGGGCCTGACGTGCTGCACACCGAGTACTCGTTAAGCAGTAGCTTGTTCATTTGGATGAGCAAGTTATAAAGCTTAGTCTTATTTGCCTGCCAAGACCCTTTTCTAATAATCAAGCTATTTTCTGGAAAATGTTTGGATCAGTTTGGATTGTGTGTGTGTGTGTGTGGGGGGGGGGGGGGGGGCTTAGTGATATGGGGCTGATCTTCACGCCAATTTCTGCAAAGCTCTCACAATCATAGCATTCTCCATCACAGCCTTTCCTTATTGAGATCATGCAGCCAATAAGATGACCATTTTTAAATGTGATTTCCCCTTCATGTGGCCCATTTGCTGAATGCGCTTTACTTAATCAAAACTGCCTTCCAATAATTTATTTACTTCCAAAAAGATACTTAGTTGAAAAAAATTTGGTCTCAATGTATCCACAAACCCAATTCCCAAAAAGTTGGGACACTATACAAATTGTGAACAAAAACTGAATGCAATTATGTGGCAAATTTCAATATTTTGTTCAGAATAGAACATAGATGACAGGTCAAAAGTTTAAACTGAGAAAATGTATAATTTTAAGGGGAAAATATGTTGATTGTAAATTTCAGGATGCCAACAAATCTCAAAAAAGATGGGAAAGGTAGCAATAAGAGGCTGGAAAAGTCAATTGCACTTGTAAAAAAAAAACAGCTGGAAGACCAGTTACCACTAATGAGGTCCATTGGCAACTTGATTGGAGTATAAAAAGAGCTTCTCAGAGTGGCAGTGTCTCTCAGAAGAAACGATTGGTAAAGAATCACCAATTCATCCAATTTTGTGCAGAAAGATAGTGGAGAAATATGTTTACCAGCGAAAAATTGCAAAAAGGTTGAAGTAATCATCATCTACAGTGCATAACATCATCCAAAGATTCAGAGAATCTGGAACAATCTCTGTGTAAGGGTCAAGGCCGAAAAATCCTACTGGATGCCTATGATCGTCGGGCCTTTAAACGGCACTGCGCCGCAAACAGGAATGATTACTGTAAGGGAAATCACAGAAAAGGCTCAACAATACTTCCAGAAAACATTGTGGGTGAACACAATCCACCGTGCCAGCCGCCGTTGCCTGATGAGATTTACAGTACAAAGAAGCCATTTCTAAAGCAGACCAAGAAGTACAGGCCAGGGGTCATTTAAAATGGAGTGTGGCAAAGAAAAGAAAGAAAGAAAGCCCAAGACAGTTGAACAGTTAGAGAGACGCGTGTTAGACAAGAATGGGACAGCATTCCTATTTCTAAACTTGAGAAACTTGTCTCCTCGATCCCCTGACGTTTGCAGACTGTTGTAAGAAGAAGAGGGGATGCCTCACAGTGATGAAAATGGCCTTGTCCCAACTTTTTGGAGATTTGTTAACACCATGGAATTTAAAATCAACATAGTTTTCCCTTAAAATGATAATTTTTCTCAGTTTAAACTTTTGACCTGTATTTTTTATTCTGAATAAAAATAAATTTGGCACTTCCACATAATTGCATTCAGTTTTTATTCACAATTTGTATAGTGTCCCAACTTTTTTAGAATTGGGTTCATATGTGTCAGCCAGGACAAAGGCCAAGGCAAGGATAATTGGGTGTGTAATGAGGAAAACCCCCCAGAAATACCTTCATGCCAAATAATCCTATGGGACAACTTGGAACCCTCCATATATTAAGCAACAACGCTTTCTTTATATCGACAGCGCACACAATTAAAACATCGGCTGCTGAATAAGATCATTTTCAATTTGATTCCATTTGACGTAAATCGAAATTCTTGTTGTTCAATGTTTGGCGCCAAAACTGCACCATTGCCTGTACAACTGCTATTGAAAACATGTAAATTTAACCACCCAAGATATTGCTAGCTCAGGTTTGCCAACTTTTTGTACCAAGTACCACCTAAAAAAAATACTGCACCATTCCGAGCACTTAAATGTCACTGGGTGCTGACAAATATGCCATATCCATGCCTGGGTAATTCTGGGCCATACATACAAAAAATAGAAGCTGTGGTCTTTGTTGTTGTTTGTTCAGTTTTTTTTCTGTGCAGCCCGGTACCTAATGGACGGCAGAACTGTGGCTGGGGACCACTGGATTAGCATATTTTAGCATTTACATGTATTTCTTTATCACGCTGGTCTATCGCTAACTGTCTAAATTACAACCGCACAACAATGTCAACTACATACAGGATCACATTATGTGTAGCTCCTCGTACAATGCCATTCACTCACTTCACATAGAAGGTCTTTACATTTTACCTTATATAATATGGGGAGAGATTTGCCTCAAAAATATTCACACAAATAAATTTGTGATTTGCAAATGTGTTTTTCCGATCCACAAACATTTTCGCGATGTCCACGTCTTTTTTGATTTTGCGTGTGTATTTTCCATGACTTTTGCTCGCAACTTGTCAAAAGTGCGTTTGTGGATCGTTGCGCGCGTGCTTTTATATTTTAGACTAACATCACGCTGTTTCACACACAAGTGCTCAGATATTCACATGTGTCTAAGGCCCGTTCCTCTGCCATCCACGGGGAGGCAGTGTTACTATCTCCATTGAATTACATTATCCATTAAATACAGTGGCTTGAACGGGCCATTTCTGTTTCTCGTTTAAAATTGGAAAATTGAAAAACAGAAATCGAGTCTTTATCTGACCTTCTATTATGTGTTTATTTTGCACAAGTCGGGAAACAAAATGCGACCTTAGTTTGTTTCCCTTGAGGTTGTTTTGCTTTCACACTCTTTCACACTGCTGCTTAAGTGGCGTAGAAGAAGAAAATTTAACAGCATAAGCCTTCAGTCTGACAACCTGCAATGGTAGGTTTCCTAGCTCTGGGGGAAACTTGAGCTACCTACCTACCAATTATCATGACTACAACAGAAAAAAAAGCAGACTAGTAATGAAAATAATGTGTTGGTATTGAGTGGTAAAGTAATAAACCTCTCACATATCCTGGTGGAAGTAAGGAACTTACAATTTCATTTGACTAGACAGTCTTGTACACACAATGTCGAAACGCCAGGGTGGGAGGGAGCGGAGGGCTGACGTGGATCAAACCATTTTCTAATCAAATGGGGGGGGGAGGTAATGTATTTTTGTTGTTTAAATATTAATTTTACACTCTATGGTTTACACAGATACTATATAATTTTCTAGCCTGTTAAAAAGAACACACAGTAAAAATATATCAATATACAAAAAAAATTTGAGGGTGCTATTGTTCACTTAAATACGCGTTTGGAACCTCACCCTTTGTACGACAATACAGCATGCACCACAGCAAGCAATGAAAACAAACAAACAAACAAACTCCACCAGTAATGTGCACATAGGAGACCGTTCAATATAACAGACAAAAAAGCAGAAGGGTTCCAATCATTAAATCCTAGACATATCACACATCAATCTTGAGACTCAAGTCCGAGCAAGGTGGTGAAAAGTCTGATAGTTAAAGCGATAGGCGTGTCTTTTCAAATGCTTTTAGTTTATTATATCAGGCTGAGGTTGTGACCACTTGCGGGAAGGTCTCCATTCAAGGTGAGCAAGGTCCCGGTATCAGCTTTATCTATGTACATCTCATTACTGTGGTCAGCAATACACACATATGCAAACACGTCCACGCACGCTCGCATGCCTTTAGCGCTCTGTGGATCACATGCATTATGAAACAACTGCTTATCAGTTTTATGGTTAAGAAGAAACTGTCCTGTTTCTCTCAATGTCAGTACTTTTATTTAAGGTCAAAATGCTAATGAGGTTTTTACACTTAGCATGATAAAGATGGTTGATAACCATTTGAAGCACAGGACAGAAATGTACCAGAAGCAGTTTTATTCTGACGTAAACGGTAAACCAGATATCAATAACCCATTTGCATTTGCAAACACACTATAAAAACTGTGTATTTGCCTTCTGCAGCAGTTGCGTAGCCAAGATGCCTGCAATACATGGTTTATAAATCTGAACAAGCAATTTAACACTCACTTTTACCAATAAATGATGTGTTAGTATGACATATGGTGTGGGTGACAGGAATACATTTTATGTTTTGCAGTGATATGTTAATGCATTCATGAGTCTAAATTGATTGGGTGGCATCAAATATAAATGAACTGACCTAAAGTAGTCAGTGTACAAGAGGGACCCAATTAGTTTTAGTGCTTTCAAAGGCCTGTGTATTATTATTGGACATTAGGACTGCAGAGTGTTACCTTTTCATCATTGAAGAGACGAGATGTTAAGGCCATAATATAAAATAAAAGCATAATGAGAAACCAATTTCATACAGTCAAACAAAATGATTAACTGTTTAACATTGTTTACATGCTTAAAGTGTCCTTATTAAGAATGTTTTCATCCAGTGGTTGAATGGGCAATTTTTTTTTTTAAGATTCTTTTCTTTTCTTTTTTTATCCTGTGCAGTGTAATAATCTATACAGATTAGAAAACACTATTATTTAGTATGTGGTGACATTAACTATTCAATAACCTTATCCTGTGATGGGACTTAAACGCTTGTGTTTGTTAGTCTGGGTAGTGTGCATGTTTTACTTTCAAGCACATTTTGTGACATAAACTGGATATGAATTAGGTCAAACAATAAAGTTAAAGTACCACTGATTGTCACAGCCAACTAAGTGGGGTGAAATTCGTTCTCCACATTTGACCCATCCCCTGAGGGAGCGGTGAGCAGCAGGGATTGCGCTCGGGAATCATTCGGTGATCTAACCCCCCAATTCCAACCCTTACTGCTGAGTGTCAAGCAGGGAGGTCCCATTTTTATAGTTTTTGGTATGACCCAGCTAGGGATTGAACCCACAATCTCTCAAGTCTCAGGGCGGCCACTCTACCACAAGGCCACTGAGCTAAATATAAGATCATATTAATTAATTATTGAAATCCTGGCCCTTGCCTGATTCTCATCACTGATTAATTGCGTTTCAGTAGTGAGCATTACATTTCAAAGCACTGCTGTGAGTGAAAAAGTGTTTTGTGAAGTTATGTAGGCACACTACAGAGCTTGTCTGTACAGAATACCTCCTGACATCAGCACTGCCGTTTGAGAAAACAAAATATCAATATGTGTGAGTCATCTAGTTTGCTAACTAGTCAATTTGAGGGTAATGAATCATTTAACTCTGAGTCAAATTTTTAATTCACGACATGAATATCCTACAGGGTTTCTGTTGATATTGTCTCTGTCGATGTTTGATTTTAAGATCAAGATCTGAGAAGGATTTGTGGTAGATAAAACATGTATAAGGTTGAATTGAAGTAATATAATAATAATGATAATAATCAAAGGACAAAGCCAAGTAAGTGGACATAATTGTTGTTACCCAACCCCACAATGACCACTATTATAATTTACACTTGATAAATGTAATGTTAAATACAGGCAGCATGGCTAAGTGGTAGAGTGGCTGTTTTACAACCCAGCGGTTGTGGTTTCAATTCCTGGCCATTGTGTTCTTCAGCAAGATACTGAACCCACAGTGGCACCTGATGCCTGTCATCAATAGGTAAAATGAGGAAGCAGTCTTAAAGCGCTTTGAGTACCGAAGGTAGAAACACGCAATACAAGTGAAAACCCATTCAATAAAAAAAAAATGTTGAAAATTAAACCAGGCATTGCTTTATTTTTGTGCTCAAAAATCTAACTACAGAAAATGGCCCCCAAAAAATGGTGACTGACACCCAAGCTTAATATTTCATTGCACATACGTGTCCCGGCAGGTATTTTGACCAACAACTCATGAGCAATGTTCTCGAAAGTTATTGTCAAGAGTAGGGATGTTTCTGCTTCTTCTACAAATGTCTAATATAATTTACAGGTCCCTTCAGAATAATTTGATGTTTTGTTATTAGCTAGTTTTTTTTTTCTTGTTGTTTTTAATTATTACTATATCTGTGCCTTGATGTCTTTATCCTATTGGAATACGAATGACCTGCAACTGCGACCAAATTTTCTGACAATGAGCGGCACATTTCATGATGATAGTCTTGAGATTTCTTTCTTTGTGCTCAGCACAGGTTCAAGACAAGCAGTACCAGATTTAGCAAAGCAGCCCCAGAACATACCGTTTTACAGTAGGTAAAGAGTTATTTTCTTTGCACACATGGGACAGGCAAAATGGTTAGTAGCACAATAGCGCAATGATTACATGGCATCTCGCAATCTATTTGAACTTTTCTGATCACTCTACTGAAGTGGTCCTTTCATTCATTGGATTCTTTCTATGAATTCCAACACTTAATCAATATTATTATTACTCAACCTTGATACTGTCTTTGATACCATCAATCATAATATACTACGGATTGGTCTCGAATTATGTCTCAGTAGTACAGGCTCATGCAGCGCTTTCTTGGTTTAGATCTTATCTTTCAGAGAGGATGCACCTTGTAATCCATGGCAATGTGACCTTTGAGTATTGTAATGTTACTGGCACAGTCCCACAGGGATCAGTACTCATCCCTCGATTGTTCAATATTTGCTTCAACTTTGAAAAATTATACACAAATGTGCATCAGCGCTCACTGTTATGCCAACGATACCCAACTATACTTTCAAACTAACTAATCTTTGTGATTTCTGTAATCTTGATGCGTGTCTCATTGACATCAATCAATGGATGTCCTGCAACTTTTTGACAAAACTGAGCTTTTGATAATTGGCTCTGCTCGACACCAGCATTCGTTTAAAGGAGAATTCAAGTCAAACATTTTCTTTATGTTCTAATATGCGGGCCCACCAGTATAAATACGGTATGAATATGAATTAAGCAGCAAAATCCACCTGTTTTATCCATCCTAGGTGGGGGACATTTTGCCACTTCCTGTCGGCTGAAAATTACATCACAGTTGCGCATGGGTCGGGTAACAACCAATCACAGCTGAGTTTGCTAACTTCATATGACTACACTCAGAATGCAGTGCTTTTGTTGCCATGGTTTAGCTATTAATGGCTATATTTTGAGTTATTTTGAGGGAACAATGAATTTATACTGTTATATAAGCTGCACACTGACTGCTTTTCATTGTGTCAATGTGTCATTGCCTCAGTGTTGTCCCATGAAAATATATAAGTAGATATCTGCAGAAATGTGAGGACTGTGCTCACTATTGTGAGATGCAATACATAAAGAAAAATATATTGATAAGGGAGGACAGACAAGGAGAAATGAGAGCGAGAAAACGAGATAACGCGAGCGAATAGATGAATGGAGGACTAAGAATAACAAACTGCCAGCGCAATGTAACAAATAACTGCCAGTCAGCAACACTACATGAAAGTAATATTGACAAAAATTATTGTAAGGTTTGAATGGGAGAATTTAAGTGATGGGGTGACGTTGCTGCTTGACACACCTGTCGCAGCTTGATGTATGGGCCTCTTATCTAGCAAGCACCAAACGCATTACCAGGAGCACTTGGATAATATGTCAACATGTCTCACTGTGAGCACATGAAGAACAAAATAGGTGTGTGTCAGTGTCTCTGAGTCATGCCGGGAAAAATTCCCCATCCCTGCTGCGAGTATAGCATGGAGCAGGTGGGAGGTGGGGGAGGGAGGCTGTGAAAGCACAATGATGTGGTGTCTTGAAGTTAGATTTAGCAGGAGAGGGCAAACTACGCAGCAGGGTGCCAGCAATCACAGCACAGCTTTGTGGATGTGTTTATTACATCAATTCCTCTGCTAGTTTCACGCCCCCAACCCTTCTTTGTGCTGCGTGGCCTTCGGAAGCCAGCAAAGCATGACTCGGGGAGCTGAGGCTGTGAAAGCTAAATAGGGAACGTTGCGTAATCAGGTGACTTTGCAAAGGCAGTGAGGTTTCATCTTCCTGTCATGTAGCTGATGGCTGAATGAATGAAAGCCAAGAGTGATGACATGGCAACATATTGTGCAGAGCTTATCCAAGGGCCTAAAGGAGGGACAAAGACTAATGTCCTTGAATGTGCAGCATAAGAATATCGCCATACTCTTATGATCACCCTCTTTTCACATTTTTTTACTCAGATGCTTCAAATATCAGTCAAGAAAAAAGGATAATTCATTCAAAGCTGTCAACTTTGCCTGCGCTATAGTACTGACCTAATCTACACATTTTATATTGACATACACTCTGATATACTTAACACACAAGTCAACGTGATTATTCATATGGAGACCAAATCCATGTGAGGTGACTCGGGGATCGTGTCAGTATGCTTCCTGGATGCTTCCCTGGTGAGGTGTTCCAGGCAAATTTCACTGGGAGGAGGCCATTAGAATGAGCCTGGACATGCTAGAGAGACTGCGTCTCCCAGGTGCGTTGGAAGTGTGTAATCATTTCTAATACTCACATATGAGCAGTGTTGGGAATAACGGCATTTAAACTAACGGCGTTAGGTAACCCCCCCCCCCTTCCCCCATAAACGGACTAATTATTCTCCCCATATTTGAAACACCTTTATCGTTATTGTACGAGAAATGCGTCGCGTTACAATTTATTTATTAGATTCAAGGCTCGAAGTAATTTTACAAGACATTGTGCGGTGACTAGCTCTGAAAATGTCATTTGCGCACAGTTAGAGGCACTGTTGTTGTCGGACATCGTCACAATAAAAGTTTCTTGACTGAAATGTAGAGTGACTTTTATTTTGGAGGTGCCACAGGAAGCGTGTCACGACGTGACGGAGTGTCGTCCTTCCTTCATCTGGACCTTAAGGCTTAGCATATTTTAGCATTTTAGTAAAGTTCCTTGCCTGGAACTGATTTGACAACTTGACAAGAGTGACATTATTTTTTTTTAAAACAGTCGAGATTTGCCGAAAAACGGCCACCATGAGGAGCGATTTGTTGATAATCATGTTCCACCAAGAGCCATATTGCGACTCCACAAGCACAGCTATAAGGATACTGGTAAGTCATAGCGACACGCTCGCCTAGTGTAATTAATACAACAATCGTATTTCTCTTATTTGTCGAGCGCTAAACATGTGAAAAGTGTTGAATGAAATATGCTCACACTCACGGAGGCTATAAAGTGACATTTGTATGTGAATGATGCATATTAAGCCTAGAGTTAGGCAGTTTTCTGACGTAAATCAATCATTAAACAGGTCTTTATATGTGTAGAATTATAAACTGAAGATATATCACCATACTCTCATATTTGAAAGTGTACAAAAGTATATGTTTTTCCAGAGAGATCAAGTGGAAGTTGAGGATTCCGGGGATCAAATATAGTAGTAGCTATGGCTATGAGTTTGGCTATGATAGCATTAAGCACTGTATATTTTAATAGCATTGGGAATTTATTTTATCTATTATTGATTATTTTAGCCCGCAACAATCATAAAAAATGCCCTAGGACTGTCTACAAATTACCTATAGATGACATATGTGCCACAAATCACCATCTATCCAGTATTTATTTTATTTGTATTATTATTCTGATTGATGTAGTAGCTGGCAGTGGTAGAACATACATCACCACTCCAAATTTAAGGAATTATTATTATTATTATTATTATTATTATTATTATTATTATTATTATAATTATTTTATGATGTGTCATATTATGGAGTGAGGCATTTGTGTGACATAAATACTCACATAAATAAATGAAAACACCCTATAGGCTGGACGTAATTTTGAATTCCTTGTATAAAAATTATAAAATAATAATAATAATGATAATAATATATTTTAAAAACATAAAAAATCAAAATTGTTTGATATTAAACTTTTTTAAGTAGTGAAAATAGTTACTTTGCCTGGTAACGAATTACTTTTATTATGAAGTAACTCAATTACTAACTCAGTAACTGAGTAACTATAACTAATTACTTTTTTAAAGTAACGTTCGCAACACTGGTCACAGGCAAATATTGTCTCTGCTTAGTAGGTGATCGTCTCTACTCCTCTCTTAATTATGCTGCATCTAGAATAGCTCAGTGCTGCACGGCATGTTGTGGAAATACACTCCTCACCAAATTCAGACTTGCCTTTATACTGTTAAAAGCCATAAAAGTGAGTGTGGGGGTGTGAAAGATAAACTACTACATGGGGCGTTCACTGTCCTGTATACTGTATATCCATATGAATCTTGAGTCATCCTTCATTTAGGCATCTTCTTCATTCCAAAGAGGACATTTCATTCATTCTTTGTAGGAAACAGCAGCGGTGGTCTCTCATCAGCCACCCGGGGACAATGCGGCAGTTCGGCAAGTAGCTCTACTACAGTAGTGGCATGGCAGGTTCAGCTGAAGGAGAGACGCCGACACCCATACTAATGAGACCCTACGCAGCTCAGTGCATGGAGTGGGATTACACACACTCTTTCATAACTACCAGAGAGACTATTATTTCGCAGATGCCCCTTCAGAAAATGTCCTCTTGTAAATGCTTTGAGACTGGCAGTGGTAAGAAGTACTTTGTTACTGTACTTAAGTAGGTTTTTAAAGTAAAATATTTGTATTTTTCTTGCGTATTTGTTTTTATTTTTACTCCCTACATTTGTAAACAGATATCTGTACTTTGTGCTATTTATGACTTTTTTAACAAAAGAGTCATTTTTGACAACACATCATTAAAATACAAAAATAGAGAGAGGTAAAGTGAACCATGGTGGAGCTATTGTGGTCTTATCAGGCAGAAAAAATGGAGACAGCAGTGATATGACTAGAAGTCGGTAAGGGAGCATCAATGACAATAGCAAAGGATTCCGAGAAGTAAGACCCACACATGGCCAGAGGTGGACAGGGACAAAAAATGGGCCTTAGAATTTTTAGCTTTGACAGGCCAATCATAATTAGCGGCCCCAACCGACTACAAATTGTGTTGCCTGAAGAAATGTATTGTATTTACAATTATTCCAAACCCAACTCTAATTATTGTGGTTTGTCTGTGTGTGTGTGTGTGTGTGTGTGTGTGCGTGCGTGCGTGCGTGCGTGCGTGCGTGCGTGCGTGCGTGCGTGCGTGCGTGCGTGCGTGCGTGCGTGTGTGTGTGTGTGTCTGTGTGTATACAGGGTGTCCATAAAGTCTCTTTACCATTTAAAACATTTATTAAAAATGCAATTGATTAGATATTTTATTCAGATTTGTTCTATTGTATTCAGTGTTTAAAAAAACACACAGTGTTTATCATTACTGACCTTAAGCAAAGGATTACTGATGCCATTGCCACAATTGATGAGGCTATGCTACAGCGAACATGGCAAGAAATCGAGTACCGTCTTGATGTGCTTCGTGCAACTAATGATGCCCATGTAGAAGTGTATTAAAAGAGGTAAAAAAAAAACTTTAATAAACGCTGAATACAATAGAACAAATCTAAATAAAACCCTGTATATATATATATATATATATATATATATATATATATATAGTTTTTTTTTAACCCAGCCCTAGTAGACAGTATTTTTTGGGGGACTTGTCAGGCACAAACTTCATAGGCTGTAATTATGCATTGACTCATTAATGTGACTAAAAAATAAATAAATGCATTGTCTGACATTAAAAACAACGTAACCCACCTCTTCCCATCTTTATGATGATAAAATATTAGTGAATAAAATATATATATATATTTTTTTTTTTATATACAGTATTTTATTTTTTTTTTGGGGGGGGGGTATAGCAGCTCAGGCTTCAGGTTAAAAAGGGTGCTCACTCCTTGAAAAGGCTTTAACATGCATTTGTATCAGATGAAAACAGGGTTGCTTTATGAACGCATGCAAAGCAAATACAGTATTCCTAAAAGCATTTGACCCTGTCTTGCAGTTCAGATAATGGATGGATGGATGCTCTTATTCAATGAGGGCATACATGTGTAAATAATAGTTTTAGACTTTTTGTTTTACACTTACTTTTGTAATGTTTAAATTGCAAAGCTTTTATTTCTCATTTCACTTGAGTGCTTTTTAAAACATGCTTTACGGCAGCATCAAGTCTAATTCTGACTAATTCTATTCAAACTATGCAGCCTCTCAATACACTTGGAACCTAAATATCTACAGTAAAACACCATGATGTAACCTAAAAAGCACACTTGCTCGTCTTCCTTCACTTCTCAGCATTGACCACTTGCTTTTTAATCAGAATAGGATACTGTTGTCATACTACCAGATGTGATCGGGCTGCCAGATCATATCGGGGTCGCCTACCGATGACGTCACGCTACAGGATTGGCTGGAAATGATCCAGTTGACGTCAAACATTGGAAAGGAAATATTAAAGATGTCATTTAAATGACAAAATGTACGGACGGAAATTGTAAAAACGTAAATAAACCTAAGAATATAAAAGCAAGATATATTGAATATATAATAAATACACACATTAATTTACTGAGATGTGACAAATATGGTCAGTTTGGATTGCTAATGTGTTCCTATTATAAGACTGCTTTTGTGATGTATTATGATTTGTAAACAGCTAAAAAAGAAACCAAACCAAAATGAAAACATCTGACTCGCGCATTTCGTTAGCGCTGATTTACTGACGTCATTGGCAGTTCAATCTATCTATTTTATTATTTATTCAATCTTAACGTATCCTGCTTTTATATTCTTAGGTTTATTATTTACGTGTTTACGATTTCAGTCCATACATTTTGTTATTAAATTACATCTTTAATATTTTTTTTCCAATGTTTTGACGTCAAATTTCCAGCCAATCCTGTAGCGTAATGTGATGTCATCGGTAGGCGAGCCCGATACAATCTGCTAACACCATAATATTATGATGTCATGAGCAATGGCAATTAGTATCAATGTTAATTGACTATAGGCTACTAATTAATAGGGGTGTGTCAAAAAAATCGATTCTCATAAGAATCGTGATCCTCATTTAGTATGATTCAGAATCGATTTTAAATGTCCCAAAATCTATTTTATTTAAATTATGTTATCTGTGTGTGCCTTTATTTGGAGCGCTGTTCAAGTTGTACCCGATTTGGCCTTTTAGGGGCAGTGTGGTTCCATGCAGTCTAATATACTGTTAAGTTGTAGCCACATTAGAGAGTAGAAGGAAAAAGTCACGATCAAGTTATTCCAATAAAAGTTGTTTTTTTTTGCAGTGTGGAGCCGTTCTTTTGAGTGATAAAAGTGCCGCGAATAAACGCGCTAATTAGCATTAGCGAGTCAGACTGGAGTAGATCATTACAATTCCTTGCACATCTATAGATTGAAGCATAAATCATTGTCAATCAAATCATTTTGGAAAAAAATTGATTCTGAATCGAATCGCAGACCCAAAAATATGCGATAATATATAATTTATCTCCGGTTTTCGCAATGTATTGCGTGTGACTGTGTATTTTATTTTCTCTCTCGATACTTATTACTTTGGTTTTCACAGTTGGTTACTCTCCGCTGTTAAGAATGCAGTTCCAACAATACTTGTTTGAAAATTGTACTGTAGCATTGATTATTTATTCCAACTTTTAATGACTACGTACATCAACAATAGCTTGAGCCAGTTTAGCATGTCTTAACCTTAGGTTTTCTACTCCCGTTAAATACTACAGTGCTCATTCTTCAACTTCGGAAGTGTCACTTATTCGCTGCCATGGATGCGATGATTTGTGACTTTCAGAGGAGTGGCTGCTGTTTAGTCGCCACACAAGCCAGTCGGCCATGGAGCCGTGAAGCTACTTTTGTACACGGGAAACTGAGATGATGTCAACAAACGTGATTGTGATTGTTTGGCTGTTTGAGTCAGCCAACAAAACCTGTGTTACTCACGTGCAAACTCCAGGTTCATTTACAACGTACATTGTTTTGTCTTTTCCAGAACATTTTCAACTTCCAGCAGAACAGCGGAGCATCTGGTGAAATCGGATTAAATTGCTTGCATTGGATTTACGAAAACGTGAATGCAAAAACACACGCTCCTTCCGCGTAACCTATAGATGAGACGCGCAAACGGCACTGGCAGATGTCATTATACTACGCAAGTTAATTCCACATTCCACAAAGTGTGACATGCATCTGTAATTTGGAATTCCCATCTCTCAGGAAAACTCCACTCTTCATAAATGAGGGCCACCCTCAGACTTCACCAAATCACGCCTCTTTGGTAGTTGCACACAAATTTCCAGTTACCAGGTTGGTGTGTAGAAGCCTAGACGGGAAAATCGCAGCACTTTGAAAGGCGCGTGAGAAATTGACTTAAGCGCCAACGGGAGAATACGCCCCCTAATGCATGACTACAAATGCACTATACCTATGTTACTATAGCTGCTCAAGTCAAGCAGTCAAGCCGGGTTAAAGATAGTCCCAAGTCATGGATATTCACTCAGGCCTTCCTGCATTATGTCTGCAAACCATCCAGGATTTTCCGCTCAAGTCTCCTGAGATGAACAAGAGCGTCTCCGACCGTGCCACATGAACTGGCACTCTTGCACAACAGCTGCCCCAATTCCTGCCGTGAATTATGCAACAGTTGTGTGTACAGGTGTGCTTTCGGAAGGAATCGAAACAAGGACATATGAGGTCAGTTAGGTGAGGGATGGCTAAGAAATGAATTCCCTTCCTGAATTCTCAATGTGGAGACGAAACCGTCAGCTCAGTGTGACCTCCTCGCTGACTAACACTCCACAGGGAGGCAGGACAAATGTGATCAAAGGAGGAAATCCATGTGTTCCCTGAGGTTTAGGTCTACATCAGCGGAAGGAGTCAGTTATTTTGCAGGCCTTAAAAAACACACTGCATTATATATTGTGAAGCCCAAACTAACACCTTGATTTGTGAGGCCCAATGGCAGTAACTTGAGCAAGGTATTTTGCATCTGAAATAATACACCAAAGACATACAACTAATATGGTATTTGAATTTGTTTTTTGCTAAATATGCGAATTACTTTTATTTCTCCCAAAAACATCAAGCAAGTAGAGTAAAACTGAAAACTAAATTACCTCAAGCCCGTGTTTTTCCATATTCACACCAGTGACTCTTCACTTGGTCGTTCTAAATCGCAAGCCAAATGGGCTGTGACGTCTCTGTGATCTGATTGGCTGACAGATCTAGGAGTTCATAAGCAATGTGGCAAATAACTCTACTACACATGCCATTTCCTGGTTTTGTAACCAGCGAGATAGAGCCGGCCACCGGCAGCTGCCAAGTGATAGAAATGCAGTATATACTGTGCTT